>NC_092413.1:66885594-67215366 GCF_040894005.1 Engystomops pustulosus
TGAGGAACACTACCTCCATACAGTGAAGAATACAGCCATACAGTGAGGTACACTACCGCCATACAGTGAGGAACACTACCACCATACAGTGAAGAATACAGACATACAGTGAGGAGCACTACCGCCATACAGTGAGGAACACTACCATCATACAGTGAGGAACAACACAGCCATACAGTGAGGAGCACTTCCGCCATACAGTGAAGGACACTACCTCCATACAGTCAAAAATACATCCATACAGTGAGGAACACTACCCTTATACTGTGAGGAACACTACTGTCATACAGTGAGGAACACTACCGCAATACAGTGAGGAACACTACCGCCATACAGTGAGGGACACTACCCCCATACAGTGAAGAATACAGCCATATAGTGAGGAACACTACCACCACACAGTGAGGAATATTACCGCCATACAGTGAGGAACACTACTGCCGTACAGTGAGGGACACAACCCCCATACAGTGAGGGACACAACCCCCATACAGTGAGGAACACTACCCTCATACAGTGAGGAACACTACCGCCATACAGTGAGTAACACTACCGCCATACAGCGAGTAACACTACCGACATACAGCGAGTAACACTACTCCCATACAGTGAGGAACACTACCCCCATACAGTGAAGAATACAGACATACAGTGAGGAGCACTACCGCCATACAGTGAGGAATACTACCATCATACAGTGAGGAACAACATAGCCATACAGTGAGTAGCACTTCCGCCATACAGTGAAGGACACTACCTCCTTACTGTCAAAAATACATCCATAAAGTGAGCAACACTACCCTCATACTGTGAGGAACACTACTGTCATACAGTGAGGAACACTACCGCCATACAGTGAGGAACACTACCGCCATACAGTGAGGAACACTACCACCATACAGTGAGGAACACTACCCCCATACAGTGAAGAATACAGCCATACAGTAAGGAACACTACCCTCATACTGTGAGGAACACTACTGTCATACAGTGAGGAACACTACCGCCATACAGTGAGGAACACTACCGCCATACAGTGAGGGACACTACCGCCACACAGTGAGGGACACTACCACCACACAGTGAGGAACACTGCCTCCATACAGTGAAGAATACAGCCATACAGTGAGGAACACTACCGCCATACAGTGAGGAACACTACCGCCATACAGTGAGGAACAACACAGCCATACAGTGAGGAACAACACAGCCATACAGTGAGGAACACTACCGCCATACAGTGAGGGACACTACCCCCATAAAGTGAGGGACACTTCCTACATACAGAGAAGAATACAGCCATACAGTGAGGAGCAGTTCCGCCATACAGTGAAGGACACTACCTCCATACAGTCAAAAATACATCCATACAGTGAGGAACACTACCACCATACAGTGAGGGACACTACCCCCATAGAGTGAAGAATACAGCCATACAGTGAGGAACACTACCTCCATACAGTGAGGAACAACACAGCCATACAGTGAGGAGCACTTCCGCCATACAGTGAAGGACACTACCTCCATACAGTCAAAAATACATCCACACAGTGAGGAACACTACCACCATACAGTGAGGGACACTACCCCCATACAGTGAGGAACACTACCGCCATAGAGTGAGGAACACTACCTCCATACAGTGAAGAATATAGCCATACAGTGAGCGACACTACCCCCATACAGTGAGGGACAGTACAGTGAGGAATAGTACTACCAAGTACCTTTCTTCTTCTCAGAGTTCTCTGCCCCATGTAACACGTTGTTCTCGTGACCATTTTGCTAATAAAGGGGAAAATAAATAAATATTAAAAATTTTAAATTCGATCACATAAATCACTGTAAGCTTCGGATTTGTGACAAATTGAGGTTTCCCTGAAATTGTAAACGAATTTAGAATCATTACAATCTATTTGCCCATCTCTAGCTGTTTTCTTTTTTCCGTTTTTAATTTTTTTAATTACAATTTCCACAGTATCCAAAAAACACTGTTTAAACCACTGTTTTTAAAACAACTCAATTACAATTTCAATATACATTATTCATCTTTAAACTTCCATAATCATAAAAATAAATTTAAAGTGATTGCTCCTTTCAATAAATCTATTTCATTAAACATGTCTCCGTACCTTTGCCTCCTTTGAGAGCTTCAGCCTTTCCCTGTTCTCACAATGCTGCCCTCTGCATATAAGCACAACTTCCGGTTTCTCACTCATTCAGTTTGTCCTATTAATGTCACCCACCGTGCTTGTTTCTCTCTAAGTCCATCACACTGACAGATACAGGATGAGGAGAGCAGTATGAGTCAAAATTATCCTGTTGAGTGGCCAACCTCTTTAATAATGATAAGTTGTTCAGTACTATCATTCAGAGTTTGATTAATATATTTGTTTTCCATTTTTTCTCTTCTTCCTTTGCTTCTTTCCTTTTCTATTGCAGTTTTAGTAGCCATTGTCTTTTTATTATTTATTTTATTTTTTCCACAGTTTTCTTCCCCCTCTAAAAAGAGAAATAATATTCTTGCCCCTCCTTTATTCTGCCATCCCCTATCCCTTGCTTCCCCCACCACCCTCTACCAAACTGAGCTATATTCTTTTATTACCATGAAGCCACAATCTCTACCATTTGGAGAATACATTTTCTTGGTTCCCATTTTTAATAAAGTAGACTTCTCCCAGTATTACAAATTTAACCATATCAGTTGACATTTGATTTGCCTCCCCATCTTTTGCTAAACATTTATTAATTATTTTTTTCTTGCATTTAATAAGGTTACCCAAGCATTTCTCTAAACTCAATAATAATATAACTTAATATAATTTTTAGATATAGTGAGCATATTAATTTATATACTGTTTCACATTCTATTTCTAATTTGATTTTCCCCAAAAAATCTTTTATATTTGGACATTTTTATATGTGTAAATCAATAGATAATCTCAACAATAAGTATTTGCAATTTTTCTGGTATACAATATATGTGGTGAATAATGAATAAGTGTAACATTCTTTGAGATGGATTTGGAAGAATCAGCATATTTACCATGTGTAGCTATAACCATTCTTTTTTTCTATAATTCCAATATCACCTGCCCACTTCCTGGTTAAAATATTACAAATTGTGTTTAATCTATGTAATCATATGACAAAATCGTTAACTTTGGTTTTGTTCTTAATGTTGCATTGATTAAATGTACTATCATTGGTGTTGAGTACATCCTCCTCTTATAGCAAATGGAAATATACACTAACATACTAACCTGTTAACTTCCACTCAACTTTATTTATAGGAAAAGATTTAATCTATTATTATTTGGTAAAAATGTATAATATTTTTCCTAATCTATATAGTGGGTCCAGCACCTCTGGATTACCAGTATTTTATCTGTGCAAAGATTTCCTGTATAAGGTGCAATGTTAGCCAATCCTGAATTTTTACATTTTTTTTTCGATATGCCAGATATTTCCAAAATTTACATAAGTATCATTCAAGTTTATTTGTTATATATATGAAATAAAGACAATCTTTCCCACTTTTTTTATTGCAATCAACAACCTTTGGGTTGTTGATCAACACACTGCTGCTAGATGACAACTAGAGATGAGCAAACACACGAGTATATCGCCCGCTCGAGAAAATGTCATCTCGCGGAGTTTAGATTTTTTGTGGCCAGAAACAGAGCCAATCACAAGCAAGGAGACTATGCAGTACACCCAGCATCACGTGGTACACTTACATGTCGATAGCAGTGGTTGGCTGGCCTGATCAGGTGACCCTGGGATATACTAGCCCCTGTCCGCGCTGCTCGGATCATTCTCTGTCTGGATGCTGTTAGGGATAGAGCTGCTGCTGGTCAGGGATAGCGTTAGGGGTTTCTAGTAGATTACTGTTAGAAAGGAGTGATTCTACAAGAACATTACTGTTAGGCAGGAGTGATTCTCCAAGAACCCAACAGCCCTTGTTAGGGCTACATTAGCGTTTTTCAAAAGTTAAAGTGACACACAGTGTAGGTTGGAAACTAGCCATAGCAATCATCTTCTGTGGTTGCTGTCTGATTTCTTCTGCACATTTTGTTCTATATAAAAAAAAAATTACAGTTTATATTTCTCTTTGTTCTATAAAATAGACTTTAATTTTGAAAATGTTGAACCCGAGGGCTAGGGGTAGAGCTACACTCCCTAGCTTCATGTCTCAAGTTACTGGGACTCGTGGTAGAGCACTATTGAGGCTAGAACAGAACGAACAGGTGATGTCATGGATTGCGGACAATGCTTCAACTAATTTGTTCACAAGTCAGTCTTCCACACAGTCCACCCATGTTACCCAAGTGAGCAGTCCTACAGTACTCCACCTCAACCTCCTTCCCCCTAGTCTGCCCCCTCCCAGGAAAATTTGGCATTTGAGCCGGCATAAACTGAGGAACCATTTGCTGGTTTGAACAGGTGGCTGCTGAGCTCTTTCGCGATGCCCAGGGTTTCCAACGGTCGCAGTCTGTGGGTCATGATGACATTGTTGACGGAGTGGAAGAAGTGTGTAAAGAGGTGTCAGACGATGAGGAGACACGGTTGTCAGACAGTAGTGAAGTTGTTGTCAGGGCAGGAAGTCCGAGGGGGGAGCAGACGGAGGGATCGGAGGATGATGAGGTGACAGACCCAAGCTGGGTTGATAGGTCGGGGGAACACAGTGCTTCTGAGACGGAGGCGAGTCCTCGACGAGAACAGGTTGGAAGAGGCAGTGGTGGGGCCAGACGGAGAGGCAGGCCCAGAGCTGGTGCATCAGCGCCAAATGCTTCAGGTAGTGAAGCTCCCGTGGCGAGGGCTAGATTTTCAGAAGTCTGGAGGTTCTTTAAAGACACAGAGGATGACCGACGGACTGTGGTGTGCAACCTGTGCTACACCAGGATCAGCAGGGGTTCCACCACTACTAGCTTAACCATCACCAGCATGCGCAAGCATATAAGTGCTAAACACCCCTCTCAATGGAACCAAGGCCATTCACCTCCGGCCGGGCCCACTACTACTCCTTCCTCTGTGTCATTTGCTGCCTCTGCTAGTCAGCCCCTTGCCCAGCACTCCGGCACAAACACCTCCCGCTTGAAAATCACACCTTGGACTCCACAATCCTCCACAGCGTCCACCAATGTCTCCATGCGCAGCATTCAGCTGTCTATACCCCAGACGCTGGAGCGCAAGAGAAAATACAGTTCCACCCACCCACACGCCCAAGCCCTCAACGTTCACATCTCCAAATTACTGAGCCTGGAGATGCTGCCTTATAGGCTGTTAGAGACCAAGGCATTTTGCAACTTCATGGCGGCGTCCGCCCCTCGGTATTCGGTCCCCAGGCGCCACTACTTTACCCGATGTAAACTCCTGCACTAGCGCGAGTCAGACAACATCATCCGTACCCTGACCAACGCCGTTTCTGACAAGGTCCACCTAACCACGGACACGTGGACGAGTGCTGCCGGGCAGGGCAACTATGTATCGCTGACGGCACATTGGGTTAACTTGGGGGAGGCTGGGACCGAGTCTGATGCTGGGGCCGCTCATATACTGCCGACACTGAGGATTGCCGGACCTATCTCCATCACGGTCTCTCAGGCCTACTATGCCTCCTCCTCCTCCCACCCCTCCTCCACCTTGTTTAGCTCTTAGTGACACACATATCCACCCTAAACACTGAAGTGGGACAATTTATTAGGGGTTTGATTAGAATTAGGCAGAGTCTGCTGATTTATTTTTTTTTTTACGTTTATTTCTTTTCATAACTCAAAGTAATCTGGCAAAGCAGTGTGCTTTCAGTGTAGGCTAGAAAATAGCCATAGGAGAATCCCAATGGCTTACTTAGGCCTACAATAGCGTTATATTTTACTTTTTTTTGTTTGCTTGTGGCTGGGCTTGCTGGCATTAGTAGTTCAGCTAGTACCATATTGTGAGGAATTTGTTGGGAGACATGCGACCGTTGTGTGTAGCTCTTAGTGACACACATATCCATCTCAAACACCGAAGTGGGACAATTTATTAGGGGTTTGATTTGAATTAGGCACAGTCTGCTGATTGATTTTTTTTTACGTTTATTTCTTTTTATAACTCAAATAGATAGAATAATAGAATAATAAGTGATAACCAGCATGGGTTTACTAAGAATAGAAGTTGTCAAACTAACCTTATCTGCTTCTATGAAGAGGTGAGCCTGGATGGAGGAGCAGCTGTGGATATTGTGTTCTTGGACTTTGCAAAGGCATTTGACACTGTCCCTCATAGACGCCTGATGGGTAAAATTAGGGCTATTGGTTTGGCAGAAATCATTTGCAATTGGATTGAAAACTGGCTGAAGGATCGTATCCAGAGAGTTGTGGTCAATGATTCCTACTCGGAATGGTCACCAGTTATGAATGGTGTACCTCAGGGTTCTGTGCTTGGCCCACTACTATTTAATATATTTATTAATGATATAGAGGTAGGAATTAATAGCACTGTGTCTATTTTTGCAGATGACACCAAACTGTGTAGTGTAATACAGTGTATGGAGGATGTTCATAGGCTGCAGGGTGACTTGGACAAACTGAATGTTTGGTCATCCACTTGGCAAATGAGTTTTAATGTGGATAAATGTAATGTTATGCACCTGGGGGCCAATAATCCAAAGGCAAAATATGTCCTTGGGGGAGTAAATCTGGGAGAGTCCCTTGTTGAGAAGGACCTGGGGGTACTAGTAGATCATAAATTGAATAACAGCATGCAATGTCAATCAGCTGCCTCTAAAGCTAGTAGGATCATGTCATGTATCAAAAGTGGAATGGACTCTCGTGATAGGGATGTAATATTACCACTATACAAGGCACTGGTTCGGTCACACCTGGAATATGCTGTCCAGTTCTGGGCACCGGTCCGTAAAAAGGATGCCCTGGAGCAGGAGAGGGTTCAACGTAGAGCCACAAAAATGATAAGGGGTATGGAGGGTCTTAGTTATGAGGAAAGATTAAAACAACTAAATTTATTTAGTCTGGAAAAGAGACGACTACGAGGGGACATGATTAATTTATATAAATATATGAATGGTCCATACAAAAAATATGGTGGTAAGTTGTTCCAGATTAAATCAAATCAAAAGACGAGGGGGCACTGCCTCCGTTTGGAGAAACCAAGGTTTTATCACCGGAGGCGACAGGGCTTTTTTACTATGAGAACGGTCAATCTGTGGAATAGCCTGCCTCAGGCGCTGGTCACAGCAGGGACAGCGGATAGCTTCAAGAAGGGTCTAGATGCCTTTTTACAGCTAAATAACATTGATTGTTATGCTATATATGATTGTTTCCCATAAATCCCTTCCTCATCCAATCCCTACCCTTCCTTGGTTGAACTTGCTGGACAAGTGTCTTTTTTCAACCGTATAAACTATGAAACTATGAAACTATGAAGTCATCAGGCACAGCACAAAATCCAGTTGTGTGCTGTCGGTGTAGGTTAGAAACTAGCCATAGCAATAGGATAGCATCGTTTTGTTTAAAAAAAAATAAAAAAAATAAACACACAAAAAAAAAAATTAAAGTTTACACTTTAATTTGGAAAATGTTTAACCCGAGGGCTAGCGGTAGAGGGCGAGGGCGTGGGCGTCCAACTACTGCAGGGGTCAGAGGCCGTGGTCCTTGGCGGGGTGAGACACCACCTGCTAATGAGGGAGCAGGGGAACGCCGCAGAGCTACACTCCCTAGGTTCATCATGTCTCAAGTTACTTGAGACATGGTAGAGACATGGTAGAGCACTGTTGAGGCCAGAACAGTGCGAAGAGGTGATGTCGTGGATTGCGGACAATGCTTCTAGCCATTTTTCCACCAGTCAGTCTTCCACGCAGTCCACCCATGTCTCCGAAATCAGCACTCCTCCAGCTCCTCCACCTCAGCCTCCTTCCCCCCAGTCTGTCCCCTCCCAGCAAAATTTGGCATTTGAACCGGCATACTCTGAGGAACTGTTTTCTGGACCCTTTCCACAGTCACAAACCACTTGTCCGGTTGCTGCTGAGCTATTTTCCGATGCCCAGGTTTTCCACCGGTCGCAGTCTGTGGGTGATGATGACATTATTGACGTAGTGGAAGAAGTGTGTAAAGAGGTGTCAGACGATGAGGAGACACGGTTGTCAGACAGTGGTGAAGTTGTTGTCAGGGCAGGAAGTCCGAGGGGGGAGCAGACTGAGGGATCGGAGGATGATGAGGTGACAGACCCAAGCTGGGTTGATAGGCCGGGTGAACACAGTGCTTCTGAGACGGAGGCGAGTCCTATAGCAGAACAGGTTGGAAGAGGCAGTGGTGGGGCCAGACGGAGAGGCAGGGCCAGAGCTGGTGCATCAGCGCCAAATGTTGCCCGTAGTCAAGCTCCCGTGGCGAGGGCTAGATTTTCAGAAGTCTGGAGGTTCTTTAAAGAAACACCGGATGACCGACGGACTGTGGTGTGCAACCTTTGCCAAACCAGGATCAGCAGGGGTTCCACAACTACTAGCTTAACTACCACCAGTATGCGCAGGCATATGAATGTTAAACACTCCCCTCAATGGCACCAAGCCCGTTCACCTCCAGCCGGGCACACCACTGCTCCTTCCCCTGTGTCATCTGCTAGTCAGCCCCCTGCCCAGGACCCCGGCCCAAACACCTCCCGTGTGAAAACCCCATCTTCGCCTCCACGATCCTCCACAGCATCCACCAGCGTTCAGCTCTCCATACCCCAGACACTGGAGCACAAAAGGAAGTATAGTGCAACCCACCCACACGCCCAAGCCCTCAACGTCCACATCTCCAAACTGCTTTGCCTGGAGATGCTGCCCTATAGGCTGGTAGAGACCGAGGCCTTTCGAAACCTCATGGCGGCGGCCGTCCCTCGATGTTCAATCCCCAGCCACCACTACTTTTCCCTATGTGCCATCCCAGCCCTGCACAAGCACGTGTCAGAGAACATCATCCGTGCCCTGACCAACGCCATTTCTGACAAGGTCCACCTGACCACGGACACGTGGACGAGTGCTGCCATGCAGGGCCACTATATATCGCTGACGGCACATTGGGTTAACTTGGTGGAGGCTGGGACCGAGTCTGACCCTGGGGCTGGTCATATACTGCCGACGCCGAGGATTTCGGGGCCTACCTCGGTCCAGGTCTCAAAGGCCTACTATGCCTCCTCCTCCTCCCACCCCTCCTTCACCTCCTCCTCCGAATTACCATCCGTGGGCATGGCGCCATCAGTCGGTAGCTCTAGGCTAAGCGACAGCAGGCGGTGCTCAAACTGCTGAGCCTAGGCGATAAAAGGCACACCGCCCAAGAGCTATTACAGGGCATCACGGCGCAGACTGATCTGTGGCTGGCACCGCTGAACCTGAAACCAGGCATGGTTGTGTGTGACAACGGCCATAACCTGGTGGCAGCTCTGCAACTTGGCAGACTGACACATGTGCCATGCCTGGACCATGTGTTAAATCTCATAGTTCAGCGTTTCCTCAAGACATACCCCAATCTGTCTGATTTGCTCACGAAGGTGCGCCGCATCTGTGCGCATTTCAGGAAGTCCAGCACAGATGCTGCCACTCTCAGGGCAGCGCAGCGCCGCCTCCAACTGCCCGCTCACCGACTGTTGTGCGACGTGCCCACGAGGTGGAATTCAACATTAACCATGTTATCCAGAGTTTACCAGCAGCGCAGAGCGATTGTAGACTGCCAGATGTCAACTTCCACCAGAACTGGTAGTCACATCAGTCAGCTTCCTCAAGTCTACAATGAGGAGTGGACGTGGATGTCTGATATCTGTCAGGTGCTGAGTAACTTTGAGGAGTCAACACAGATGGTCAGTGGCGATGCCGCCATCATCAGCCTCACCATCCTGCTGCTTGGCCTGTTGAAAAACTCTCTGGTCAGCATGAAGTCGGAAGCTTTGCGCTCGTCACAAGAGACAGGGGAAGAAGATTCCCTTGTTGATAGCCAAAGCACCCTTAGGTCTGTTTCTCAGCGCATATCGGAGGAGGTGGAGGAGGATGAGGAGGAAGAGGAGGAGAATGTTGGCGAGACAGAAGAGGGGACCATTGTTCAGCGTGTATGGGCAGAAGAAGAGGAGTTGGAGGAGGAGGAAATGGGCATTCAGGCCAGTGAGGGGAGTGAATTCTTGCGCGTTGGGACTCTGGCGCATATGGCAGATTTCATGCTAGGTTGCCTATCCCGTGACCCTCGCGTTCAAAGAATTTATTCCAGCACCGATTACTGGGTATTCACTCTCCTGGACCCACGGTACAAGCAAAATCTTTCCACTCTCATCCCTGGAGAGGAAAGGAGTGTGAGAATGCATGAATACCAGCAGGCCCTGGTGCACAAGCTGAAACAGTATTTCCCTTCTGACAGTGCTAGCGGCAGAGGGCGTACTTCTGTGGGACAAGTAGCGAGGGAGAGTAGGCGAGCAGGCAGCTTGTCCAGCAATGGCAGAGGTACACTTTACAAGGCCTTTGCCAGTTTTATGTCACCCCAGCAAGACACTGTCACCTGTCCCCAGTCTCGGCAGAGTAGGGCTGATCTTTACAGAAAGATGGTGAGCGAGTTCGTAGCTGACCATACCATCATCCTAAATGATCACACAGCTCCCTACAACTACTGGGTTTCAAAGCTGGACATGTGGCACGAACTGGCGCTGTACGCCTTGGAGGTTCTTGCCTGCCCTGCCGCTAGCGTGTTGTCCGAGCGGGTTTTCAGTACAGCCGGTGGTATCATCACCGATAAGCGTACACGCCTGTCGACTGAAAGCGCTGACAGGCTGGCGCTTATCAAGATGAATAAAGCCTGGATTTCTCCGGATTTTCATTCTCCACCAGGTGAAAGAAGCTCAACCTGAATAATGTATGCAGTCCTCCTCCTCATTGTCCTCCTTCTCCTCCTCTTTGGAGGAAACTGGCTCTAGCTATAATACTCTATGTATTTAATTTTTCTGGAGGGCCACCTAGCCAGTCCTCTGTTTTAAACAATTTTTGGGAGTGCCACATACCGGCACTCAATCTATTTAATTTTTCTGGAGGACCACCTACCTGCTCCTCTGGTTTGAAAACTTTTTTGGACTGCCACATACAGGCACTCAATTTATTTAATTTTTCTGGAGGACCACCTACCTGCTCCTCTGGTTTGAAAACTTTTTTGGACTGCCACATACAGGCACTCAATTTATTTAATTTTTCTGGAGGACCACCTACCTGCTTATCTGGTTTGAAAACTTTTTTGGACTGCCACATACAGGCACTATCCAATTTAAATTGTCTCCATAGCTGCCTCCACACATTGTCTCCATTGCTACCTCCACACGTCATCGCCATAGCTGCCTCCAAAAGTCTTCCATATAGCTGCCTCCATACGTGGTCTCCTTATCAAACGAACTGTGTCAGGCAGAATTTTGGGTTGTTTTCATGGCTTCCACATCAAACTTGTTAACTTTGTCGCCACCCTGCTGTGTAATCCACAAAATATACTGGCAAACTCCTCTGGAAATAAGCGGCTCCTCTGGAAATAATGCTAAGCAATGCAATGCTATGCTATAGGCGAGTTTTTCAGCGGTGCAGTCTGCAGAAAAGATGGCGCAGGCAGTATGCCCTGCGCCACCACCTCGAGGAGAGCTTGGAGCGATGAGCTCACACCATCCAGCACAATCTCTGCAGCACAGACACCCCGCCGATCCTCTCCCACGTTTGAGGTGGAGTACTAACTTCCAGCTGTCCTCCACACCACATGAGTATTCCCCAGTCCACATGGAAGATAACTGCGGCATGTCTCCATTATGCCTGCAACAAGGCAGCAGCTCAGAATCATCATTATCTCCAGCTTCATACTTACCAGAGGACTCCAGATCTCCAACCCGCAGTCCAGCTAAACAGAAGCAGAAGCATCAAGAAAACTGTACTGAGGTGAGAGCTTATACAGAAAAGCCCCGGGGCCCCCACCACTTTGCTCCCCCAAGGGGCCCCAACCAAATGTAGGCAATTGCCAACGGTTTATTTGGCTCTGGGCAGCGTGCCAAATCCTGCCGGTGTCCTGACTTTAGTCTATGGCAGACCGAGGGAACAATAAGTTCACTGCTCTGCCATAGACGATCAAGTCCTATGATCTGCCCATGGTAGCGCATAGTGTGACATGGCAGCGTGTGATGTCACGGTGCCACGAGATCACGGCACCGCCTGTACCATCTTTGTTTAAACCCAATTTCCACCTGAGACCAGGAGGAAAGAGGAGGACGGCGTGCATCGGGGGAACGATGGAAGGTGAGAACAATTTTATTACTTTACCTAGGACTGTATATAGTTATTTATTAAAGGGGGACTGTATTTAGTTATTCTAGGGGGACTGTATATGGTTATTATAGGGGCTGTATGTCGTTATAGGGGGCTGTTTGTAGTTATAGGGGGACTGTGTATAGTTATTATAGGGGGACTGTATATAGTTATTATAGGGGGACTGTATGTAGTTATTATAGGGGGCTGTATGTAGTTATAGGGGGCTGTATGGAGTTATAGGGGGACTGTATGTAGTTATAGGGGGACTGTATATAGTTATTTATTAAAGGGGGACTGTATTTAGTTATTATAGGGGGACTGTATATGGTTATTATAGGGGCTGTATGTCGTTATAGGGGGACTGTGTCTAGTTATTATAGGGGGACTGTATATAGTTATTATAGGGGGACTGTATGTAGATATTATAGGGGGACTGTATGTAGTTATCATAGGGGGCTGTATGTAGTTGTAGGGGGACTGTGTATAGTTATTATAGGGGGACTGTGTATAGTTATTATAGGGGGACTGTATATAGTTATTATAGGGGGACTGTATGTAGTTATTATAGGAGGCTGTATGTAGTTATAGGGGGCTGTATGTAGTTATAGGGGGACTGTATGTAGTTATAGGGGGACTGTATATAGTTATTTATTAAAGGGGGACTGTATATAGTTATTTATTAAAGGGGGACTGTATTTAGTTATTATAGGGGGACTGTATATGGTTATTATAGGAGCTGTATGTCGTTATAGGGGGCTGTATGTAGTTATAGGGGGACTGTATATAGTTATTATAGGGGGACTGTATGTAGTTATTATAGGGGGCTGTATGTAGTTATAGGGGGCTGTATGTAGTTATAGGGGGACTGTATGTAGTTATAGGGGGACTGTATATAGTTATTTATTAAAGGGGGACTGTATTTAGTTATTATAGGGGGGCTGTATATGGTTATTATAGGGGCTCTATGTCGTTATAGGGGGACTGTGTCTAGTTATTATAGGGGGACTGTGTCTAGTTATTATAGGGGTACTGTATGTAGTTATTATAGGGGGACTGTATGTAGTTATTATAGGGGGGCTGTATGTAGTTATAGGGGGCTTTATGCAGTTAAACGGGGACTGTATATAGTAATAGGGGGCTATATATAGTTATAGGGGGACTGTATATAGTTACTATAGGGGGCTGTATGCAGTTATAGGGGGACTGTATTTAGTTATCATAGGGGGCTGTATATAGTTAGCATAGGGGGACTGTATATAGTTATTATAGGGGTCTGTATGTGGTTAAAGGGGGACTGTATACAGTTATTATAGGAGACTGTATATAGTTATTATAGTGGGACTGTATATAGTTTATTATAGGGGGAATGTATATAGTTATTATAGGAGGGCTGTATATAGTTTTTTTTTATAGGGGACTGTATATAGTTATTGTAGGGGTTGTATATAGTGATTTCTGGGGGGTTGTATATAGTTATTTCTGAGGGTTTGTATATAGTGATTGCTGGGGGAGCTGTATACAGTGATTGCTGGGGGAGCTGTATACAGTGATTGCTGGGGGAGCAGTATACAGTGATTGCTGGGGGAGCCGTGTACAGTGATTGCTGGGGGAGCTGTATACAGTGATTGCTGTGGAAGCTGTACATAGTGATTGATGTGGGAGCTGTATATAGTGATTGCTGGGGGGAGCTGTATATAGTGATTGCTGGGGGAGCTGTATATAGTGGTTGCTGGGGGAACTGTATACAGTGATTTCTGGGGGGTTCTATATAGTGATTGCTGGGGGGGTTGTATATAGTGATTGCTGGGGGTTTGTATATAGTGATTGCTGGGGGAGCTGTATATAGTGGTTGCTGGGGGAGCTGTATATAGTGGTTGCTGGGGGAACTGTATACAGTGATTTCTGGGGGGTTGTATATAGTGATTGCTGGGGGAGCTGTATATAGTGGTTGCTGGGGGAGCTGTATATAGTGGTTGCTGAGGGAGCTGTATACAGTGGTTGCTGCTGAGCTGTATACAGTGATTGCTGGGGGAGCTGTATAAAGTGATTACTGGGGGAGCTGTATAAAGTGATTACTGGGGGAGCTGTATGCAGTGGTTGCTGGGGGAGCTGTATACAGTGGTTGCTGGGGGAGCTGTATACAGTGATTGCTGGGGAAGCTGTATACAGGCAATCCCCAGGTTACGTACAAGATAGGTTTTGTAGGTTGTATTTGTATGTAAGTTGGAACTGTATATTTTATCATTATAACCCCAGCCAAAATTATTTTGGTCAATGTGACAATTGGATTTTAAAAATGTTGGATTGTCATAAGAACCAGGATTAACAATAAAGCTTATTTGCAGACAGCTCTGATAACTGTTACAGTTATCAGAGAAAGCAATTGGCGAAACACACGTCGGGGCGAGGGGCGGACGGCATACCTTAGCAGCAAGGTAACAACCAGTATAATACTGTCCTTAGAAAGTAATCATTTGGACTAATGAATAGATATGCTGATATAAGCACTAGCACATAAGGATATTAGCAGTATGTAATGTCTGCTACAATTGGGATGCCCGGCTCCACCTTTATTTGGGATCATTTTAAATGTTTGTAAAAAAATTTTTTTGATGTATTTTCTTTGTTTTAATACTAATTCAATTAAAAGTAATTTTTCGTAATATATGATTTATGAGTTCCCCTTTTTGTAGGGTGTCTGATTTAAGTTAGGGGGAGTCATCCTAACTCTGGTTAAGGACGTATTTTGGGTTATATAGGTTATCATTGTAGCCTAAAGTACAGTAAGTAACCAACATCCAAAGGTCTGTTTGTAACTAGGGGTCGTATGTAAGTCGGCTGTTCTTAAGCAGGGGACCATTTGTACAGTGATTGCTGGGGAAACTGTATATAGTGATTACTTGGGACTGATTACAGTGATTAATGGGGGGCGGTATATAGCGATTGCTGTTCCCTGTCTGTACTACATTCAATGGGGGCCCCCACCATGTTTTGCGCCCAGGGGCCCCCACCAACCTTAATCCGGCCCTGCAAGAGACACACATCTGTAAAAAAAAAAAAAAAACCTAAACTCTCACACCCGAAATTCCAACAGTTGCTCATGTCATCCTATGGGAAAAAGAAAAGAGGGGTTCTTAGCGCTTTTAAAGATACGTTAGTTGTAACTATACACCAATCCCACATAGATCCGCAAAGCCGTTTTATATTAGTGCATTGTACTATTAATAATATAGAATACACACTTGTGAACTTGTATGCCCCCAACAAGAGGCAAAGATCATTCTTCAGAAAAATAAATGAAATGTAGAAGGGGTCTTTACTTATATGTGGGGATTTGAATACTGTTGGTCAATTTTCGACACTACATCCCATTCCCACCATTTTTTCACATTAAATTAGCTTTTTTGGGAAAACTATCTCTTTGATGCATGGCGAGTACAACTTACATCAGAAAAAGATTATACTTTTCAGCAAGACGTAAAACGTATTCACGTATCGACATGATTCTTACAGTTAGTTTTGTGTTGGACAAAACTTCACACTCTTCCATAGGCAACATCCAGTGGTCAGACCATGCCCACATCACAATAACTTACTCAGACATATATTCCTACACCACAGAATTTATCTGGATAGCAAACATGTCCACCATAGCGTCCACAAAACATAGTTCTACTATGGAAAATAAATTGAAGGAGTTTCTGTCACTCAACAACACAATAGATATAAGCCCTTTCTCATTATAATTATATATAAACACAATATATATAATTCCCTTCCTCATCCAATCCCTACCCTTCCTTGGTTGAACTAGATGGACAAGTGTCTTTTTTCAACCGTATAAACTATGAAACTATGAAACTATGAAATTATGGCTCACACAAAAATGTTCGTAAAAGAGGAATTCACAATCCTCAATAGCAGGCTCCTCAGAGGGAGGGAAAGAGAAATTACCTCCACACTAATGCATATTTAATTCCTAGAAAGGAAAACAAACAAGCATTCTCCTATTCACAACTCTTAATGAACTAAGAGACCATCTACATACTCTCCTTTTGTACAAATATTCCACAGCTCTACAAAAATTGAAAATTGGATATTATTCACAGGACCAAAAAGCAGGGGCCCTTTTGGCGAGACATCTTAAACAGCGCAGCCAAATGTCTAAAATCCTGTTTCTATACCAGCACACCTCAGGGGTTAAACTACTATCACCTAGAGAAATTGTTGATGCATTTATGGATTATTACTCCAACCTATATAATTTAACCAGCAACAGTGTATTTCCTCCCCCTTCTCCAGAACTCTTTCTTGAAGTAACTCCATCTTCCCAGTGTAACCGCCAACCACCACTGTTGAAATAGAAAAAACAATCAAAACACTTACATCCAATAAATCTCCAGGCCCTGGCGGCCTTCCTGGCCTTTACTATAACAAATTTGTATTCACCCTCTCGCCCTTCCTGCTGAGTGTATACTCCCTTGCAGCTTCCAAAGGAGAATTCCTGAAGGAAATGCTAGAGGCGATAATTACCCTTCCAAAACCAGGGAGTCCCTGACCTACAAGATTACTATATAGCGGCTGTTTAGCACAACATTGATGGCTAAATTCACCCTGTGGTGCTCAATAGAAGAGAACTACCAGACCAAAGGCTCTCTCAGAACTAGGCTAATATCTCTCACTTGGGATTTCACCACCTCTTTCTAAATGTCTCACCATACGGGCAACTGATGATGCTTGGCGTAAGCTGAGAACACGTTCCAAGGCCACAATAGCTATCCCACTACCCTTAGATCCCATTAGACCTGCTGGAATCAAATATCCCTGACTTGAACATATCCTTCCTGGCAGGGGGAGAAATAGCGCCATTTAATATGCTAATGAGAAAGTGCTCTATCCCTGTAAAGGAACTTTACCCATACATGCATGTGCACTATTTCTTGCAGGAGCGATCATCTAGAGGCATTCAACTATAATGATCAATTAGCTAAATTACTACAAGGAAATTTTAGCTTTAAAGGAAACCTACCACTGCCCGCATGATGAAATCATGCGAGCAGACCACCTGGTAGGCTACTTAAGGCTGATGCTGGCACATAGTTTTGTTAGGCTCGGCAAACTTTACTTTAGCTAAAAAAAACTATTTTTTTACATATTTAAATGAGCCCTCCGGTGCTACCCTGCGCCATCTTCGGGCTGGCGGTGGCTTCCGATGTTTAATTATTCCTATAATTCCTATTATTTCCCCTAGAAGATATTACAAAAACTCACCTACACTGGTATTTTACACCTTAAAGACTTAGAAAAATTTTTCCCTCTACATCCAATTTTTTTTGGAGAGCATGGGGCCAAATGGACACCCTAATACATGTTCTTTGGTCATACCCAAAAATTCGCAATATCTGGGATACAACAAGCAGAATGCTATGTAAAATCATTCAGACAAGCGCTAATTTATCTCCTGCCACAGCTCTGCTGTTAATATATGTTAATAAATTCCCATCAGCAAGTAGAAATGTAGCCACACACCTTTTAAAGGCCACCAAACTCATTATCACCAGACATTGGAAACAAACTTCCCTAAGACAGAAGAAGTAACCTCCTTAGTCAATACCAGTTGTAGGTATGAAAAAGCTATCTCGTTCCAAAATCAAACCCACCACAAGTACTTAAAGGTCTGGAACTCTTGGATATCTAGCCCATATTTTGCTGAATAATAGTGCATGTGTGCATCTAACTCATATTGTTGTTGTTAGTATTTGTTTGGTTTTATTAATCCTTATTATGGTTACAAAAGGTTTATAATAACCCCAATCAGGGCGAGTTCTGCTCATGTTATATCTCGCATAAAGATACCTCAAACTCACCTACCCTCACTCGCAGGGACCAGAACTTCAAGAGTATTGTGGAAAATATGGACTATCTCAGCTATGCTTCACCACCCTCAGCACAACATGAACTCATTGCGCTGTTCTCCCCGGAACACAGGGAATCTATAGATGCTTAATCTAGCAAGGATATATGTGATTCATTATCTTTTCTGTCCTGAACACAGGCAATCTATAGATGTTAAATTTAGCAATGACATATGTGATAGTATTATTTTATTATGTCAAACTCTCATGTTACGCTTGTATGAGAAACTGACATCCCTTTCCCATGTATGTTTATTTTTGGAAAAACAATAAAAATATATTTTTTAAAAATAGTAAATACTATTTACCATTCCCACTCACTATATGTGATTAGTGCCTTCACCCATGTTCATCCCTCAAAAAGTATTAAAAACAATGGAAAGTTTATTTAAGGATATTGGGGTTCATTTACTAAAAACAGTGCAAACAGTGCACACAACACAATTGTGGCGCACACAACATTTTGTGGGGAACGCTGCATCCTGCCTGATGCAATGCAAAATTCTGCACTGAAAGGGGTGTTCCAGTGCATTGTCGAAACATTGCTACTCATTTATCATGTTGTGTTGCATGCCCTATGTTAAAGGTGCACCAAAAAATAGTTGCTGCACTCTGTCAGAGTAATACAAGAGGTGCCAGATTCATGAAGAATCGTGTGCCACATTTCATGAATCTGGTGCACCCTGCACGCTCCACAGGCAAACTGCATGTTTTTGATAAATTTGTGCCAATATGATATATACCCTACATATCAAGTCCAGCATATTTCCCATTGGTTGGACCCTAGCCAATCAGATTGATCTCATAATCATGAAATGCGGAGATGTTTTTTAATGCAGACTTTCTTAATAAAAAATTCACATTTTATACTGTATATACTTACCAACTGGATAGACATCGACTGCTTTTAGAGTTAGTCCAACGGGTGGGCTGCCATTAATCTTTTTTAATATATAATCTTTTTCCAAAACAATATTATTGCTGTTGTTATACACTAGAAGGGCCCAGACATAATAACTGCAAAAAATACATTGATACATATGGTCAAACACATTATTTGAGCTGAAGTGAACAATTTTATGTTAATTTATTCGGGGTGGGGGTCACATCTTTCATTCTTGGGAATTTTAATAATTTTAAAGCAATGCACAGACTCGACATTTTAAAAATGTTATGAATTTGTAGTGGATTCATCATAGTGGATTCTAAATTTATCATTGTGGACGATCATATTACATCATAGAAGTTTTATCATAGTGTATGATAAATTTGGTGCCTCTAATCTAAGTTCATACAATTTATTAGTACACTGAGTGCTGTTTTAGTTTACATTGATGCATTTACCTTATTAACTACGTAAAAAAAATGTCTAGAACACTGAATAATGTGTGTTTTATTTTACTTATTACATAACTGATCTTATGTTATGTTTCGTTATTTTTATTTGATCTGATATCCTGAAAGACCAATAACCCAAAAACAATTTTAGAGGTAATTGCAAATTTACCTTTGGTTTTTGTTGTCTTCTACACCTCTTGCTAATCTTGGAAGACTTTTCTGAAAACTTAAAAAAAAAATAAAAAAAAAATCATCCATTAGTAATTTTAGAATTTTTGCCTTAATGGTGTGTATGTATGCCTGTGTGTTTTAGTAAGAAAAGTTTCATGTAACCATAAATAAATCAGTCCCTGTCACAGCCTGTCTCTGTCCCTATCACAGCCTGCCTATCAGTCAGCCCCTGTCATAGTTTGTCTGTCAGTCCCTGTCACAGCCTTTCTGTCAGTCCCTGTCACAGCCTTTCTGTCAGTCCCTGTTACAGCCTTTCTGTCAGTCCCTGTCACAGCCTTTCTGTCAGTCAGTCCTTGTCACAGCCTGTCTGTCAGTCCCTGTCACAGTCTGTGTCCCTGTCACAGCCTGTCTGTCTGTCAGTCCCTGTCACAGCCTGTCTGTCTGTCAGTCCCTGTCACAGCCTGTCTCAGTCCCTGTCATAGCCTGCCTGTCAGTCCCTGCCACAGCCTGTCAGTCCTTGTCACAGCCTATCAATCAGTCCCTGTCACAGCCTCTCTCAGTCCCTGTCACATCCTGTCTGTCAGTCCCTGTCACATCCTGTCTGTCAGTCCCTGTCACAGCCTGTCTGTCAGTCCCTGTCATAGCCTGTGTACCAGACAGTCCCTGTCAGAGCCTGCCTGGTGAAAACTGGGTGCCACTTAGACTCTGCCCCTAGGTGTCGACTTACATCATTGTCCGTGGTAGTCCAGTGGGTCCACTACCCCTGGTACCTGACACTGTCACTCCTGAGCTCTGGCACTTCTACTGTTACCCTTATTATGCACTGCTTCAGAGAATGATTTAATCACTGTGTTGTCCCTGACAGGCAAAAGAAGGGAATCTCTGCACCATTCCCCAGTTGCTGTGCATGAGTCATTCAGCTTAGGTTGATTAGTTCTATCTGGACAGTTCAAGAAGCTCAGTGTAATGTGCTTATGCATGGCAGTCAGCGTTGACCCAACTTTCTCACAGTCCCGAATTTTATAATTGTTTTTTGAGCAAAACCACTTGGATCAGGGATTAAACAACATATGTTTCTGCATCAGTGTAGCTACATCAAAAGTATGTTTGGTTGCATAAAAACAAATGGTAGATTTCCTTTCACTATAGAGGAGGTGGAGGCTGTCGTGAAAAACCTTAATAAACATAGTCCCCTGGTCCAATGACCTTCCCAAAGAAGTATATACTAAATATAAATACCTGCTCCTCCCCTCTCTTTTAGATTATATAAATCCTCATTACAGGCTTGAACACTCCCTCCAACCCTAAACAAGGCCTCTGTGGTACTAATCTTAAAACGGACATAGATCCAATGGATTGCGGCTCATACAGTCCGATAGCATCGCTAAACAACAATTATAAAATTCTTAATAGGATTCCAGCAATTGGACTAAATGAAGTGATACTTTCGCTTGTGCATGCGGACCAGTGCAGCTTCATGCCCAGTAGTCCACATCTGACAATATAAGGAGAGTGCAAGTAGTCACATAAATAGGCCAAGGCGAGATTGCCCGCTAGCATCCCTAGATACAGCAAAGGACTTTTCTTGATAGAGTGGCCTTTCCTGAGGCTTTACCTCTCGAGGTTCAACCTAAAATTCTGCAAATGGATTCACATATTATATTCTGCCCCTAGCAGCAGACTTCGGGTTAACGGAGAACTTTTACCCGCTATAGGGGAACTCCACAAGGGTGTCCCTTATCTCCCCTATCGTTTCCTCTCGCAATAAAGTCGTTGCTGATTAAATTTAGACAAGACTCGTGTTACAGAGAAATCACTAGGATCTAGCGAGGATCGTGTTGGTCTGTATGCCGACGACATGATTCTATTTCTGACTGATGTACCTACATCCCTTCCAAATGCTATATGCCTTATTAATGAATTTGGCTCCTACTCAGAGCTTCAGGTAAATTGGTCAAAATCAGTTTTTCATGCCATGCCTGGGTGGGCCTGAGTCACATGAAGAGTCTTAAAGTGGTCACAGAATTTAAATACCTGTAGATTGTGATCACTAAACTACATCAGACCCATTGATGTAGGCCCATTACTCACCTATGTGAGACAGAAATATAGAGCATGGAAAACCCTGCCTCTGTCCATTGCAGGGCAGATTAAGCTAGTCACATTATTTACTCTCCTCAAAAACTCTGAACACCACTTCTGGCATTACCTAGGCCTCTACACATTAGGAGAGCATCCCCCTATGAAACCATACCCCTATTCCCAGGCTTAGATTTACCGATGTTACCCTTATATAAATTGGCTAGGATGGTGTGGAAAACATCCAAGACTTTGGCTAATTTCACAGATTTTATGGTTGTGACTCCACTGTGGCACAATCCTTCCATTCCACACCTGCAGAAACTAGAAGGTTCAGCTGTTTGGAGTGCTATGGGCATCAAAACCCTAGGAGATATACTGTATTTTTCGGACTATTAGAAGCTTCTTACTAAAGGACGCACCCTAGATTTAGGCTTCCAAAAAAAGGAAAATATATATTTAACACCAATTAAAATATCCCTGTTGGTCGCACTAAAGCACAGAACACATAGCATCATCCATACAGTTACACACACAGCTCTGCTTCATCCATACAGTTACACGTGTGTGTAACTGTATGGATGAAGCAGAGCTGTGTGTGTAACTGTATGGATGATGCTGTGTGTGCTGTGCTTTAGTACGACCAACAGGGATATTTTATGGATGATGCAGAGCTGTGTAGCTCTGCATCATCCATACAGATACACACACACATCGTCCATACAGATACACACACAGCTATGCATCATCTATACATTTACACACACAGCTGTGCTACATCTATGCATTTACACTCAAAGTTCTGCATCATTCATACACATACACACAGAGCTCAGCATCATTCATACAGATACACACACATTTCAGCATCATTCATACAGATAGATACACACCCAGCTCAGCATTATTCATATAGTCTCTGATTGTTTTTTGGGAAAAAACATCTGCATAGTCCTGGTAACACATTGGCAGCCCATCCAGGGATTTTGGGAGTCAAGGAGGAAGTCAAGACAGGTAGAGGGACCACCATACAGCGTGACTGACATTCTGCACCCCAACGCATGATCTCCCCAGTCTTTCAGTTGAGGACCGGATGGATGAAGTGAAGCATGGCAACACATAGAAAGTCAGTTTTTCCTTGTGAAGAACTCCTATTTGAAGAGAGACTGGCTCAGTGCGTCACCGGACCGGACAAGATTTGTCCACTTACTGAAGATATGGCAAGGGGCTTCTCGAGAGGAACCACTAGAATGCGATGTTGGGAGACCAGAGCACAAAGTTCCCCACAGAGCCAGAGTCCAAGAAAGCTGAAACTTGCATTGGAGTGTGGGTACTGACACCTAGGAGCACAGGAACTGTCAGGTGTTGAGAAGCTGTATTCACACCTCGGGACACTTCTCCCAAGAAACCTAGGTGCTGGCATTTCCCGGTTGCTGGGGGCGGACAGGCCCCAATAAAGTGCTTAGGACTGGCACAGTACAGGCATAGATTCTCCTTGCAATGTCTGGAGTGTTCCATGGCGAGGAGATGGACCTTGTCCACTTGCATAGGCTCCTCTGCAGACTGTGTGGCCGAAGGCTGGAGCAGCCTTTGGAAGGCAGGAGCCAGACGAGGAAGACGTCAAGCCCGGGCTTGCAGATGCTCCTGACACAACTCCTCAGCACGCTCCATGAACCGGACATCTATCCGGGTGGCCAGGGTGATGAGACCACTCAGAGTAGCTGGGGGATCACAGGCGGCCAATCCATCATTGACTTGGGATGACAGTCCTTTTCTAAATGTTGTTGGCCCAGGAGAGTTTGGAAGCCAGGTTTAGGAACTTGACAGCATATTCACCCATTGACAAGTCCCCTTGGAGCAGGTTCAGCAGCACCGTTTCAGCTGAGAGAACCCAAACTTCTTTCCCTTAAACAGATGGTTTGCCAGAAAACTAATCAGGTAAAAGTGAAGTATTAAATCCATAACAATTTGGCCCTTTTATGCTTTCCAGTGATAGTATTTAATATTCTATACCATGTACCAGGAAGCAGAAAATACCAAATGTTGTGAAATTGTCAAAAAATATTTTCACTGTTCATTCCTTGGGTTAATACAATCATGGGGTATCAAATTTACATAGGTATTAATATATTTCAATAGATAAAAATGAAAACTTCTTGTACACAAGGAAATGTTCTGACACCCGTAATTTTTTCCTAGTCTCAGTGGACTTTAAATCAAACCTGGGTATTGTAGTTCAATATAGGAGTGGAAGTATTTTTTGTTGTTGTTTTTTTAAGGTTCTAATATAAAATATTAGGGAGCTTGGTGTATGTTGGCAGGATTAAGCAGCATTTGGAGAGTTAAAGCGCATCTACCACCAGGATGAAGGACTGTATGCACATGAGCCTGAGAGGCTCCAGGCTCCGTAGGTGTTAATGGTAGATGTCCTTTAAATATGAGCATAAGGTAGCCTTCTCTTGTTATTATAGTTTGTACAAATGTATGTCTACGATAGACCTGGTGTTGGAAATAATCTAATAATAAATTACTTTTTTTTTTTGCTGCTCAGAGAGCTTTTTTTTAAAAAGGTAGATTAGGGAAAATCCTCCCAACCATCCCGAATTCAGCTGACAGCATGGTTTTCACCCCTGGTGGTTGGAAGAATGTCCTGGGCTGCCCCTCTATCCAGCGATTTGTCCCACCTCCTTCTCATGGTCCCAAGCATTAGCAAGAGGAGGCATGATCAGCTCCTGCTATCTCCTCACATGTGTAAAGGAGTCATGTCATGTCAAGGTAGCACTTCCCTTCAGCTGGCCTCATCCTTTGAGTTGGAACCCAGGAGAAGAGAAAGCTACACTGCTGCGGGGGAATGAGGAAAGGTAAGTAACAGTTTTTTTTGTTAAATACCCCAGTGCAGGGGACTCAGGCCACAAGAAGAGGAGGATAAAGGACAGGATGCCACAGAAAGAGGAGGCTGGAGGACAGCGGGACACACAAAGAGCAGAATGGAGGACAGGAGGCCAAGTAAGGATGATGCTGGAGGACAAGGGTAATAGAAATAGGAGGCTGAAGGACAAAGGAGGAGGAGGATGGAGGACAGGGGGCCACAGGAAGATGAGGCTGGATGAGAGAATGACACAGAAGGAGGTGCTGGAGGACAGGAGGCCACAGAAAGAGGAGGATGGAGGACAGGAGGCCACAGGAAGAGGAGGATGGAGGACAGGAGGCCACAGTTTGAGGAAGATGGAAGCCACCGGAAGAGGAGGATGGAAGCCACAGGTAGAGGAGGATGAAGGCTAGGAGGCCACAGTATGAGGATGGACAGGACCACAATATGAAGGGTAGAGAACAGGAGGCCACAAAATAAGGAGGAAAGAGACCACAGAATGAGATTGGTGAAGGACAGAAAGCCACAGTATGAGGATGGAGGACAGGAGGCCAAAGTATGAGGGGGATGGAGAACAGGAGGTCAAAAAATGAGAGGGATAGAGAACAAGGGCCACACCATGTAAAATGGGTGGCGTGGGGGGTAGAACAGGGTCCACACCATATATGAAGGGGTGGGGTAGGAGTACAGATAGTATTGTATATAAGTTTGGGGGGATAAATAAAAGTGGAAAATCAAATGTAATGGAGGATAAAATTAAACTTGTTGCCAAGTTGCATTAAGAGATATTATATGGGTCCATAGAGGTTTGGCCACAGTAAGGACCTCATACCATGTGGGGACTATTAAGGTCGATATTATGCTATGTTTGTAGGTGGAGCAATGGATTCTCCTCTGACCTCTGGCATCAACAAGGCATTTCCGCCCACAGAACTGCCACTCACTGGATGTTTTTTCTTTTTTGGACCATTCTCTGTAAACCTTAGAGATGGTTGTGCGTGAAAATGCCAGTAGATCAGCAGTTTCTGAAATACTCAGACCAGCCCTTCTGGCACCAACAACCATGCCACGTTCAAAGGCACTCAAATCACCTTTCTTCCCCATACTGATGCTCGGTTTGAACTGAGGTACACCTGTCCAACTGCTCGTTAACACTTAATTTCTAATCAGCCAATCACATGGCGGCAACTCAGTGCATTTAGGCATGTAGACATGGTCAAGACAATCTCCTGCAGTTCAAACTGAGCATCAGTATGGGGAAGAAAGGTGATTTGAGTGCCTTTGAACGTGGCATGGTTGTTGGTGCCAGAAGGGCTGGTCTGAGTATTTCAGAAACTGCTGATTTACTGGGATTTTCACGCACAACCATCTCTAGGGTTTACAGAGAATGGTCCAAAAAAGAAAAAACATCCAGTGAGCGGCAGTTCTGTGGGCAGAAATGCCTTGTTGATGCCAGAGGTCAGAGGAGAATGGGCAGACTGGTTCGAGCTGAAGAGGCAGAAGACCATCTCTGAACGCACAGTACGTCGAACTTTGAGGCAGATGGGCTACAGCAGCAGAAGACCACGACGGGTGGCACTCCTTTCAGCTAAGAACAGGAAACTGAAGCTACAATTTGCACAAACTCATCGAAATTGGACAGTAGAAGATTGTAAAAACGTTGCCTGGTCTGATGAGTCTCAATTTCTGCTGCTACATTTGGATGGTAGGGTCAGAATTTGGCGTCAACAACATGAAAGCATGGATCCATCCTGCCTTGTATCAACGGTTCAGGCTGGTGGTGGTGGTGTCATGGTGTGGGGAATATTTTCTTGGCACTCTTTGGGCCCCCTGGTACAAATTGAGCATTGTTGCAACGCCACAGCCTACGTGAGTATTGTTGCTGACCATGTCCATCCCTTTATGAGCACAATGTACCCAACATCTGATGGCTACTTTCAGCAGGATAATGCGCCATGTCATAAAGCTGGAATCATCTCAGACTGGTTTCTTGAACATGACAATGAGTTCACTCTACTCAAATGGCCTCCACAGTCACCAGATCTCAATCCAATAGAGTATCTTTGGGATGTGGTGGAACGGAAGATTCGCATCATGGATGTGCAGCCGACAAATCTGCGGCAACTGTGTGATGCCATCATGTCAATATGGACCAAAATCTCTGAGGAATGCTTCCAGCACCTTGTTGAATCTATGCCACGAAGAATTGAGGCAGTTCTGAAGGCAAAAGGGGGTCCAACCCATTACTGGCATGGTGTACCTAATAAAGTGGCCGGTGAGTGTATATAAATACCAATAGATAAAAATATAAGGCTCCTATGAGTGATGTTAAAACCTTGGTCCACAACAGGAGTTGAGTAGGTGAGAATGAAGATAGGGTCTGAAAAGATTTTTGGAACTAAATTTACTTCCATTGTTAGCTAAAATCTGAACTAAGGTCAATATTTGGTCTGAATGAACTATTCCCAAAGCCAATGAATTGCCACTGCCATGCTACATGTACTGCACCGTACATTAATTAACAGCGTAAAGTGAGTGCTAAGGCGTTACAATGTTTCTCTTAGTAGCCAGCTGTCATTTGTATTTTAAATGCCTGGACATTCTATTATACAACATGTACAGTATTTGTGGTAAATGTAAACCGAGACTTACAGTTTCTATAACATGCAAAAAAAAGTATACATAACGCAAGAATAGTTCAATAAGTTGTTGAAGAATATATGAAGAATATTTCAGCTTTATGTTGGCATATTGTTGTTTTATTAACTATTAGGCCTGCTTACAAAGGCAGTTCCTTACTAAAGAATATCGACTTGCATAAAAACCCCTAGTTACAAGATCAAAAAAGTTATTTTTCTTGCTAATTAATGTACACTCTGCACCCCATATTGACAGAAAAATATTGAGTAGAAGCACCCTTTCCAGCTAGTACCGTCATGAGTCTTCTTGGGAATCTTTCTTGCATATTCTCTCCAGTTCCCTCAGCTTAGATGGAGAATGTTGGTGGACAGCCATTTTCAAGTCTGATCTAAGAGTTATGCGGAAGCTACTGATTTGTTATTTTAGCTGTGCGCTTAGGGTCATTTTCTTGATAGAAGGTGTTCCTTTGGCCCAGTCTGAGGTTCAGAGCATTCTGGAAGAGCTTTTCATCTAGGATCTCTCTTTAATTGGCCACAAACCTCTTTCCTTCAATTGCAACCAGTCATCCTGCAGCCATGCTGCTGAACCCTCCCCCCTTCCCCTTCATAGCTTGATGCTGCCACCACCATGTTTCACTGTTGGTATTGTATTTGGCAAGTTATGAGCAGTGCCTGGTTTTCTCCACCAAGTAGAATTAACACCAAAAGTTAAAACTTTGTCTCATCAGACCAGAGAATCTTATTTCTCATAGTCTGTAACTCATTCTGTGAGTGTGTATGTAGGTTTTCATATGTCTTGCACTGAGGAGAATCTTCTGTCAGCACACTCTGTCATAAAGCCCCAACTGGTGGAGGACTGCAGTGTTAGTGGTCTTTGTGGAAATTTCCCGCATCTCCCTACTGAATCTCTGGAGCTCAGCCACAGTGATCTTGGGGTTCTTCTTTACCTCTCTCACCAAGGTACTTCTCCCACTATTACTTAGTTTGGCTGGACTGCCAGGTTGAAGTAAAAAAATCATTTTTAGCCTAGGCTACATCTGTGCATTGCCACCTTTCTGTCTCTGAGCTCATTGGGCAGTTCCTTAGACCTCTTCATTCTCATGTGTTCTGACATGCACTGTGAGGTCTTATGTAGACAGGTGTGTGCCTTTCCTAATCGAGTCCAATCAGTTTAATTAAACACAAAAAATGATCTACATTTCTGATTTTTTCTGTCGAGATGGGGTATAGTCTATATTGATGAGCAAAACAAATGACTATTTTGACCCGTGACTGCCTGTACTTCCTTACTCCAATGCATATATTTGAATGTTACCTGCTAACCCATGTCCCATGTTATTAATATGAAAGCAATACCTTCTTAATAGAGGTAAAAAAAAAGTCAACATTAGATACCATCACTGCAATCTCTCTCCAACTTTTTCAAGTCAGGGGCAGGTGTCATACAAAAATGAGCATGAGAAAACATACAATAAAACATTATATTTATGTTGTCTACTAGAAAAATGAAAGGACATCTACCACCAGGATAAAGGATTGTAAACCATACTGGTGACAAACTGGTGTTTGCCCCCACTGGTAGGCTCTGGTCTTCTTTAAGCTTCCTATGCTCCTATTTTTAAGAAAAAAGGCATTAAAAATTATGCAAATGAGCCAGAGGGTCTCCATTCTCCATTCTCCATTAGCACCTATGGAGCTGGAGCCACTCAGGCTCATTCGCATAATTTTAAAAGCTTTTTTTTCTGTAAAATCTAGGGCATAAGAAGCATAAAGAAGAGCAGAACATACCAGAGGGGGCACACACCAGTATGTCAGTGTGCTTGGTATTCAATCCTTGATCCTGGCGGTAGATGTCCTTTAACAAATGGCTCTAACACTATTTATGGTAATGTATGCAGATTAGCTCCCTTCCAGGTGGAAAAGACTTCCACTGTAATGTCACCTATTGGAGGTAGTTACCCTTTATCTGATGATGTCTCCAACTTTGGAGACATTTGTTTACCTTCTTCCTAATCTCCTGCTGCCTTTCTGGTGTGGCACATGATATGGGCAGTATTTTAGACAAAAATTTTTGAAGCCCTTTCCCCTACCTCACACTTTGTAACTTTTGGCCCCACCATCTGATTATCTATACACGCCCTCCACTGTAGTGCCACCTATTGGAGGTAGTTACCCTTTATCTGACAATTGCTTACCGGTTGCTGAAGATGGTCTGCAAATCTCTGGCATGGCGTACATTTATATCATTCACAGGTGTAATGCTAGAAAAAGCAATGAAATTACAACTTAATTTTATATCAAGATGTTCTTAAACCCCCTATGGAGCAAGCTTATTTTCACCTCTTTATCATAATATATATATCATATATATTATAGTATATAGAGTTGGGAAAAGACACATGTCCATCAAGCCCACCCTATAAGATTAAACAAATGTTTTTTTTCATAACCCGTGATATTTTTGTTCACATTAAAAATCCAAGAAGAAACATATATATGTATTTATATATATGTATATATATTTGGACATACCTCTGTTCTGTCCATTAAGGTATTAGTACATTGTAATGACGTATTCCTTAAGCTGTCTTTTTCTGAGTTGAATAACTTTGGCATAAATCTGGAATTGTATTTTAGTTCCCTCATTTCCTTAATAAGTTGGTTGCTTACCTTTGCACCCTTTCCAGACCGACTTTGTCCTTTTTATACACTGGTACCCAAAACTGTACAAACAAACAATTCCATATGTAGTAAGGTCACCGATCTTCATGCATGTAGGTGTAGTCCACGCAAAGGAATCCTCCTGGATACGAGGATAACTCCAGCAAACTTTGTCTTGATCCAGCGACAGGACGAAACTCACCAAACTTGTTAAAATCAATGCTTTATGCTTTATGTATGGAACTAAATGTTAGCATTCTCCATTCGTTTTAAAGAAACATGATGAAGAACACTTTTTGCATTTGAACGACATTGTCTTTCTGTTAAAAGTAGAGATGAGCGAGCACTAAAATGCTCGGGTACTCGTTATTCGAGACTAACTTTTCCCGATGCTCGAGTGCTCGTCTCGAATAACGAGCCCCATTGAAGTCAATGGGAGACTCGAGCGTTTTTCAAGGGGACCAAGGCTCTGCACAGGGAAGCTTGACATGGGAACCTCAGAAAAGGATGGAAACACCACGGAAATGGACAGGAAACAGCAGGGGCAGCATGCATGGATGCCTCTGAGGCTGCTTAATCGTACCATTATGCCAAAATTATGGGCAATAGAATGGCCATGACAGAGTGACCGAATGAGGCTAGATAGCATCTAAAACATGCAATAATTGACCCTGACACTATAGGGGACGGCATGCAGAGGCAGCGGCAGCAGTGGCAGGCTAGAGAGTGTCATGGCGACATACCCTAAATGGACTCAGGCTTCAAACCAATTTGTGGCAGAGAGGAACCAAAGGAGGTGAGCAAGAAGCGCTGAAATGATTTCCTCTGTGAACAAAAGGTTGACGGTATATTTAGTCGATAACACAGCATGGTGGCGACATAGTGACCAAGTTCCATAACGTATCTGGTGAAACACCCGAAAAATGAGCCTGACACAGCTCTTTTGATAAGTGGACAACATGTGGAGGCAGCCATGGAGACGACTTCCATGATTAAGAGCGACAGGATGGGGCATTCATATTGCGCTGCTATGATTGCAACTTCAGGTCTCCAGCATGGCGGCTACAGATGGGCCGAGTTCCACTATGTATCTGGTGAAACACCTGAAAATTCTGCCTGACACAGCTCGTTTGATAAGGGGATGATGTGCTGCATATCCTCTCGTGCTCCAGCGTCTGGGATATAGAGAGTTGAAATGAGACATTGGTGGACGCTGTGGAGGATCGTGGAGGCAAAATGGACAGGAAACAGCAGGGGCAGCATGCATGGATGCCTCTGAGGCTGCCTAATCTTGGGATGGAGCTGGCGGTCCACTACCAGGCGAGATTTCGCCTGTCCAAGCCCCTGTCTCTCGGCTCCTCCCCACCCAAAATGGGCCTGGGGGCCAGAAGCGTTTATTTTGAAAAAATTATAATTTTCAAAGCAGGCCGGGTCATTTGAATATTTCACCTAGGAATAATGGGATAGCATAGTGGTTCTATTTTTCATTGTTTTTACGGAAATGGTTCCATGATTAAGAGCGACAGTATGGAGCATCCATATTGCGCTGCTATGATTGCAACTTCAGGTCTCCAGCATGGCGGCGACAGATGGGCCGAGTTCCACTATGTATCTGGTAAAACACCTGAAAATTCTGCCTGACACAGCTCGTTTGATAAGGGGACGATGTATGGAGGCAGTGAACTAGTAGTAGATTAAAGGTGCTGCAGTTAAAACTATGTTAGTTGGATCTTGGGATGGAGCTGGCGCTCTGCTGCCAGGCGAACTTTCGCCTATCCAAGCCCCTGTCACTCGGCTACTCCCCAAACAGCACTTCTAAGAACCTTTTGTATAAGATCAAGTGTAGTAGTGTTCTTATAAGTTTGGGATATGGCGGGTGAGGGGAATGTAAACAGATGCGCAAGAAGCGCTGAAATAATATCGGTAAATGATAAAAGTTTGCCAGTATATTTTGTGGATTACACAGCAGGGTGGCGACAAAGTTAACAAGTTTGATGTGGAAGCCATGAAAACAACCCAAAATTCTGCCTGACACAGTTCGTTTGATAAGGAGACCATGTATAGAGGCAGCTATATGGCCGACTTTTGGAGGCAGCTATGGCGATGACGTGTGGAGGTAGCAACGTGTGGAGGCAGCTAAAAAGACGACATGTGGAGGCTGCTATGGAGACAATTTAATTTGGATAGTGCCTGTATGTGGCAGTCCAAAAAAATTTTCAAACCAGAGGAGCAGGTAGGTGGTCCTCCAGAAAAATTAAATAGATTGAGTGCCTGTATGTGGCACTCCCAAAAATTGTTTAAAACAGAGGACCGGGTAGGTGGCCCTCCAGAAAAATTAAATACATAGAGTACTATAGCTAGAGCCAGTTGGCCCTGGCAAAAAATAGCCAGTTTCCTCTGCTTTAGTGTACAAAGAGGAGGAGAAAGAGGACAATGAGGAGGAGGAGTGCATACATTATTCAGGTTGAGCTTCGTTCACCTGGTGGAGAATGGAAATCCGGAGAAATCCAGGCTTTATTCATCTTGATAAGCGTCAGCCTGTCAGCGCTGTCAGTCGACAGGCATGTACGCTTATCGGTGATGATGCCACCAGCTGCACTGAAAACCCACTCGGACAACACGCAAGCGCCAGGGCAGGCAAGAACCTCCAAGGCGTACAGCGCCAGTTCGTGCCACATGTCCAGCTTTGAAACCCAGTAGTTGTAGGGAGCTGTGTGATCATTTAGGACGATGGTATGGTCAGCTACGTACTCCCTCACCATCTTTCTGTAAAGATCAGCCCTACTCTGCCGAGACTGGGGACAGGTTACAGTGTCTTGCTGGGGTGACATAAAACTGGCAAAGGCCTTGTAAAGCGTACCCCTGCCAGTGCTGGACAAGCTGCCTGCTCGCCTACTCTCCCTCGCTACTTGTCCCGCAGAAGTACGCCCTCTGCCGCTAGCGCTGTCAGAAGGGAAATACTGTTTCAGCTTGTGCACCAGGGCCTGCTGGTATTCATGCATTCTCACGCTCCTTATCTCTCCAGGGATGAGAGTTGAAAGATTTTGCTTGTACCGTGGGTCCAGGAGAGTGAATACCCAGTAATCGGTGCTGGAATAAATTCTTTGAACGCGAGGGTCACGGGATAGGCAGCCTAGCATGAAATCTGCCATATGCGCCAGAGTCCCAACGCGCATGAATTCATTCTCCTCACTGGCCTGACTCTCCATTTCCTCCTCCTCCAACTCCTCTTCTTCTGCCCATACACGCTGAACAGTGAAGGACTGAACAATGGTCCCCTCTTCTGTCTCACCAACATTCTCCTCCTCTTCCTCCTCATCCTCCTCCGATATACGCTGAGAAACAGACCTAAGGGTGCTTTGGCTATCAACAAGGGAATCTTCTTCCCCCGTCTCTTGTGACGAGCGCAAAGCTTCCGACTTCATGCTGACCAGAGAGTTTTTCAACAGGCCAAGCAGCGGGATGGTGAGGCTGATGATGGCGGCATCGCCACTGACCATCTGTGTTGACTCCTCAAAGTTATTCAGCATCTGACAGATATCAGACATCCATGTCCACTCCTCATTGTAGACTTGAGGAAGCTGACTGACCTGACTACCAGTTCTGGTGGAAGTTGACATCTGGCAGTCTACAATCGCTCTGCGCTGCTGGTAAACTCTGGATAACATGGTTAATGTTGAATTCCACCTCGTGGGCACGTCGCACAACAGTCGGTGAGCGGGCAGTTGGAGGCGGCGCTGAGAGTAGCAGCATCTGTGCTGGACTTTCTGAAATGCGCACAGATGAGGCACACCTTCGTGAGCAAATCAGACAGATTGGGGTATGTCTTGAGGAAACGCTGAACTATGAGATTTAACACATGGGTCAGGCATGGCACATGTGTCAGTCTGCCGAGTTGCAGAGCCGCCACCAGGTTACAGCCGTTTTCACAGACAACCATGCCTGGCTTCAGATTCAGCTGTGCCAGCCCCAGGGCATCACGGCGCAGACTGATCTGTATCAGTCTGCGCCGTGATGCCCTGTAATAGCTCTTGGGCGGTGTGCCTTTTATCGCCTAGGCTCAGCAGTTTGAGCACCGCCTGCTGTCACTTAGCGATGGCACTGCTGCTGTACCTAGAGCTACCGACTGATGGCGCCATGCCCACGGATGGTAATTCGGAGGAGGAGGTGGAGGAAGCATAGTAGGCCTTTGAAACCTGGACCAAGGTAGGCCCCGCAATCCTCGGCGTCGGCAGTATATGACCAGCCCCAGGGTCAGACTCGGTCCCAGCCTCCACCAAGTTAACCCAATGTGCCATCAGCGATATATAGTGGCCCTGCCCAGCAGCACTCGTCCACGTGTCCGAGGTCAGGTGGACCTTGTCAGAAACGGCGTTGGTCAGGGCACGGATGATGTTCTCTGACATCATCTTGTGCAGGGCTGGGACGGCACATCGGGAAAAGGTGGTTTCGAAAGGCCTCGGTGTCTCTACCAGCCTATAGGGCAGCATCTCCAGGCAAAGCAGTTTGGAGATGTGGACGTTGATGGCTTGGGCATGTGGGTGGGTTGCACTATACTTCCTTTTGCGCTCCAGCGTCTGGGGTATGGAGAGCTGAATGCTGGTGGATGCTGTGGGGGATCGTGGAGGCGAAGATGGGGTTTTTGCACGGGAGGTGTTTGGGCCGGGGTCCTGGGCAGGGGGCTGACTAGCAGATGATACAGAGGAAGGAGCAGTGGTGTGCCCGGCCGGAGGTGAACGGGCTTGGTGCCATTGAGTGGGGTGTTTAGCATTCATATGCCTGCGCATACTGGTGGTAGTTAAGCTAGTAGTGGTGGAACCCCTGCTGATCCTGGTTTGGCACAGGTTGCACACCACAGTCCGTTGGTCATCCAGTGTTTCTTTAAAGAACCTCCAGACTTCTGAAAATCTAGCCCTCACCACAGGAGCTTGACTACGGGAAACATTTGGCGCTGATGCACCAGCTCTGGCCCTGCCTCTCCGTCTGGCCCCACCACTGCCTCTTCCAACCTGTTCTGCTATAGGACTCGCCTCTGTCTCAGAAGCACTGTGTTCACCCGGTCTATCAACCCAGCTTGGGTCTGTCACCTCATCATCCTCCGATCCCTCAGTCTGCTCCCCCCTCGGACTTCCTGCCCTGACAACAACTTCACCACTGTCTGACAACCGTGTCTCCTCATCGTCCGACACCTCTTTACACACTTCTTCCACTACGTCAATAATGTCATCATCACCCACAGACTGCGACCGGTGGAAAATCTGGGCATCGAAAAATAGCTCAGCAGCAACCGGACAAGTGGTTTGTGACTGTGGGAAGGGTCCAGAAAACAGTTCCTCAGAGTATGCTGGTTCAAATGCCAAATTTTGCTGGGAGTGGGCAGACTGGGGGGAAGGAGGCTAAGGTGGAGGAGCTGGAGGAGTGCTGATTTCGGTGACATGGGTGGACTGCGTGGAAGACTGACTGGTGAACAAATGGCTAGAAGCATTGTCCGCAATCCACAACATCACCTCTTCGCACTGCTCTGGCCTCAACAGTGCTCTACCACGAGTCCCAGTAACTTCAGACATGATGAACCTAGGGAGTGTAGCTCTGCGGCGTTTCCCTGCTACCTCATCAGCAGGTGGTGTCTCACCCCGCCCAGGACCACGGCCTCTGACCCCTGTAGTAGTTGGACGCCCAAGTCCACGCCCTCGTCCTCTACCCCTAGCCCTCGGGTTAAACATATTCCAAATTAAAGTGTAAACTTAAAAAAAATTTTTTTTGTGTTTATTTTTAATTTTTTTTTTTTTTAAACAAAACGATGCTATCCTATTGCTATGGCTAGTTTCTAACCTACACTGACAGCACACAACTGGATTTTGTTCTGTGCCTGATGACTTTGAGTTCTAAAAAGAAATAAACGTAAAAAAAAATAAATCAGAAGACTGTGCCTAATTCAAATTAAACCCCTAATAAATTGTCCCACTTCGGTGTTTAAGGTGGATATGTGTGTCACTAAGAGCTAAACAAAACGGTCGCAAGTCTCCCAGCAAATTCCTCACAATATGGTACTAGCTGCACTACTAGTGGAAGCAAGCCCAGCCACAAGCAAACAAAAAAAAGTAAAATATAACGCTATTGTCGGCCTAAGTAAGCCGTTGGGGTTCTCCTATGGCTATTTTCTAGCCTACACTGAAAGCACACTGCTTTGCCAGATTACTTTGAGTTATAAAAAGAAATAAACGTAAAAAAAAATAAATCAGAAGACTGTGCCTAATTCAAATCAAACCCCTAATAAATTGTCCCACTTCGGTGTTTAAGGTGGATATGTGTGTCACTAAGAGCTAAACACAACGGTAGCAAGTCTCCCTGCAAATTCCTCACAATATGGTACTAGCTGCACTACTAATGGCAAGCCCAGCCACAGGCAAACCAAAAAAAAGTAAAATAAAACGTTATTGTAGCCCTAAGAAGGGCTGGTGGGTTCTTGTAGAATCACTCCTGCCTAACACTATTCTAATAGAACACCCTAACGCTTTCCCTGACCAGCAGCAGCTCTCTCCCTAGCGGCATCCAGACAGAGAATGATCCGAGCAGCGCGGGCAGGGGCTAGTCTATTCCAGGGTCACCTGATCAGGCCAGCCAACCACTGCTATCGACGTGTAAGGGTGCCACGTCTTGCTGGGTGGAGTGCAGAGTCTCCTGGCTTGTGATTGGCTTTGTTTCTGGCCGCCAAAAATCACAACGGCGGGAGATGCCATTTTGTCGAGCGGGCGAAGTATTCGTCCGAGCAACGAGCAGTTTCGAGTACGCTAATGCTCGAACGAGCATCAAGCTCGGACGAGTATGTTCGCTCATCTCTAGTTAAAAGCTTTCGCATATTGGAGAATGTTAACATTTTGGTCCATAAATAAAGCATGAAGCATTGATTTAACAAGTTTGGTAAGTTTCGTCCTGTCGCTGGATCAAGAAAAAGTTTACCCAAAACTGTACACAATGGGGCAGATTTATCAAGCTGTCTGAAAGTCACAATATTTCTAGTTGGCCACGGCAACCAATCACAGCTTAGCTTTTATTTTACCAGTGCTCATGAATATTTTAAAGGGGAGCTCTGATTGGTTGCAATGGGCAACAAGAAATATTCTGAATTTCAGACAGCTTGATAAATCTGCCCCAATATTCCATGTGTGTTTTGACCAGTGATTTGTATACGGGTAAAACTATCCTTACCTTAAGAATCTATCCCTCTCTTGATACATCTCCCAATTTTATTTGTTTTATAATGAGATACCTGTAACTATTCACTAAAATTCAATAAAAGTTTAACATTCACCAATACCCTATTTTTTCTGTACTTGACAGTTTAGAACATAATTGTACATTTTGTTTCCATGGCCCAAATGTATAACCTTACATCCACCCAATTCTCCATTTTCCACAATTCCCTCTGTAGTATTATACTGTCGGTCTTGGCATTTATTACTTTACAGAGCTTAGTATCATCTGCAGATATTAAAACTGTACTGTGTAAACCCTCTATGACATCATTAATGAAGATATCCTTTTGGTTCTTCTTATTCACTGATCTTACTTCAGCTCCCATTCTTCCCCCATGTACCAAAACTTTTTCCAGCTCCCTATATACTTTGTACAAGTATAGATGCCCTCAACTATAGTTTTAATATTCATCCAACCTTCAAGCCATTTTTACTCCTAAACAGCTGAACTCTCACCATTGAGATGCAGCCCATTCCTGCTGTAGAGGTAGTCAACAAAGCAAAGTCAACAAAGTTCTTCATAAACTGCTTACTTCCTACACCAACTTTGGAGACATTTGTTTACCTTGCTAATCTCCTGCTGCCTTTCTGGTGTGGCATGAGATATGGGCAGTATTTTAGACAAAAGGCAAAGAACAGAGAAGGGGGCATGCAGAGATAATCAAATGGCGGAGCCAAGAGGCACTCCAGTGACATAGCCGGAGCGGCTGCAGCTAATCTGAATATTTTTATAAAGACTTTTGTACAGGTTCCTGAAGATGACAAAGATGTTGCCCTCCCCTAGGATGGAAATGTAAGTTTGGACAGTCTACTATCAGTAAATCCGATTGTAGATGTTTTTTTAAGGGAAACTGTCACCCCTTTTACACATATACAACTAGTGACAGGTTCCTAAGAAGCCCTATTAACTAACTGACATCCTTCATTTAGCTAAAAATTATTTCTCTTACATCCCTATGAATCAACTGTATCTTATATTCCCTGACATCAGATAAGGCTTGCTCTGCTCAGCCAGTGGCACATCTGCTTCTCCCCATGCCTTATGAATTTTCTTAGCATGTCATGTGACCATGGTGAAATCATCACAGGTCATTTATCCTCCTTACATTAACAAACTGTACACCATGCATATATCTGATCATATGTAATCACAGCAGCTTCCATGCACTTCTAATCCTCCCCATCCTCCATGGATTTCTCCTCCCCATCCTTTATAAAGGCTGCTTTGACTTCATGTGATCAGATACATACATGGGTTAAACTTTGCAGATGTAGCAGGACCTTTGATGATGTCATCCTGGTCTCATGATGTTCAGTGCGCAATGATGGAACAGAGATCTCCATAAATATATCACATCCTGCCAATCTGTTTTAAACATAGTTTTTAATAAAGTATTTATTTTAGGTGGGTACATTTGCATGGCTGGTTCTCTTTAAATAGAGCAATATAATTTTTTTTATAGGTGAGCAGTACTTCTAAAATTAATTTTTTTCTGGTTATGTGCTTCTTATATAGGAGTTGTTTTTCAGTAACTATGGGAGGTGTAAGCCGATTGCTTCAGAATGTAATTGTTATTAATTACTTTATAACACTATAACTTACTCAAAGTTTTGAGACATTTTCTCATGACATATTGCACTTATTGCATATTGCATACATGGATTTTGGTTGAAATGTTTTGGTTGATATGTTTAGCATTTTTTAATTTAACCTGTTAACGCTCCGCTTCCAATATATCGGATGCTGAGCGCAATGACTTAATGCTCAGCATCCAATATATTGGACGCGAGCACTACTTGTATTTTGGAAGTCACCCTGTCACGAGACAGTGTGACACCTTGGTGGGAGGTGTCAACATCGCCAGTCGACACTCCATCAATGACATCACAAGACTGATCTGATTGGTCCAGTGCCATCGATCGCCACCATTGGTCAATCAACACAGATTGGCCAATGACAGAGATCTGTGACATTGGAGCACTGATCTTACTAGCCCCATGCAATGTAATTAAGTGTCACGTGGGTAGCACCGTATTGGCTTTGAGAACGTCCTGTTGCCATGACAGCCTGGAGTCTTTATAAGACTGCAGGACCTGAAAATCTGTAACAGATCTTTATATACCTAGGCCTGTACTCTGGACAAGTTGGCATCCTCTGCGCCAAGAGGAGAGGGGCTTCTATGATCACTATAGAGAGGAATACTTGACTGTAAGAGCAGTGAGTCTATGCAACTCTCTGCTGCAGGAGGTTGTTGTTGTGGATACTTTGTAAATATTCAAAAGAGGCCTGGATGCCTTTATTTACAACAAAAATATCAAGTGTTAAGGGAAAAAAGAAAATATATATATATATATATATATATATATATATATATATATATATTGTCTTTTTCCAACTTTATATACAATGATACTATGATAACCTATGATAACCCATTTTACACAGGACCTATATCTAAACGGAATATACAGTGCTGCACAGATTATATAGGATTGCTGCCCCATGTTGCCACATACTTTACACAGGACTGTTGCATCACATAGCTGCACGCATTACACAGGCCTGCTGTCCCTGTAGCTGCACACATTACATAGGACTGCTGCCCCTTTATCCACAAACTTTACATAGGACTGCTGCCCAATCTAGCCATACACTTTACACAGAACTCCTGTACCCTATAGCTGCACACTTTGCACTGGTCTACTGCATGCTTTATACAGGTATGTTGCCGCTGTATCTGCACACTTTATACCGGACCGCTGCACCTTGTCACTGGACATTTACACAGGACTGTTGTATTTTCTCCATACATAGGATTACTTCCTCTTCCTCCACGGACACTCCATGTAAAGCTGCAGTCCTGTTTAAGTTAAGAAACTGGACAGGTTGCACTGCCAATCAGCCCCTGTATGTATGCATGCATGTATATTCAATATGTACACACTTGATTTTGGTAATGTTTGTTCTGTATGTAATGGGCTTGGTTCTGTTGCTAGATTTAAATATAGAATTTGTATTTTTGGGCTGAATTTATGGTTTTAGATTGCATTTTTGTTGTGAGCTTGGTCCACTGCTACATGTAATTAATGAACTGGGTTCTGGTACTTTAGTCTTCTATAAAACTTAGTTTTGGTTATTGATTTTTATATTTATGGGAAAAAGGGTCTCTGGCTAGACTAACTGTTTGATAAGCATAACATAATTGAAATCTAAAAATAGCCAATTTTTCAAAATGGTCACAAAATTTCTAATTTTTCTTGAAAAACCAAAAAACATATCAACCAAAAATTATCACTAAATAACAAGGATGAGTCAGCGCAACACTGGACAATAGGCTGATGTCACTGGTAACAAAGGAGGTGACCTGCACCCCAACTTGAATATAGATCCAAGTAGTGGAGCTACTAAAACAAAAATAAAACAAGGTGTACCTGCGCCAAACAAACTAACAAGTGTACAATCTCCTCTATATCACCATTAAAAACCTCATTAACATGTATATGTATAAGAAATGGGGCATATGATAAATGTGATATCTTGAAGTCTGGACGGTAATTCGCTATTGAATTATAATGGATACCTGGTGATGGTGGAAACCGGACCTCCTGGTCCAAGGTGGATACAGTCCCTTTCAGTGCTGGAATCTGGAGATGTGGTATGGTCCATGGTTATGGTTGTCCAGAAGGGTTTTCACAGATAATCCAACCTAAATGTTCTTAGACTTGGGGATCGCTAAATTCGCACGTGGAGTAGAGCCCCGGCCAGTAGCTACTGCTCCATACACAGTTCTGATTGCAATCCGTGTGGTGACGTCACCCGATACTGTTAGTCCAGAAAGACAAATTTCTTCCTACGCGTTTCGAAGGCTGCTGCCTTCTTTGTCAGGGAATTTTTGTCAATGTGCATAAGGTGTGTTTATATAGCGATCGCCTGTCCAAGTAAGTATACCACAACCCCTCCTAAAATAATGAAACTAAATATTTCTATTTATTTTAATGAAAAAACTATTTTATTCAAAACTTAAAATTAAAATAGTAGCTAAAATGTGCATAAAAATAACGGTGTTCTGTATAGCCTCTACGACTACATATATAAGATGGTATCATGTATGTTGTATTCAAAGGGCATCATGTGTCCAAAAGGTTTAAGGTATATGTCAAAACACTCGTTACAGGAAGGCAAATAGTTCTATTTCTTGATTTAGCCCTTCAGGTGCTAATGAATCCAATAAAAAGATCCATTTGGTTTCTGTCCGTGACATCTGGGCAATGTAATTTCCTCCCCTTGGGTTCACCTTTTCTATAGCGAAAAATTTGGAGCCCACGAATTGTTTCTGATGGAACAGTTTGTAGTGTTTCGATAGAGGGTGTTCTTCTGCCCTTTTATGATGTTTCGTCTATGTTCATTAATGCAGTTTTTTAGTTTCCTCTTAGTTCGACCCACATAGAGTTTGTTACAGGGGCATTTGATGCAATATATAACCCCTTTAGTAGAGCAATTCATGTGGTTTTTTATCTTATACTTCTCTGGACATGTGCTGGGGCCAAAAGATTTAATTATCTCTTTGCTTTTTGAGGTTTTGCATGCATTACAATGGATACTGGGAAAAAAACCATATGCATGCAAAAAATTCTTCTGTATTCCATTCTTTTCCGATACTTTGTTTTTTATGGTTGGTGCTATTAGAGTCCCTATGTTTCTAGCTTTTTTGAAGATAAATGTAGGTTTTTTTGGTAATTGTTGTCCAATGATTTTATCCTGGAACAAAATGTTCCAGTGGCGCTGGACAATATGCTTTAGAATTTCCTGATCTTGCGTATACTGAGTTATGATAGGAATTTTTATCAGAGGCATGGTTTGGTCCTTCATATCTGGACCTGTCTGCAATTTTTCGTCTGCTTTTTTAAGTAGGCTTGATCGGTGCATATGTGTAATTATTTGTTCAGTGATTTTTAATTGGGTCTTCTCATAGCCTTTTTCTTCAAAATTCTTTTGAAGTGTTTTGGCTTCCTCTTCAAATTTTGTTATATCTGTACAATTCCTACGGTGACGGAGTTATTGGCTTTTGGGGATTGCATCTAGCCATATCGGAAGGTGACAGCTTGTTTTCGATATAAAGCTGTTACTGTCGGTTGGCTTGTTGTAAGTCTTAGTTTTGATGTTCCCCTCTTCTATATAAATGGTTAGATCCAGGAAGTTTACGCTTATCTGGCTATATGTTGGTGTGAACTCTAAGAAATAGTTATTTTTACTTATTTCTTTCTTAAATTGTTGAAGTGATTTTTCTCCTCTGGACCAGATAAATAGCACATCGTCTAGAAATCTATGCCAGAGGACCAGGTTCGCAGCAAGCCCGCCTGTGGGGAAGATGTGTTGGTCTTCCCAGCTCCCCACATATAAATTGGCGTAGCTTGGTGCGAACCTGGTCCCCATGGCTGTACCCCATGTTTGAAGGTAAAACAAATCATCATATTTAAAATAATGATGGGTCAAGATAAATGAAATACATTCCCCTATGTATTTAATTTGATTGTCCAAAAAGGATCCTGATTTCCTCAAAAAATGTTCCGCAGCACTGCGTCCTTTATTATGTTCAATGATGGTATATAGTGATGTGACGTCTAGCGTGCCAAAGAGAAAATGTTCTTACCATTTAATTGCCTCTAAAATTTGAAGAACGTGTTTGGTGTCTTTCAGGTAAGCAGGTAATTTCTGTACCTGTGACTGCAGCAAATTGTCTATATATTCGGATAAATTGGATGTGAGGCATCCAATGCCCGATATAATGGGTCTTCCAGCGGGATTGGTTTCCGATTTGTGGATCTTGGGGATATGGTACATAACCGGTATTCTTGGAGTTAAATTATTAATGTATTGAGCTTCTTTTTTGTTCAAGACATTTAGTGTCAAGCCATTTTTCACCAAAACCCCCAATTCTCTTTTAAAACCCTCAGTGGGGTCCGATTTTAGTTTCAATTACTTGTTCATCTCCCAATAGACGTTTTGCTTCTTTGTGGTAGTCGGAGGTGTTTTGAACCACTATACTTCCTCCTTTGTCTGCGGGGCGGACGGTTATGTTGTTATTTTTCTGTAGTGTAATGATAGCCCTTTGTTCTTTCTGATTGAGATTCCCCCTATATCTCACTCTATTTTTATTTTTGTTTGCATTTTTATCTTCAACCTTCTTAATATCTCTTATGACTAAGTTTTGGAACACTTTGAAGGCCTCCGAGTATTCATTTAGGGGGTTAAAATGTGACTTAGGTTTTAATGTGGTATGAATAATCTGGTCTGTATTGGTGGGGGGTCAGGTAATAGGAGGTCTCTTAATAAAAAATTTCTAAATGGTCAAATTTCGTAGAAATTTCTTTATCCCAATGAATGCATCGAATCTATCGAACCGTACTGTTGGGGCGAATTTTAGCCCTTTATTTAATAATTTGGTTTCTCCCTCTGTTAATGTATGATCGTTTAAGTTAAAAAAAATTTGTCCGGTATCTACTGTATTATCATTTTTGGATTTAGGTTTTGCCCTTATTTTCTATTTAGCGAGTTTCCCCGCCCTTTGCCCACGCCTGTGTCTCTTTTTGTTTGCCTGAAAAAATTTTGATTCATTGTTATCTTTTTTGGTTTGTTTTGTTTGTTTGTTGTTTTTGATCTTGTTTCAATTCTTTTAACTGGCGATTCTTTAGTATATGTATCTTTCTGTTTACTTTTACTTCTATTATCATTAGGCATTGTTTTTTACCCTCTTTGTCTAAATTTTGTTTTGCCTTCTGTGCATAAGTTTCTCTATCTGAGATGTCCTCACTATCTGAGGCTTCATCTAAGATGTCAAATCTGTTGGATGTCAAAATGGGTGTACATATCTCATTTGTAATCAATTTGTAATCCTGATTGATAATAACCCTTGGTTCTAATGGTACCCGCTGTTCCGGAATTGGGTCTGTTAATTCCTCTATGGATGAAACAGACTCTATGGGTTGTAAATGTCAAGGTTAGATAGATTATGTTCGAGCTCGTCAATTGTATTATACATGCTCGTAGTGACTTCTTGATTGTTTGCTATACTATCCGTCTGGTTAGTACTTATATTTTCTATATTTCTTTTTCTCAACAATTTCTTGTTCTTTTGTTTTTATACATTTTTTTATGTTTGACGCTAGATGTAAAATTTGGATCTTTAAAAGGCTTTATTGTGTCAAATAAATGTAAGATGTGTTGGTTGATTTGTCATAGTTGGTTACAGCGTTTTGTTATTATAAATTGTACTGTTTGCCCCTGTAACAAACTCTATGTGGGTCGAACTAAGAGGAAACTAAAAAACCGCATTAATGAACATAGACAAAACATCATAAAAGGGTCAGAAGTACACCCTCTATCGAAACACTACAAACTGTTCCATCAGAAACAATTCGTGGGTTCCAAATTTTTCGCTATAGAAAAGGTGAGCCCAAGGGGAGGAAATTACATTGCCCAGATGTCACGGACAGAAACCAAATGGATCTTTTTATTGGATTCATTAGCACCTGAAAGGCTAAATCAAGAAATAGAACTATTTGCCTTCCTGTAACGAGTGTTTTGACATATACCTTAAACCTTTTGGACACATGATGCCCTTTGAATACAACATACATGATACCATCTTATATATGTAGTCGTAGAGGCTATACAGAACACCGTTATTTTTATGCACATTTTAGCTATTTTAATTTTAAGTTTTGAATAAAATAGTTTTTTTTAATTAAAATAAATAGAAATATTTAGTTTCATTATTTTAGGAGGGGTTGTGGTATACTTACTTGGACAGGCGATCGCTATATAAACACACCTTATGCACATTGACAAAAATTCCCTGACGAAGAAGGCAGCAGCCTTCGAAACGCGTAGGAAGAAATTTGTCTTTCTGGACTAACAGTATCGGGTGACGTCACCACACGGATTGCAATCAGAACTGTGTATGGAGCAGTAGCTACCGGCCGGGGCTCTACTCCACGTGCGAATTTAGCGATCCCCAAGTCTAAGAACATTTAGGTTGGATTATCTGTGAAAACCCTTCTGGACAACCATAACCATGGGCCATACCACATCTGCAGATTCCAGCACTGAAAGGGACTGTATCCACCTTGGATCAGGAGGTCCGGTTTCCACCATCACCAGGTATCCATTATAATTCAATAGCAAATTACCGTCCAGACTTCAAGATATCACATTTATCATATGGCCCATTTCTTATACATATACATGTTAATGAGGTTTTTAATGGTCATATAGAGGAGATTGTACACTTGTTAGTTTGTTTGGCGCAGGTACACCTTGTTTTATTAAAAATTATCACTAGCACTTACTACCGCTCACTAGAAAATCACTTGGATAAGATAAGCACTTTAAAATTATTACCGCATATAGTGAAAAGTGAAAAACAGCTGTGTTCTTAAAGGGTTAGAGTAGGAAGCTTGTTGTTTTAAGATTTTAATCCCACCTCTGCTTAACAACACTCCTCCATACATGTATGGCATGCATTAACTTATTTAAGAGAATTCTTACCTTATATTTACAACAAAAACAGTGTAATTCCAGTTTCGGAATGTAACATTCAGCTGGAAAAAAAGCAAAATTATTTAATTATTGCATCAAATTTTAAAGTACCTCAAGTTAACATATGTTAAATCGTATTTATGTTTGTAATTATATTTAATGATGTGTTTAGGATTGTAATACTTACTGCAAGGCCTAAAGGTGTAGTGTCAGGCAAAATGAAATATATTTCATTGCTTGGGGAGTGAGTCTTCTTTGGCACAGAGAAGTTTTTGGGTGGCTTGACATTTTTAAATATTCAGATACATTTAATTTTAGCCCCACTAGGAAACTTTAGAATGTGATCATTTGTGAGTTGTGTAATGAGTGTCAGGCAGTTTCCCTCACCACTATTGATCTTGGAATTGGTAAGACAATCATGACACCTTGGTTAAACAACTGGAAGCATGCAGAGATTTATAAATAAAGAAAGAAAAGCCTATTGCTAGACCTATATAAATAAACAAATAAGAAAGAAATGTATTCATGTACACTTACAGACAATTGCATTAATAAGGTCTCTCAAGATTCCCAAATGGGCTATGCTTGGGAATACTAGTATCTAATGCTGAATAGATAAAGTATAACAACTGTAAACTTTGATAGTTCGGAGTTGACATGCTATTTTCAATCTCTACTGTAAATAAGCATGGTCAAGCCAGTTTCTTCCTCTGCTGTACTCTTATTTAGTGAAATCCAAGATGGCGCTATGATAGGTGGCTGCCTGTGTACTTGCTACAGCCTCCCCCTCCCCTTTCCCCCCTATTCCCTCAAGTTTTCCCCCTGATCTATTCAGTTTCTACCTGAGGTGCCAGGCTCTCACTCACCCAACCAGTCCTGAAAGTCAAGGTGAAGTTCAATGCTAAGGCCACAGCCACGTGGACCCAGTAACAAGCTGTGCAGGCTGAAACTCCCTTGAGACCCATCGGACACCATTCAGATGCCACTACACCACCTGGGTACATAAAAACTGTTGTACAGGGCAATCGCCGCACATGTCTACGACCCAAACCCATTGCCACCTGGCAGGCCGGAACTGTGGCCCATTGATACATGTAAATTGCCTCTGTACAAGCTGGTGGAGCTGCCTTGGGATTTCCTGCAATCAGAAGTACCCCACCAGGGCAGCCACTGACCAGCCGCATGTTTTTTTCAGTGTGTGACAGCTCAATGCCTGATGCAGCCACGCTCCACACCTCCACACATACTCTAATGCCACCGCAGCCAGCAAATATTGTTATGCAGCCAGTCAAGCTGCCTCAGGATCGACTGCAGAAGTACCCCGCCAGCACCACCACCGAACTGACCAGCTGCACGTTTGTTGCAGCTTGCAGCATCTCGCCTCCTGATGCCCTCACCCTGACTCCATACGTGCTCTGATGCCACCGCAGCCATGAGCAACATGTACGGCATACCAAGTGGGGTACTGCCAGCCCACTTGGCGGCTCCTTTCACCAATGAGAATTGAATCTCGGTGTGTGCTGATGCAATAGGTCTAGAGACTCCATGCCCACATGGATGCAGGGCTCTTTCCAAACTGGGTATGGTACAAAAGACACAACTGTTGCTTTACAAGGCCATAAGTACCTTCCACTTCCAGGTATCACTGCTTGCTACCCCTTTCTTAGCCCTGCATGCCACAACCAGGCCCTCACCCTCTATTACGAACCCATTCCAGCATCCAGCGTATCACCAGCACCGGGCAGCTTTGGATTGCCACACTGAATTCAATAGAGCAGTGTCTCCGCCCAGGTAGCCAAGAGAGCCAGGGCCAGTTATACCGAAGATGAGGTCATGGAGTCAATAATACAGCTAAGGTGGTACCCAGTGTCAGACAACTTAAGCACTAGCAAAGGCACCGTTGGAGGTGCACATCGCACCTCCAGCTATTTAACAATCTGTGGGAAACAGAATATAACAGTGATAATGCATATTGGGGCACATTTACTTACCCGGTCCAGTCGCGATCCAGCGGCGGGTTCTCCGACGCTGATTCGGGTTCTGCCGGGATTCACTAAGGTCCGTGCGCCGATATTCACCAGGTGTCGCTGCTGCGCCGAGGTCCGCTGGAGTTCACCTGCTTTTTTCTGGTGTATGTGAGTGCTTGATCTTGCGACACAAATGGCTTTTTAAATTCTGCGGTTTTTCCGAATCCTTCGGGTTGTCTGGTGGCCACGCCCCCGATTTCTGTCAAGCGAAAGTCGGCGCGATTGCGCCAAAAATCGATCGCGTGCGCCACAATCCCATGAAATACAGCGCAAAGCGGAAATATTCGGGAAAAACCCGACGGATTCGTGGCTGCGGACCCTTAGTAAATGTGCCCCATTGTGTCTATTGTGATGTTTGACTTCAACCCCATAGTAAGCTTCTTAATGTCTTTTTGTTTTGTTTTTAAGTAACTAGTAGAGATGAGCGAACATACTCGTCCAAGCTTGATGCTCGTTCGAGCATTAGCGTACTCGAAACTTCTCGTTGCTCGGACGAGTATTTCGCCAGCTCGAGAAAATGGCATCTCCCGCCGTTGTGATTTTTGGCGGCCAGAAACAGAGCCAATCACAAGCCAGGAGACTCTGCACTCCACCCAGCATGACGTGGTACCCTTACTCGTTGATAGCAGTGGTTGGCTGGCCTGATCAGGTGACCCTGGAATAGACTAGCCCCTGCCCGCGCTGCTCGGATCATTCTTTGTCTGGATGCCGCTAGGGAGAGAGCTGCTGCTGGACAGGGAAAGCGTTAGGGTGTTCTATTAGAATAGTGTTAGGCAGGAGTGATTCTAGAAGAACCCAACAGCCCTTCTTAGCTCTACAATAACGTTATATATTTACTTTTTTTTGGTTTGCTTGTGGCTGGGCTTGCTGCCACTAGTAGTGCAGCTAGTACCATATTGTGAGGAATTTGCAGGGAGACTTGCGACCGCTGTGTTTAGCTCTTAGTGACACACATATCCACCTCAAACACCGAAGTGGGACAATTTATTAGGGGTTTGATTTGAATTAGGCACAGTCTGCTGATTTATTTTTTTTTTACGTTTATTTCTTTTTATAACTCAAAGTCATCAGGCACAGCACAAAATCCAGTTGTGTGCTGTCAGTGTAGGTTAGAAACTAGCCATAGCAATAGGATAGCATCATTTTGTTTAAAAAAAAATGTAAAGTTTACACTTTAATTTTGAAAATGTTTAACCCGAGGGCTAGGGGTAGAGGACGAGGGCGTGGACGTGGGCGTCCAACTACTGCAGGGGTCAGAGGCCGTGGTCCTGGGTGGGGTGAGACACCACCTGCTGATGAGGGAGCAGGAGGAACCCCGCAGAGCTACACTCCCTAGGTTCATCATGTCTCAAGTTACTGGGACTCTTGGTAGAGCACTGTTGAGGCCAGAACAGTGCGAAGAGGTGATGTCGTGGATTGCGGACAATGCTTCTAGCCATTTGTCCACCAGTCAGTCTTCCAAGCAGTCCACCCATGTCACCGAAATCAGCACTCCTCCAGCTCCTCCACCTCAGCCTCCTTCCCCCCAGTCTGCCCCCTCCAAGCAAAATTTTGCATTTGAACCGGCATACTCTGAGGAACTGTTTTCTGGACCCTTCCCACAGTCACAAACCACTTGTCTGGTTGCTGCTGAGCTATTTTCCGATGCCCAGGTTTTCCACCGGTCGCAGTCTGTGGGTGATGATGACATTATTGACGTAGTGGAAGAAGTGTGTAAAGAGGTGTCGGACGATGAGGAGACACGGTTGTCAGACAGTGGTGAAGTTGTTGTCAGGGCAGGAAGTCCGAGGGGGGAGCAGACTGAGGGATCGGAGGATGATGAGGTGACAGACCCAAGCTGGGTTGATAGGCCGGGTGAACACAGTGCTTCAAAGAGACGGAGGCGAGTCCTATAGCAGAACAGGTTGGAAGAGGCAGTGGTGGGGCCAGACGGAGAGGCAGGGCCAGAGCTGGTGCATCAGCGACAAATGTTTCATGTAGTCAAGCTCCCATGGCGAGGGCTAGATTTTCAGAAGTCTGGAGGTTCTTTAAAGAAACACCGGATGACCGATGGACTGTGGTGTGCAACCTGTGCCAAACCAGGATCAGCAGGGATTCCACCACTACTAGCTTAACTACCACCAGTATGCGCAGGCATATGAATGCTAAACACCCCACTCAATGGCACCAAGCCCGTTCACCTCCGGCCGGGGACACCACTGCTCCTTCCCCTGTGTCATCTGCTAGTCAGCCCCCTGCCCAGGACCCCGGCCCAAACACCTCCCATGCGAAAACTCCATCTTCGCCTCCACGATCCTCCACAGCATCCACCAGCGTTCAGCTCTCCATACCCCAGACGCTGGAGTGCAAAAGAAAGTATAGTGCAACCTACCCACACGCCCAAGCCCTCAACGTCCACATCTCCAAACTGCTTAGCCTAGAGATGCTGCTCTATAGGCTGGTAGAGACCGAGGCCTTTCAAAACCTCATGGCAGCGGCCGCCCCTTGGTATTCCCTATGCCGTCCCTGCCCTGTCCAAGCATCATCCGTGCCCTGACCAACGCCGTTTCTGACAAGGTCCACCTGACCACGGACACAAGGATGAGTGCTGCCGGGCAGGGCCACTATGTATCGCTGACGGCACATTGGGTTAACTAGGTGGAGGCTGGGACCGAGTCTGACCCTGGGGCTGGTCATATACTGCCATTGCCAAGGATTGCGGGGCCTGCCTCGGTCCAGGTCTCAAAGGCCTACTATGCCTCCTCCTCCTCCTCCGAATTACCATCCGTGGGCATGGCGCCATCAGTCGGTAGTCAGCAGCAGTGCCATCGCTAAGCAACAGCAGGTGGTGCTCAAACTGCTGAGCCTAGGCGATAAAAGGCACACCGCCCAAGAGCTATTACAGGGCATCTCGGCGCACACTGATCTGTGGCTGCCACCGCTGAACCTGAAGCCAGGCATGGTTGTGTGTGACAACGGCCGTAACCTGGTGGCGGCTCTGCAACTCCGCAGACTGACACATGTGCCATGCCTGGCCCATGTGTTAAATCTCATAGTTCAGCGGTTCCTCAAGACATACTCCAATCTGTCTGATTTGCTCACGAAGGTGCGCCGCATCTGTGCGCATTTTAGGAAGTCCAGCACAGATGCTGCCACTCTCAGGGCAGCGCAGCGCCGCCTCCAACTGCCCGCTCACCGACTGTTGTGCGACGTGCCCACGAGGTGGAATTCAACATTAACCATGTTATCAAGAGTTTACCAGCAGCGCAGAGCGATTGTAGACTGCCAGATGTCAACTTCCACCAGAACTGGTAGTCAGGTCAGTCAGCTTCCTCAAGTCTACAATGAGGAGTGGACGTGGATGTCTGATATCTGTCAGGTGCTGAGTAACTTTGAGGAGTCAACACAGATGGTCAGTGGCGATGCCGCCATCATCAGCCTCACCACCCCGCTGCTTGGCCTGTTGAAAAACTCTCTGGTCAGCATGAAGTCGGAGGCAGGGGAAGAAGATTCCCTTGTTGATAGCCAAAGCACCCTCAGGTCTGTTTCTCAGCGCATATCAGAGGAGGTGGAGGAGGATGAGGAGGAAGAGGAGGAGAATGTTGGCGAGACAGAAGAGGGGACCATTGTTCAGTCCTTCACTGTTCAGCGTGTATGGGCAGAAGAAGAGGAGTTGGAGGAGGAGGAAATGGACAGTCAGGCCAGTGAGGGGAGTGAATTATTGCGCGTTGGGCGCATATGGCAGATTTCATGCTAGGCTGCCTATCCCGTGACCCTCGCATTCAAAGAATTTATTCCAGCACCGATTACTGGGTATTCACTCTCCTGGACCCACGGTACAAGCAAAATCTTTCCACTCTCATCCCTGGAGAGTAAAGGAGTGTGAGAATGCATTAATACCAGCAGGCCCTGGTGCACAAGCTGAAACAGTATTTCCCTTCTGACAGCGCTAGCGGCAGAGGGCGTACTTCTGCGGGACAAGTAGCGAGGGAGAGTAGGCAAGCAGGCAGCTTGTCCAGCACTGGCAGGGGTACGCTTTACAAGGCCTTTGCCAGTTTTATGTCACCCCAGCAAGACACTGTCACCTGTCTCAGTCTCGGCAGAGTAGGGCTGATCTTTACAGAAAGATGGTGAGGGAGTACGTAGATGACCATACCATCGTCCTAAATGATCACACAGCTCCCTACAACTACTGGGTTTCAAAGCTGGACATGTGGCACGAACTGGCGCTGTACGCCTTGGAAGTTCTTGCCTGCGCTGCCGCTAGCGTGTTGTCCGAGCGGGTTTTCAGTGCAGCTGGTGGCATCATCACCGATAAGCGTACACGCCTGTCGACTAACAGCGCTGACAGGCTGCCGCTTATCAAGATGAATAAAGCCTGGATTTCTCAGGATTTCCATTCTCCACCAGGTGAAAGAAGCTCAACCTGAATAATGTATGCACTCCTCCTCCTCATTGTCCTCCTTCTCCTCCTCTTTGTACACTACAGCAGAGGAAACTGGCTATTTTTTGCCAGGGCCAACTGGCTCTAGCTATAGTACTCGTCTCCATTGCTACCTCCACACGTCATCGCCATAGCTGCCTCCAAAAGTCGTCCATATAGCTGCCTCCATACATGGTCCCCTTATCAAACGAGCTGTGTCAGGCAGAATTTTGGGTTGTTTTCATGGCTTCCACATCAAACTTGTTAACTTTGTCGCCACTAAGCACTTTAATTAGGTTCACACACACTTTTTTAGCACTTTATTATTCACTACTTTAGAGTTAGTGGCATCCCCTGTTTAAAATTTTCCAATATCCTGCAAAAATTCGGTTGTTGACAAATTTGTTAACACATTTGTTAACACATATGACTGTGAAGTTTACAAATAGGACTGTTAGAAATTCCATCTGTTCTTTGTCATTTACTTTAAACTGTCGGTTTGGTAAATATTCAATATGGAGCACATCAGCACTGTAAAACATGGTTTACATGAATACTTGAAAATATCACTAAGCTCTTTAATTAGGTTCACACGCACTTTTTTAGCACTTTATTATTCACTACTTTAGAGTTAGTAGCATCCCTTGTTTAAAATTTTCCAATATCTTGCAAAAATTCGGTTGTTGACAAATACGTGAACAAATGTGTTAACAAATGACTGTAAAGTTTACAAATGGGACTGTTAGAAATTTCATCTGTTAAAATAAGACTTTGTCATTGATACGAACATTATTGAAAGAATTGCATGAAAACAGTTTATTTTATTTTGAGAAAAAAATTGTGAGAAATGAATTGAATTTGCATATAAAAGACACGTAGCCCAACATGCTGGTAAGCCCCGGAAGAAGCCATATCAGGCGAAACTCGGAGTTGGGCGGTATACCGAGCGTGCTTGTTTTATCCATAAGGCCTTTTTAATCTTTACTCTTGTGAGTATTTCCATTAAAACAATTTTTACGATCAAAAAAGTACTGCACCATCGTTTTTTTCCTTTCTCTTCCCAAATCTAATAGTAATTAGAAGAAGGAACGAAGAAAGTGGAACGAGTAGTGGAGGAACAAGTTCCCGGGTTGGAACAATTAGGAGTAGCACAGAAGCTACGGGCTACCTTGAGAATCCCCAGGAGGGACGCCGTGCCGAGCTACCTTACCCTGTATGAGGATTTTTCATGCCCTAGGCATGCAACGCTGAGTACATTGGGTATGGACTAAGGACTGTCCCCGTGAGTACCAAAAATCTCTGGCTGGAAAGGTACTGCACCTTTTTTCCTAAATGTGGAGTGGATGAACGTAGAGGCGGAGGATTAATCAATTTTGTAATCCACAAAATATACTGGCAAACTTTTATCATTTACCGATATTATTTCAGCACTTATTGCGCATCTGTTTACATTCCCCTCACCCGCCATAACCCAAACTTATAAGAACACTACTACACTTGATCTTATACAAAAGGTTCTTAGAAGTGCTGTTTGGGGAGTAGCCGAGAGACAGGGGCTTGGATTGGCGAGAGTTCGCCTGGCAGCAGAGCGCCAGCTCCATCCCAAGATCCAACTAACATAGTTTTAACTGCAGCACCTTTAATCTACTACTACTTCACTGCCTCCATACATCGTCCCCTTATCAAACGAGCTGTGTCAGGCAGAATTTTCAGGTGTTTCATCAGATACATAGTGGAACTCGGCCCATCTGTCGCCGCCATGCTGGAGACCTGAAGTTGCAATCTTAGCAGCGCAATATGGATGCCCCATACTGTCGCTCTTAATCATGGAACCATTTTCGAAAAAACAATTAAAACTAGAACCACTATGCTATTCCATTATTCATAGGTGAAATATTAAAACGACCCCGCCTGCTTTGAAAATTATAATTTTTTCAAAGTAAACGCTTCTGGCCCCCAGGCCCATTTTGGGTGGGGAGGAGCCGAGAGACAGGGGCTTGGACAGGGCGAAAGCTCGCCTGGCAGTGGACCGCCAGCTCCATCCCAAGATTAGGCAGCCTCAGAGGCATCCATGCATGCTGCCCCTGCTGTTTCCTGTCCATTTTGCCTCCACGATCCTCCACAGTATCCACCAATATCTCATTTCAACTCTCTATACCCCAGACGCTAGAGCACGAGAGGATATGCAGCACATCATCCCCCTATTAAACGAGCTGTGTCAGGCAGAATTTTCAGGTGTTTCACCAGATAAATAGTGGAACTCGGCCCATCTGTCGCCGCCATGCTGGAGACCTGAAGTTGCAATCATAGCAGCGCAATATAAATGCCCCATACTGTCGCTCTTAATCATGGAAGTCGTCTCCATGGCTGCCTCCACATGTCGTCCCCTTATCAAAAGAGCTGTGTCAGGCTAATTTTTTGGGTGTTTCACCACATACGTAATGGAACTTGGTCACTATGTCGCCACCATGCTGTGTTATCGACTAAATATACCGTCAACCTTTTGTTCACATAGGAAATCATTTCAGCGCTTCTTGCTCACCTCCTTTGGTGAAGCCTGAGTCCATTTAGGGTATGTCGCCATGACACTCTCTAGCCTGCCACTGCTGCCGCAGCCTCTGCATGCCGTCCCCTATAGTGTCAGGGTCAATTATTGCATGTTTTAGATGCTATCTAGCCTCATTCGGTCACTCTGTCATGGCCATGCTGTTGCCCATAATTTTGGCATAATGGTGCGATTAAGCAGCCTCAGAGGCATCCATGCATGCTGCCCCTGCTGTTTCCTGTCCATTTCCGTGGTGTTTCCATCCTTTTCTGAGGTTCCCAGGTGTTTGGCCAAGCTTCCCTGTGCAGAGCCTTGGTCCCCTTGAAAAATTCTCGAGACTCCCATTGACTTTAATAGTGCTCGCTCATCTCTAGTAACTAGTAACAAGGAAAAGTGCCTTCTTATAGCAACCAGTATGGTTTTTCTAATACTTGGTGGCTAAACATCCGTTTTTTATATCTATACTAAATGTTATATTATAGCGTATGTCAGTTTTATGTGTAACTGTAACTTATGGTGGAACCTATGCACAAAATCATTTCCTCTCCTGGGGATCAATAGAGCTGTATTGCATCGTGAACCAAGGAAAATGGCAAATATTGTTATAAAGTTGATAATATTTGGCTAGTAAAGTAAAAAGTAATTTGTTATTCAGTTTTAAATATAATATTTGTTTCTAAATGCAATACTGTTCCTAAACTTGACAGCATTTCTTTCAATTCTTGTAATAAGTGAAACCATAGAAATGCTATACATTAATAACTATATTGAAATTAGAATTCTCCTCTGTATGAATGGAATCTATATCGAAGACAGGTAAACTTACCCAACTTGATACCAAACTTTGGACTTTTAATTCATCGTTACTTAAATCACTCATCACAGTAATAGAAATCCGATAAAATGTCCCACCTGTGCAAACAATATAATAACGTCAATTTTACATACATATAACAGACATTCAGTTTTGACATAAGTAATTATCAAATTGTAAAATTTTGATTGGTTAGTCTAAAACTATTTGTTTTTCACAGCCATGATTTCCAATATAGCAATATTAGTAAATATAAATGTAAGCCAAAGTTTAAACAGAACTGCTACCAATTACTACAGCCAGAACAGTCTGTTATGAAAAATATGGGCATGGTCTTGGTACTTACAACACATGATTTAACAGGCAGCTTGACCCACAGGGAATTTAAATAGCAACACTAAAAAATATGCGTGCATAATTCTTAAAAATGTTAGGAGATGGGATTTTAATATTAAAACAATAAAAAAGATTTTGACTTTGTTTTTAGATTTAATGACTAATTTTAGATTGATTGACTAATTGATTGATAACATGGGCATACAAACTATAGAGGCAAACCATATGGCAACTATTGGGCCTTTGGAGAGGGTCCCAAGCCTGCTGTGTTTTATCCTTTCCCAGTGGAACCACATTATACACAAATAATAGAATCATGATAGGCTGTTTGTGTATGTGACAAGCAGTGTGGGAGGCATAAAAAGCTCCAAACGGAAAGGTGTATTATCCCCTTGAAAAAGCTGCACGCGAAACCCGCTTAGGGGTTCCGAGTGCTGCAATTATGGGTAAGTGGTGTGAGGAGACCCTGAGCGCTTGACTCCCCTGAAGCATGTGGTGGGACTGGATGTATTACTGGATGTATTACACTCATTATCTATTCTCTTTACAAGAAGGATACATGATAGTTGCTGGGAGTTGTGCTTTGGTATATACTTGTATATATAATTATTTTCCTCACTGGAACCATTCTTGCTTACACTTTTTGTCTCAGGATTTATTGGAATTTCTTTTTTAATTTTTGTATATGATGTCTATTTTAATGGTGAATAAAATTAATTTGTGATTATGATGTGACCATTTTTCTGTGTTCATCATTGTTTGTGATGGGAGTTCACATTTTTCAATTTTGGTTGATCCTAGATGAGAGTGGATGATTTGTGCATTAATTTCTTCCTTCTAATGTATCCGGAAGCAGCAAGCTGAGCTGCCATACAATTCTATGTAATGCGCTGCCTGGTATAGAATTGCTCTATATCCTGCACCTGGTCAGGCATCAAAAGGTGCAGGCTGTAGCTAGTACAAAGAAGTGGGGCAGGAATGCACCATATGGGTCCACTCTGCCACTAGGCATGCCCCCTTTCACACCCCTCCATGCCACATGGCATGTAGGTAGTATAAAGGGGATATATTCAAAATTCCTCAAGGAACTGCAATAATTTCAGGGCTTGTTTCACATTGGGATATATCTATACCGTATATACCGGCGTATAAGACGACTTTTGAAGACAGAAAAATCTTCTGTCTTCTCTGGGGTCGTCTTATACGCCGGTAATCGTCTTATACGGCGGCGGTCCCGGTGCATGGAGAGGGCTCACGGGCTGAGCCCTCTCCATAGCCGGTAAGCCTTTGCTGCATACTGCAGCTGCCGGCAGCTGCCGGCAGCCTCAAAAAGACATCGGGGCGCATACTCACCCTCCGTTGGCCCCGATGTCCGCGCTGTGCTGTCTTCAGTCTTCCGCGCCGTCTTCTTTCTTCTGCTGGGCGCCGCCATGTCTTTCCCCGGGTCGGCGCCTAGTATAACGTCAGCAGCGGCGCATCATACTAGGCGCCTGCCGGGGAAGATCAATGGCGGCGCCCAGCAGAAGAAAGAAGACGGCGCGGACATCGGGGGAGCAGCGCCGCACATCGGGGCCACCGGAGGGTGAGTATATAAGTTTTTTTTTTTTTTTAATGCTGGGCAGTGCTGTATACTACTGGGGGCTGTGCTGTATACTACTGGGGGCTGTGCTGTATACTACTGGGGGCAGTGCTGTATACTACTGGGGGCTGTGCTGTATACTACTGGGGGCTGTGCTGTAATGGTAATGTTGTTGTTGTATGCCTTATGTTTATGAGCGACAGTTTTCCTGCTATATACCTGCATGTCATAAGAATTTACATTTAAAAAAGGACCATGTTAAATTCAAATCTGTTTTTTTTTAAATTTTTACCGGTGTTTTGTATGCGTTGGAAAAGGGGTAGTCTTATACGGCGAATATATCTTAAACTCTATATTTTAAACAGGAAAGTAGGGGGGTCGTCTTATACACCAGGTCGTCTTATACGCCGGAATATACGGTAGTTCTTTTAAAATACACTGAGGTGGTATCATTATGGTTTTGTCTGCTAATTGAGCTACATTTACTGTTTTGCCAACCTTCTAATGTTAAGCATGATGCGGTAGACACATTTATGGAATCCGATTTTTAAAAAATAATAAAAAGCACATTTATAAAACTATTTATAAGGTTTACTTTTAGTATAATAAATCTGTTGTGCAAAATGAAAGGTTTAAAAAGACTCCAATAACTGGAGTAAGATTCCTGCATGATGATAAAGCTCCTTAATATTATAATTTGTGGTACAAGCTTGTTATATTAATCACATTAACTAAAATCTTATGTGCTATAAAAACACATTACAATTAAACTCCGAGCAGACTGCAAAGAATGACCCAACATGTTTAAAAATATAAAAAAATTGATTTATGTTTCATTTTATACATTTCATTTCAATAGCTAATCATCAGCCATATAAACATTTTTTAAAATGTTTAATCATTAAGCTAGGGTAGAAAATTTCTTCAAATATGCTATGTTGTATATTCTATCAGTATTCTACACGTCTGATGTGGTCTGCTGTCACGGGTGGTCCCGCAACCCATTTCACGGATCGCCGGCTCACCAGTGCTCCCCCATGTGCCCCCGTTCCAAGGCATATCCACTTACCTGCACTGGCTTCACAAAATTTAGAGGGCCATTAAATGGCACTGGCCTTACCCAGAATTCTATTTAATCCAGCCTCTCCTCACACACCCTGCTGGATCTTTGTGCATCTTAGCCTTAGAGAAAGCTTTCCTGATGCCCTTTGCGATTATCCTAATTTCCCATTGTGACCTCAATTTCATTCCTGACCTTTCTCCTGTGCTGCTTGGTCTGACCTTCTTCTACATCCCGACTCCAATCCTGTGCTGCCTGTCTTGACCTCTTGCCTGTTACAGACCAAGAGTTTCTCTGCCGACTCTGTACTATGCCTTGGCTGTCACCGCGGACAAATTTGTGCCTGTGGAACGACCTTGTGGTACCACGCCGCAGCAAGATCAACCCGCTTTGCAGCGGGCTCTGGTGAAAACTGGTTACCACTAAGTCCCAGGTGTCGGCTTACGTTATCGTCTGCGGTGGGCCAGAGGATCCACTAACTCTGAACCTGAAATCTGTATTGATGTTGGAATACTAAACACTTATCCTTTGTTATGTTCTGTTGAGAAAATGATTTCAAGGTGGCATTTTCAAGCTTACAATTCTATTCTCCATTAATTACTAAATGTTAGAATGCAATTTTAATTCACATCCTAGTCTACTTGTCTCCATTTCACTTGTAGCTTTGTAAGTATAAGGTGTAAGGTTTTAACTAGATAGTCTACCAGTGCAACATTATGGGGCACATTTATTTACAGGGTCACCAGAGTTCACTGCATTGTCCGTCTATAATGCTGCATGCGGCTATTCACTGTCACGGGCACCACCGCGATCCATACCATGGATCGCGGGTGCACCCGTGTCTCTCTCCGCTGCCCCGGTCCCGCTCCCGTGCACTCACCTCGCCTGGCTCCCGCTCCTGTCCGGACTAGGTCCCGCGCGCGGCCCCGCTCCCTAGGGCGCGCGCGCGGCAGTGTTTCCAGATTTAAAGGGCCAGCACGCAGGTGAGTGGTGCTGGTCATTTCCTGTTTGGTATTTAACTCTATGTCTCCCATCATTCCCTGCCGGATCTTTGTGCCTCATAGCCTTAGAGAAAGCTTCCAAGCGAGTATTTTTGTGTATTCCTGCGTTCCTGTGTATTCCTGCGTTCCTGTGTATTCCTGCGTTCCTGTGTGTCCCCGCTCCTGAGTCCTGTGTTGTCGCGTTACCCAAGTTCCTCCGTGTGCCTGTGTTCCCGTTCCCGCCTGCCTGGACCTCCTGTTGCTGAACCCGGACTTGACGTTGCATCTCTGCCGCCTGCCCTGACCCTGTACCTGGACCTGACTACGTGATCGTCATCCACTAAGGTACCTCGACCTCGGCTGCCACCGCGGGCTAGTCACACTTGGGAACGTCCTGGTGGTATCCTGCCGCAGCAAGTCCAACCCGCTTTGCGGCGGGCTCTGGTGAATACCAGGTGCCGCTAGGCTCCGGTCCCGGGTGTTGGCTAGTTCCACCTCCCGCGGTGGTCCAGAGGATCCACTGATCCTGACATTCACTAAGATCATGCGCCTGAAATCATGAATGCGTCGCTTTCCCCGCTCAGGTTTTTTGTGGTGCACCTTAAACATTGAGCTTGCGACACAATTTAAAAGTAAAATACTGCCTAATTTGCGTTGCATGGAAGCCAGCACAGCTGTGACACAAAGAGGGTCACTTGCGCCACAATCACAACAAACACACTTCTTAGCTACCTGTGCAAGCCTGAAAAAAGGTGCACAGTCCCACAAAAGTAAGTAAGCCCCTATATCTTTAGTGTCAGCCACTGTGCTATAATGATATATCTTGGTGTAGTATATGGTGTAGTGTAAGAATAACTGGGTTCAGGAAGTTAGAGTTCTCCTTATGGAGAGTTTGCCAATTAAGGCCGCCTCATAGGCATGTCAAGACTTATAGCAATTCATGCTCCACTAGGGGATACTGGGAAATGCAATTATGTTTTCCAAGGTGGAAAAGGGACTAAACAATGCCTCTTCTGCTACCTTGAAAGACAGCTAACAGTTTGTACGTGTGCTACAATGTGTTCTTTTTACAATATGAAAGCATTTCATTGCTGCATGCATAAAGGTTCTTATTTTAACTCTAATTTTGATAAATTAAGTACTTAAGTCAATATATTACCTCAAAAATGTAGTCATGCAAAGCTACATGTTAAGTGAAGACAGTTAGCAAATTGATTTCAGTAGTGTATGTGAATGCATCAATCCTATTTACACTAATCACTGAAGATTTGATCTGTAAGAGCACACATCATCACTGTGTTCGAGCATAATACTTTGAAGGTACAGTACATGTAAATAAAAAATCTAAAATGTTTATGTCACCTGCACCATTTATTTCTAAATTGGTGTTCATGGAAATGTATACAAAAAGCTATTGATCAGTATATATATATATGTGTGTGTGTGTGTGGGCTACATTCCTCCTATAGTCTATGCTTAATTTAATTCCCTATTGCAATATAACAGATGCATGAGGGGTTACATACACATAAAGCATGGATTTTAAGCACCTAGTAAAATCTTCATTACTAAGCTCCCTGTTAATAAAGTAAAATAATATACATTAGACACAAGCATATCAAGTGACATATTTATTCAAGATATTTCACCATCCTAAATTCATTAATATTTTCTTAAAACCTAAATAAAGTGCGACTGTAGGGGGATGGCTAGGGGGACAAGGAGGACAGATAGAACAGTGAGCCCTTAACGGAGGTCCCCAAAGCTGTCACCTGCCTACTTGCCTCTCGCATCCTACGTTGATATGGGACAACTATGGAGACAGTCCCTTCCAAAGCCACAGTGCAGACACAAAACAAGATAAATAAAGAAATAACACAAAAGAATTACAAGTGGTGTGGGTCACAACAAGATAGCAGATACAGTGCCAAAATCAGAATCCAAAACAGGAAGTCACAATGACAAAGCCAAGATCACCAAGCCAGAGATAACTAAGCTGAGCATCAGGGAGCTGGGTGTGACTGAGATAAGAAACACAGAGGAATCCTAAACCACAGTTTACACACAGAAAACAGAAATGAACACCTTGTAAGCAGCATTCTGCAGACAGAAGACAATGCAGGCATGGATAATACAGGTACACAGTGTACAGTGTACTAGAATTAATTAAAAAAACAAAGAACAAAATCACATACAAATAAGTTTTCCAGGATGGAAAAAGGAAAACCACGCCTCTTTTTCTGCCTGCAGCCCCCTTAACACTAAGCATGACTTTCAGGAACCCTAATGACATGAGGTTCTTGGCCAACTATACAGACCTTCTAATGAGGAAAAAAGGAAGGTGTCCAGCAATGTTGGTTTCCAAAAACAAGGTAAAAACACAATTTATTTCCAAAACATTATAAGCATCACAATGCCATGGCAGGGAAAAAACAAACATTGCTGGACACCTTCCTTATTTCCTCATTACACGGACTGACCACGCCTCAGCTTGTCCGAACAGCGGAGCAATCATGGACATACATGGCATCCCAGGTGAGTTGTTTCTTTTTCACTCTCCTTTGTATTTTTGTGTATACAGACCTTCTGCTTGCAGTACATGGTACACATGGTTTCACATTTTCACATTTCAGCATTCACACCTTGCTGCAGATAACCTATCTATACTGCAGAGGAACTATGGCCCGCCCACACACCAAATATGTAAGCAACAGAATTTAATCACTGGAGCATGACTGGGGAGATGAAAAGTAAAAGGAGACATCTCCCACCTAGGACAGCTTATCCTTGCTTCTGGGAAGCATGTGTGCATGAGCTAATATATGCTCCAGTGTGCACTTACACCCGAGTTGTCTGGATACTAAATAATGTCAAATTCTGGATGGCCACCACACTGGATGTACACTAATTTAATGTAGAATTAGAGATGAGCAGGTTGGTCAAAATTTGGGCTTGACTTGATCTTGGGAAGAACTTTGACTTAAATATGAACCCAATTATAATTGGGTTCATTGTGATTATAACACCTATAAATGGTAAGGAAAATGGGGCAAGTAAGGGCTCCAAAGCTAAAAAAAATGGTGGGAAAAGGGCAGTTGCCATGCCAACAATGGGCTAGAAAAGGTATAACACAAAATTGAAAGAGAAAATCATTTAAAAAATGTAAATTAAAGAATGATGTTTCAGGGTTAATGGTGCTTTAGGTGTTCAAATGGAGTTATTATCTCTGCAGTAAAAGAATCAGGGTGTTCAGACACAGTTTTTTTCTCTGCGACAAAAAAGCACTGGGAAAACCACAAACCTTTCCTCTCACTGTGGTTAAAGACACTCAGACCTAAATATTCAAAGTTGAAGCTCCAAGAATACAAAATTGAAAAAAGTTTCTGGAAGTTGAAGTTCAGGGAATGCGGAATTGAAAAATTTCAATTTAAAATTCCAGGAATGCAAAATTGAAAAATTTCAAGTTGAAATTCAGTGAATGCAGAACTTATTCAGATACTGGAAAATCCAAGTTGTGTAAGAACCAAGTCTTGTTCATCTTAATGAATGTAAGAATGTTCCTGTTGGCTGTGGAGAGTTGTGAATCCTCTTGTTGGTGTTGACACCACTGGCCAAGCACACTAACTGTAAGTACCTGCAAGGAGAGTGCCTGCAAAGCATAGAGGGATAGCTCTGGTCACTTTGTCCAATTTTTCCACCCAGAAATTGAACCGGGAGATGAGTGAAAAGTAGAGATGAGCGAGCACTAAAATGCTCGGGTACTCGTTATTTGAGACGAACTTTTCCCGATGCTCGAGTGCTCGTCTCGAATAACGAGCCCCATTGAAGTCAATGGGAGACTCGAGCATTTTCAAGGGGACCAAGGCTCTGCACAGGGAAGCTTGGCCAAACACCTGGGAACCTCATAAAAGGATGGAAACACCACGGAAATGGACAGGAAACAGCAGGGGCAGCATGCATGGATGCCTCTGAGGCTGCTTAATCGCACCATTATGCCAAAATTATGGGCAACAGCATGGCCATGACAGAGTGACAGAATGAAGCTAGATAGCATCTAAAACATCCAATAATTGACCCTGACACTATAGGGGACGGCATGCAGAGGCAGCGGCAGCAGCGGCAGGCTAGAGAGTGGCATGGCGACATACCCTAAATGGACTCAGGCTTCAAACCAATGGGTGGCAGAGAGGAACCAAAGGAGGTGAGCAAGAAGCGCTCAAATAATATCGGTACATGATAAAAGTTTGCCAGTATATTTTGTGGATTACACAGCAGGGTGGCGACAAAGTTAACATGGAAGCCATGAAAACAACCCAAAATTCTGCCTGACACAGCTCGTTTGATAAGGGGACCATGTATGGAGGCAGTGAACTAGTAGTAGATTAAAGGTGCTGCAGTTAAAACTATGTTAGTTGGATCTTGGCATGGAGCTGGCGCTCCGCTGCCAGGCGAGCTTTCGTCAATCCAAGCCCCAGTCTCTAGGCTACTCCCCAAACAGCACTTCTAAGAACCTTTTGTATAAGATCAAGTGTAGTAGCGTTCTTATAAGTTTAGGATATGGCGGGTGAGGGGAATGTAAACAGATGCGCAAGAAGCGCTAAAATAATATCCGTAAATCGTAAAAGTTTGCCAGTATATTTTGTGGATAACACAGCAGGGTGGCGACAAAGTTAACAACTTTGATGTGGAATCCATGAAAACAACCCAAATTTCTGCCTGACACACCTCGTTTGATAAGGGGACGATGTATGGAGGCAGCTATATGGACGACTTTTGGAGGTAGCAATGGAGACAACGTGTGGAGGCTGCTATGGAGACAATTTAATTTGGATAGTGCCTGTATGTGGCAGTCCAAAAAAGTTTTCAAACCAGAGGAGCAGGTAGGTGGCCCTCCAGAAAAATGAAATAGATTGAGTGCCTGTATGTGGCAGTCCAAAAAAGTTTTCAAACCAGAGGAGCAGGTAGGTGGCCCTCCAGAAAAATTGAATAGATTGAGTGCCTGTATGTGGCAGTCCAAAAAAGTTTTCAAACCAGAGGAGCAGGTAGGTGGCCCTCCAGAAAAATGAAATAGATTGAGTGCCTGTATGTGGCAGTCCAAAAAAGTTTTCAAACCAGAGGAGCAGGTAGGTGGCCCTCCAGAAAAATTGAATAGATTGAGTGCCTGTATGTGGCACTCCCAAAAATTGTTTAAAACAGAGGACCGGGTAGGTGGCCCTCCAGAAAAATTAAATGCATAAAGTACTATAGCTAGAGCCAGTGGGCCCTGTCAAAAAATAGCCAGTTTCCTCTGCTTTAGTGTACAAAGAGGAGGAGAAGGAGGAAAATGAGGAGGAGGAGGAGTGGATAAATTATTCAGGTTGAGCTTCCTTCACCTGGTAGAGATTGGAAATTATGAGAAATCCAGGCTTTATTCATCTTAATAAGCGTCAGCCTGTCAGCGCTGTCAGTCGACAGGCGTGTACGCTTATCGGTGATGATGCCACCAGCTGCACTAAAAACCCGCTCGGACAACACGCTAGCGGCAGGGCAGGCAAGAACCTCCAAGGCGTACAGCGCCAGTTCGTGCCACATGTCCAGCTTTGAAACCCAGTAGTTGTAGGAAGCTGTGTGATCATTTAGGACGATGGTATGGTCAGCTACGTACTCCCTCACCATCTTTCTGTAAAGATCAGCCCTACTCTGCCGAGACTGGGGACAGGTGACAGTGTCTTGCTGGGGTGACATAAAGCTGGCAAAAGCCTTGTAAAGCGTACCCTTGCCAGTGCTGCCTGCTCGCCTACTCTCCCTCGCTACATGTCCCGCAGAACTACGCACTCTGCCGCTAGCGCTGTCAGAAGGGAAATAGTGTTTCAGCTTGTGCACCAGGGCCTGCTGCTATTCATGCATTCTCACACTCCTTTCCTCTCCAGGGATGAGAGTGGAAAGATTTTGCTTGTACTGTGGGTCCAGGAGAGTGAATACCCAGTAATCGGTGCTGGAATAAATTCTTTGAACGCGAGGGTCACGGGATAGGCAGCCTAGCATGAAATCTGCCATATGCGCCAGAGTACCAACGCGTAAGAATTCACTCCCCTCACTGGCCTGATGTCCATTTCCTCCTCCTCCAACTCCTCTTCTTCTGCCCATACACACTGAACAGTGAAGGACTCAACAATGGTCCCCTCTTGTGTCTCGCCAACATTCTCCTCCTCTTCCTCCTCATCCTCCTCCACCTCCACCTTCTCCGATATGCGCTGAGAAACAGACCTAAGGGTGCTTTGGCTATCAACAAGGGAATCTTCTTCCCCCGTCTCTTGTGACGAGCGCAAAGCTTCCGACTTCATGCTGATCAGAGAGTTTTTCAACAGGCCAAGCAGCGGGATGGTGAGGCTGATGATGGCGGCATCGCCACTGACCATCTGTGTTGACTCCTCAAAGTTACTCAGCACCTGACGTTCAGACATCCACGTCCACTCCTCATTGTAGACTTGAGGAAGCTGACTGACCTGACTACCAGTTCTGGTGGAAGTTGACATCTGGCAGTATACAATCGCTCTGCGCTGCTGGTAAACTCTGGATAACATGGTTAATGTTGAATTCCACCTCATGGGCACGTCGCACAACAGTCGGTGAGCGGGCAGTTGGAGGCGGCGCTGCGCTGCCCTGAGAGTGGCAGCATCTGTGCTGGACTTCCTGAAATGCGCACAGATGCGGCGCACCTTCGTGAGCAAATCAGACAGTATGTCTTGAGGAAACGCTGAACTATCAGATTTAACACATGGGCCAGGCATGGCACATGTGTCAGTCTGCCGAGTTGCAGAGCCGCCACCAGGTTACGGCCGTTGTCACACACAACCATGCCTGGCTTCAGGTTCAGCGGTGCCAGCCACAGATCAGTCTGCGCCGTGATGCCCTGTAATAGCTCTTGGGCGGTGTGCCTTTTATCGCCTAGGCTCAGCAGTTTGAGCACCGCCTGCTGTCGCTTAGCGACGGCACTGCTGCTGTGCCTAGAGCTACCGACTGATGGCGCCATGCCCACGGATGGTAGTTCGGAGGAGGAGGTGGAGGAGGAGGAGGTGGAGGAGGGGTGGGAGGAGGAGGAGGCATAGTAGGCCTGAAAGACCTGGACCGAGGTAGGCCCCGCAATCCTCGGCGTCGGCAGTATATGACCAGCCGCAGGGTCAGACTCGGTCCCAGCCTCCACCAAGTTAACCCAATGTGCCGTCAGCGATATATAGTGGCCCTGCCCGGCAGCACTCGTCCACGTGTCCGTGTTCAGGTGGACCTTGTCAGAAACGGCGTTGGTCAGGGCACGGATGATGTTGTCTGACACGTGCTGGTGCAGGGCTGGGACGGCACATCGGGAAAAGTAGTGGCGGCTGGGGACCGAATACCTAGGGGCGGCCGCCGCCATGAGGTTGCGAAAGGCCTCGGTCTCTACTAGCCTATAGGGCAGCATCTCCAGGCTAAGCAATCTGGAGATGTGGACATTAAGGGCTTGGGCGTGCGGGTGGGTTGCACTATATTTCCGTTTCCGCTCCAGCGTCTGGGGTATGGAGAGCTGAACGCTGGTGGATGGTGTGGAGGATCGTGGAGGCGACGATGGGGTTTTTGTGCCAGGGTCCTGGGCAGGGGGCTGACTATCAGCTGACACAGGGGAAGGAGCAGTGGTGTGCACGGCCGGAGGTGAACGGGCTTGGTGCCACTGAGTGGGGTGTTTAGCATTCATATGCCTGCGCATACTGGTGGTAGTTAAGCTAGTAGTGGTGGAACCCCTGCTGATCCTGGTTTGGCAAAGGTTGCACACCACAGTCCGTCGGTCATCCGGTGTTTCCTTAAAGAACCTCCAGACTTCTGAAAATCTAGCCCTCGCCACGGGAGCCCTCGCCACGGGAGCTTCACTACGTGACACATTTGGCGCTGATGCACCTGCTCTGGCCCTGCCTCTCCGTCTGGCCCCACCACTGCCTCTTCCAACCTGTTCTGGTCGAGGACTCTCCTCCGTCTCAGAAGCACTGTGTTCACCCGGCCTCTCAACCCAGCTTGGGTCTGTCACCTCATCATCCTCCGATCCCTCAGTCTGCTCCCCCCTCGGACTTCCTGCCCTGACAACAACTTCACCACTGTCTGACAACCGTGTCTCCTCATCGTCGGACACCTCTTTACACACTTCTTCCACTACGTCAAGAAGGTAATCATCACCCACAGACTGCGACTGGTGGAAAACCTGGGCATCGGAAAATTGCTCAGCAGCAACCGGACAAGTGGTTTGTGACTGTGGGAAGGGTCCAGAAAAAAGTTCCTCAGAGTATGCCGGTTCAAATGCCAAATTTTCATGGGAGGGGGCAGACTGGGGGGGAGGAGGCTGAGGTGCAGGAGCTGGAGGAGTGCCGATTTCGGTGACATGGGTGGACTGCGTGGAAGACTGACTGGTGGACAAATTGCTCGAAGCATTGTCGGCAATCCACGACATCACCTGTTCGCACTGTTCTGGCCTCAACAGTGCTCTACCACGAGTCCCAGTAACTTCAGACATGAACCTCCGCGGCGTTCCCCTGCTCCCTCATCAGCAGGTGGTGTCTCACCCCACCCAGGACCACGGCCTCTGACCCCTGCAGTAGTTGGACGCCCACGTCCCCGCCCTCGTCCTCGTCCTCTACCCCTAGCCCTCGGGTTAAACATTTTGAAAATGAAAGTTATAACTTTAATTTTTTTTTTTACTTTTTTTTGTGTTTTTTTGTGTTTTTTAGTTTTTTTTTGTGTTTTTTAGTTTTTAAAACCAAACAATGCTATCCTATTGCTATGGCTATTTTCTAGCCAAGTATGAAAGCACACTGCTATGCCAGATGAGATGACGCTGAGTTATGAAAAAATAAACGTAAAATAAAAAGGAAATGGCAGACTGTGCCTAATTGAAATCCAACCCCTAATAAATTTTCCCACTTCGGTCTTTGCGATGGATATGTGCGTCAGTAAGCGCTAAACACAGCGGTCACAAGTCTCACTCCAAATTCCTCACAATTGGCTAGTATATGCACTGCAGCAATGACAGCCACCAGCAGATCAACCAGAAATAAAATATATATAACGCTATTGTAGGCGTAAGTAAGCCGTTTGGATTCTCCTTTGGCTATTTTCTAGCCAAGTATGAAAGCACACTGATGAGATGACGCTGAGTTATGAAAAAATAAACGTAAAATAAAAAGAAACTGCCAGACTGTGCCTAATTGAAATCCAACCCCTAATAAATTTTCCCACTTCGGTCTTTGCGATGGATATGTGCGTCACTAAGCGCTAAACACAGCGGTCGCAAGTCTCACTCAAAATTCCTCACAATTGGCTAGTATATGCACTGCAGCAAGGACAGCCACCAGCAGATCAACCAGAAATAAAATATATATAACGCTATTGTAGGCATAAGTAAGCCGTTTGGATTCTCCTTTGGCTATTTTCTAGCCAAGTATGAAAGCACACTGAAGAGATGACGCTGAGTTATGAAAAAATAAACGTAAAATAAATAGAAACTGCCAGACTGTGCCTAATTGAAATCAAACCCCTAATAAATTTTCCCACTTTGGTGTTTGAGGTGGATATGTGTGTCACTAAGAGCTAAACACAACGGTAGCAAGTCCCCCTGCAAATTCCTCACAATATGGTACTAGCTGCACTACTAGTGCCAGCAAGCCCAGCCACAAGCAAACGAAAAAAAAAAAAGTATAACGTTATTGTAGCCCTAAGAAGGGCTGTTGGGTTCTTGTAGAATCACTCCTGCCTAACACTATTCTAATAGAACACCCTAACGCTTTCCCTGACCAGCAGCAGCTCTCTCCCTAGCGGCATCCAGACACAGAATGATCCGAGCAGCGTGGGCAGCGGCTAGTCTATCCCAGGGTCACCTGATCTGGCCAGCCAACCACTGCTATCGACGTGTAAGGGTACCACGTCATGCTGGGTGGAGTGCAGAGTCTCCTGGCTTGTGATTGGCTCTGTTTCTGGCCGCCAAAAAGCAAAACGGCGGCGAAGTATTCGTCCGAGCAACGAGCAGTTTCGAGTACGCTAATGCTCGAACGAGCATCAAGCTCGGACGAGTATGTTCGCTCATCTCTAGTGAAAAGATAATTATCCACCTTGTGAGGCACATTCTGTTTATGGCGGTTGCAGTGAATTCAATATAGCCTTCCAAATGGGATCCACTCAAAACAGCATCTCTGGCAGGTCTGTATGGTTGGCCAGAAACTATTGTAACACCAAGTTGGGTCCCCTTTTGTTTGTTCTGCCACCTACCCATAACCAAGGTTTTAGTGGACATTATTCACTTTTGAGCTCTATTGTGTGTGCTATTCACTGACAACAACCCTTTTATGATCCATGCAATAGTGTGTGCTATGAATTGACAGCAACACTTTTAAGATCCAAGTATTAATGCGTGCCTTTCAATAAGAACAACACTTTTATGATCCAAGTATTATTGACCACTATTCACTGACAACAACACTTTTCTGATTCACATATCCGTGTGTACTATCCACTGACAGGAGCAACTTTACAATCAAGGTCCAATTGATGATGATTTATGATATTTATGGTGGAGACAGGACTATGTAGAGACAGGACCTTCAAGATTTTTCTGGATGATGCAATAAATACTAATATTCCTACCTGGTCTTTATAAAGTATTATACAGCAATACTTAGAATCAGTAAGAATTTCTTTCGCTATGGCAGCCTGTGAGTAGCCTATTGCAGGATTTCAGATTTATTTCAGATTATTTCAGATTTCCACCTGTCCCTAATAACAGCAACCTCCTATATACCACTAAGTGTCCTTAAAGGACAATTGCTGTTTTTTTTAGAAGTCCCCGCCTAGCTGACTGACCTTATGATGACCAACAACCTTTCTGTAGCTGTTTCCTATGTGAAATAGAGTCTGAAAATATAAGATAAGATAATACTTTATTGATCCCCTAGCGGAAATTCTTGTGTACATTGTTGCTGGGATCTTGTTACAAACACGTGTATTACAAACATATGCTACAAAAAGACATTACGCAGACATTTAATGATAATTAATTTAGCATTACTATGCTTGGTTACTTTAGTTGCACTCACTTACATGTTACTAGTTACTTGATACATACATACAAATACGAAGACTACATTACAATACGACATACTACCGGGGTTTACAAGACACAGTGAAAACAGTGGGAATGCTCTGGGGTCTCCAGTTTAACTGGCACTTTTGGCTGCCAGGGAAGAACCGGCGCTCTGTTGTGATCAGTCTGGTGACCTAGAGTTATGGTATTGCTGCGGTACAAGCCCTGTCCAGGGTCCCTCTCAGCTGTTCCAGTGATGCTGGCGTTTTAAACAGCCATCTTGATGACTATACCAGGTGCTGTGTGCTGCCAGGTTCAGGCACTCTATTGCACAGGAATAGTGCTCTGATGATGCCCGTCCATGTTGATGCTTGTGGTCCTGGGTTGCGGTTGCCCTCGCTGCATAGGCCAACCATGGTCCTGCCCGTGGTCCTCCCGTATGGCAGCGTGCAGCATTGGGACTATGCCTGAGCAGCTCCACGTGGGAGTCGTCCTGCACACACCAAGCCTCCTGCCTGGGTGCTCAGCGGAGGACTGCGGGAGCAGCACCACGTGGGCAGCAGATGGGCTGCCTCAGCTCTCTAGGGCCTCTAGCAACCACTGACCCCCTCTCATGTTGTTATGTGGGCTGTGGGCAGGGGCTCGATAGCGCTGGAATATGCCACACGATTCCCTTCACTGATCGTCTGACTGGAGTGGGGGGCGGGATGCCGGGTCTTCATTATGAGCTGGTCCTCTTGCCCTGGATGCTGCTATGGGGCTCTCCAACACCAGATAAAGTGTGTGGGACATGGCAGCCACCATGCAATCACCCCTGCAGACCATCCAGTTGAATGTGAGGAAGGGCTGCTCATTTGCTCTCCTTCTCCTAAGTCCCATGCGCTGGTCCTGGGTGGGGGGGGGAGGACCGCACAGGGACTGCCGCTACACCACTGGAGCATGGGCCACATGGCAGTCTTGTGCACTGCTGGTGTTCGCTGGGTGGGTGTCGGGCTGGAAGCTCCAACCCATCTTTATGGAGGAAGCCAGCTATGATGCAGAGTACTCATCACTATCATAGTATATAAGGCTGGAAGGAGACGCAAGTCCATCAAGTCCAACCTTCAAGAATTAAATAAATGTTTTATCCCCATAACCCGTGATATTTTTTCTCTCCAGAAAGTCATCCAGGCCTCTCTTGAACATGTACATAGAGTCGGCCATAACAACCTCCTGCGGCAGAGAGTTCCACAGTCTCACTGCTCTTACAGTAAAGAACCTTTGTCTATGGTGATGGTAAAATCGCCTCTCCTCTAGGCGTAGAGGATGCCCCCTTGTCCTGGTCACAGGCCTAGGTATAAAAAGATCTTTGGAGAGATCCTTGTACTGTCCGTTCAGGTATTTGTACATTGTAATGAGGTCTCCCCTCAGTCGTCTTTTTTCTAAACTGAATAATCCCAAATTTTGTAATCTGTCAGTGTATTCTAATCCCCCCATTCCCCTAATAATCCTGGTTGCTCTCCTCTGCACCCGTTCCAGCTCTATTATATCCTTTTTATACACTGGTGCCCAAAACTGTACACAATATTCCATGTGTGGTCTGACCAGGGATTTGTATAAGGGCAGAACTATGTCTTTATCATGAGAATCTATTCCTCTCTTGATACATCCCATTATTTTATTTGCTTTAGCAGCAGCCGCCTGGCTCTGGTCACTAAAATTAAGTTTACCATCCACCAATACGCCCAAGTCCTTTTCAGCTTCAGTTTTACTAAGTAATTGACCGTTTAGAACATAATTATACTTTTTGTTTCCATGGCCCAAGTGCATAACTTTACATTTATCTACATTAAACCTCATCAACCATTTCTCTGCCCATCCCTCAAGCTTCCACAAATCCCTCTGTAATGCTAAACTATCGACCTCAGTATTTATTACTTTACACAGCTTAGTATCATCTGCAAATATTGAAACTTGACTGTGTAAACCCACTACAAGGTCATTAATAAAAATATTAAAAAGAAGTGGCCCCAATACTGACCCCTGTGGCACTCCACTGGTAACATCAACCCAATCTGAGAATGTGCCATTAATGACCACCCTCTGTTTTCTATCACTAAGCCAATTACTTACCCAGATACACAGATTTTCTCCTATTCCCAGCAGTCTCATTTTATATACCAACCTTTTATGTGGCACGGTATCAAATGCCTTTGAGAAGTCCAGATATACAACATCCACAGCGTCCCCCAGATCCAGTCTTGAACTTACCTCCTCGTAGAAACCAATCAGATTAGTCTGACAGGACCGATCTCTCATAAACCCATGCTGACGCTGGGTTATAAGGTTGTGCACAGTGAGATACTCCAGGATAGCATCTCTAATAAACCCCTCAAATATTTTCCCCACCACAGCAGTTAGACTTACGGGTCTGTAGTTTCCAGGATCGCTATTTGATCCTTTTTTGTATATTGGTACCACATTTGCTATGCGCCATTCCTGTGGAACATAACCAGTCGTCAGTGAATCTTCAAATATTAAAAATAACGGTCTGTCTATCACCGTACATAATTCATGCAGAACCCGGGGGTGTATGCCATCTGGCCCCGGTGATTTATCTATCTTAGTGGTTGCGAGGCGGCGCCGTACCTCTTCCTGGGTTAAACTGTTGACATTATAAAAAGAATTTACATTATTCCTCATTGTGTCTTCCACCAGGGGATTTTCCTGGGTAAAGACAGTTGAGAAGGCGACATTCAGTAGATTGGCCCTTCCCTCATCTCCTTCCACCATGACCCCCATGTTATTTCTAAGGGGACCCACACTCTCTGTTTTTAGTTTCTTATCATTTATATACTTGAAAAATAATTTGGGATTATTTTTGCTCTCCCTGGCAATATTTCTTTCAGTCTCTATTTTTGCGGCCTTTATCTGCTTTTTACAGGATTTATTTTTCTCTCTATAATCCTGTAATGCCTCATCGCTACCTTCACGTTTTAGCACCTTAAACGCTTTATCTTTCTCGCTTATTGCTTTCCTTACAAGACTAGTTAGCCACATAGGATTTTTCTTGTTCCTTTTATGCTTTTTCCCATAAGGTATGTGTTTCTCACAGGACTTTTTCAGAATATATGAGAAAAAGTCCCATTTTTGGGGGGGGCTTTTGTCCTTGAGAGCATTATCCCAGTCTATGCCTTTAAGGTCTTCCCTTAGTTGCTGAAAATTTGCCCTCCTGAAGTTTAGAGTGTTGGTTGCCCCTTCACTAACGCTCTTAGTAAAGCGTAATACAAAATCAATGATATTATGATCACTATTCCCCAGGTTCCCCCCAACCTGTAGTTTTGATATCCTATCAGGTCTGTTGGTAAGGATAAGGTCCAGCAGTGCCCCCCCTCTTGTTGGCTCCAGGACTAGTTGCGACAGGTAATTGTCTTTTGTTGTTGACAAGAACCTGCTACCTTTGAAGGACCTGCAGGTTTCTGCCCCCCAGTCAATATCTGGGTAATTGAAGTCCCCCATGATAAGTACTTCACCATGCTTTGAAGCCGCATCCATTTCACTTATCAGCATTTCCTCTGCTGCCTCCATTATATTTGGAGCCTTATAACAAACCCCTAGTAATATTTTATTTTTATTTTTCCCTCCTCTTATCTCCACCCATAGGGACTCCACATTTGCGTTACTGATGTCATCTCGCAGGACGGGCTTGAGGCAAGAATTCACATATAAACAAACCCCTCCCCCTTTTTTATTTATACGATCCTTTCTAAAAAGACTATAACCATCTATAGTAACAGCCCAGTCATAGCTACTGTCCAGCCATGTCTCGCTGATACCCACTATATCATATTTCCGTTCCAACATCAAGAGTTCCAGTTCCTCCATTTTGTTTGTGAGGCTTCTGGCATTTGTGTACATACACTTTATATGGTTTTCCCTGTCCGTATTCCTTTTGTCCTTATTCCCCAATCTCATTCCAGCCCCCCTTCCTCCCCCATGGACTATGACCCTTCCCAGCTCTCTATGTACACCGTCTATTTGCCCTGCACAAGTGTAATTGCCCTCCCCCCAGGTCTCTAGTTTAAACACTCCTCCAACCTTCTAGCCATTTTTTCCCCTAAAACAGCGGCCCCCTCCCCATTGAGGTGCAGCCCATCCCTACTGTAGAGCCTGTAGCCCACAGAAAAGTCATCCCAGTTCTCCATGAACCCAAACCCCTCCTTCCTACACCAACTTTTGAGCCACTTATTTACCTCCTTGATCTCCCGCTGCCTTTCTGGTGTGGCACGTGGTACAGGCAGTATTTCGGAGAAAATTACCTTTGAGGTCCTTGCCCTGAGCTTATGGCCTAAATCTCTGAAATCATTTTTAAGGACCTTCCACCTACCTGTTACTTTGTCATTAGTGCCAATGTGGACCATGACCGCTGGTTTCTCACCAGCCCCTCCCAGTAATCCGTCAACCCGATCCGCAACATGCCGAACCCGAGCACCCGGCAAACAACACACTGTTCGGTATGCACGGTCTTTGTGACAGATTGCCCTGTGTGTTCCCCTAATAATGGAATCTCCCACTACCAGCACCTGTCTGACCTTGCCTGTGCTCCCATTACCCTTCTTACTGGAGCAGACATTCCCCTGGTTGCTAGCGGCCACATCTTTCTGCAGCATTGCTACCCCAGAGCTGATATCCCCCTCATCCGCCAGCCTGGCAAACTTATTGGGGTGCACCAGATCAGGACTAGACTCTCTACAACTCTTCCCTCTACCCCGCCTTCTACATGTTACCCAACTAGCTGCCCCCTCATTCTGCACCTCCATACTTCCCTCCCCACAACTATCTTCCCCAGAGAGTTTGTGCTCCAGGAGCAGCAAACTTCGTTCCATATTATCAATTGCCCGCAGCCTTGAAACTTGCTCATTTAGATCCAGAATCTGGGCTTCCAGATGAGCAATTTTCACACACCCCACACAGCAGTATTCCCCCTCGAACGGCTGTTCAAGGAAAGCATACATGGCACAGGATGTACACCGTGTAGCAATGCCACTTATGGAGTCCATAATTCTAATGGGGATTACAATATAAATATGCACAGAAAGAATTTACAGTCAAAGTAACACAGAACACAGAAGTTACCTACTAAAGCCCCTCAAACTTAAGTCCCTTAAACCTAAGTCACACTTATGACACTGCACACACTTGGGATCAGTGCACACTCGCTGCCAAGCTCATACACTCGCTTTGCTAATGCTTTTTTTTAAAGTTATCGGCCACAAAAATCTGCAGAGCTCACTGCACAAGATCTGGCTGCAAACCACCAAACAAACTGACCACAGAAGTATATAAAGGCTGCTAATTAGATAGCCACACCCCACTATTAATTAGGCAGCACCTGTGACTATACTGTCTAGATCAGTGATTTTCAACCTGTGTGCCGTGGCACACTAGTGTGCCGCGACACATGGTCGGGTGTGCCGCGGGGAAAGTTCCCCAAACTATGGTGCCCCCTGTGTTTTGTTTCCCAGAGAAATGTAAAATGAGAAATACTATAGTCATGAGGCTGTAGTACTACAAGTACCAGCTCATATGCTGAGTATATGAGCTGGCACTTGTACTCTGGCCTCATTGCCATAGTACTTCTCATTGTACCCCTTTATTTTGCAGTATATGAGCCACATAATAATCAGCAGCATATACTAAAAACAGGGAGAAACTGAGAACTGTTGAGGAAGAGCTTTGTGTGTGTCTTTCCACCATTCCTGCCAGGATATCCCTTTTGTGTTTATCGAAACAGGCCCAGGTTCCAGTAAAATAAATTTAGAATCTATATTATTAACTATATGTATAATATGACTGTTTAGTGTCATTTTGCGCTAATTTGGTTGGTGGTGTGCCCCAGGATTTTCTAAGTATAAAAAGTGTGCCGCGGCTCAAAAAAGGTTGAAAATCACTGGTCTAGATAAGCAAGGTGAATGCCTCCCTATACCCCCCACACAATATACAGATTATGCAAGTAAAATACCTTTAGATCTACTTGGTTGCAATAAAAAACACACAATGAATATCAGGAAATAAAAATGTAGATGCACTTATCTATTTGTTGCAGGATCCAAAACGTACTCCTTCCCTTAAACCTAAGTCACACTTATGACACTGCACACACTTGGGATCAGTGCACACTCGCTGCCAAGCTCATACACTCGCTTTGCTAATGCTTTTTTTTAAAGTTATCGGCCACAAAAATCTGCAGAGCTCACTGCACAAGATCTGGCTGCAAACCACCAATTCATTCCAATAAAAGAATGTGACGCTGAAATGAGGGAGTTCAAGCACATTTTGGTGCAGGCACTACTGCCGGAGTTCCCATCCAACATTGATAGCCTGTGGCAGCACGCAGAGGAGAAATAAGTCACCAAAGCTTAAAGAAGATCACCAAGATCACCAACAATGTGGAACAACATGTTGTCTTCTATTCAACCTCTACCGCCACTGGATGGGGCACGTAGTACTAAGAAACAAAATTTGATTCACATGGTGGAGGATATCTGTCCACACATCTCCTACACAACTTGCTTTTTCAGTGTCTGAATAAGTTCCACATTCCTGGAAAGTCCTGATATATCTTTACCAAACATTTCCAACCCACTCCCTAACTCCGTTTTCACTAAGATTCAAAAAACCTTCTCACAATTCCTATGGAAGAATAAAAAACCTTGAGTATGGGTTAGTCTTCTAAACATGAAACACACACAAGGGGGCTTTGGCCTCCCAGACCCTAAAGCTTACAATCATGCATGTCGATACTAAAGGTGGTTATCGATTTCACAGTCCCCAGATAACAGTCTTTACAACAAAGTAGAAAACTATCTTTTCACTGTGGAAAGTAGGTCCGTAGTGTGGGGCCTCAAACCCCCATCCAGTGACACCAAGAAATGCAGTGTTCTACACAGAGGCCTAGGACACACTATCACGCAAATCACAAAGACTTTCTCTAACCTTAGCCCTCTAATACCACCCTAAGAAAAAAACAGTTCATACTTTCTGGAACAGAATACGACACACCTCTCTAGCCACATTATTTCAGGAATAAGATAAGACAGATGAGGCACATTTATTTAGGGAGACAGGTCTTAAGTTAACTAATTTTTTACATCGGGGGGACTTTGAAAAAGTTTGCTCAAAATTTATGTCACAACTTATTTATTGTCACAGATGAGCGAGCACTAAAATGTTTGGGTACTCGTTATTCGAGACAAACTTTTCCCGATGCTCAAGTGCTCGTCTCGAATAACGAGCCCCATTGAAGTCAATGGGAGACTCGAGCATTTTTCAAGGGGACCAAGGCTCTGCACAGGGAAGCTTGGCCAAACACCTGGGAACCTCAGAAAAGGATGGAAACACCACGGAAATGGACAGGAAACAGCAGGGGCAGCATGCATGGATGCCTCTGAGGCTGCTTAATCGCACCATTATGCAAAAATTATGGGCAACACCATGGCCATGACAGAGTGACCGAATAAGGCTAGATAGCATCTAAAACATGCAATAATTGACCCTGACACTATAGGGGACGGCATGCAGAGGCAGCGGCAGCAGTGGCAGGCTAGAGAGTGTCATGGCGACATACCCTAAATGAGTTGAAATGATTTCCTAAGTGAACAAAAGGTTGACGGTATATTTAGTCGATAACACAGCATGGTGGCGACATAGTGACCAAGTTCCATAACGTATCTGGTGAAACACCCGAAAAATGAGCCTGACACAGCTCTTTTGATAAGGGGACGACATGTGGAGGCAGCCATGGAGATGACTTCCATGATTAAGAGCGACAGTACGTGGCATCCATATTGCGCTGCTATGATTGCAACTTCAGGTCTCCAGCATGGTGGCGACAGATGGGCCGAGTTCCACTATGTATCTGGTGAAACACCTGAAAATTCTGCCTGACACAGCTCGTTTGATAAGGGGATGATGTATGGAGGCAGTGAACTAGTAGTAGATTAAAGGTGCTGCAGTTAAAACTATGTTAGTTGGATCTTGGGATGGAGCTGGCGCTCCGCTGCCAGGCGAGCTTTCGCCAATCCAAGCCCCTGTCTCTAGGCTACTCCCCAAACAGCACTTCTAAGAACCTTTTGTATAAGATCAAGTGTAGTAGTGTTCTTATAAGTTTGGGATATGGCGGGTAAGGGGAATGTAAACAGATGCACAAGAAGCGCTGCAATAATATCGGTAAATGATAAAAGTTTGCCAGTATATTTTGTGGATTACACAGCAGGGTGGCGACAAAGTTAACAAGTTTGATGTGGAATCCATGAAAACAACCCAAAATTCTGCCTGACACAGTTCGTTTGATAAGGAGACCATGTATGGAGGCAGCTATATGGACGACTTTTGGAGGCAGCTATGGCGATGACGTGTGGAGGTAGCAATGGAGACAACGTGTGGAGGCAGCTAAAAAGACGACATGTGGAGGCTGTTATGGAGACAATTTAATTTGGATAGTGCCTGTATGTGGCAGTCCAAAAAAGTTTTCAAACCAGAGGAGCAGGTAGGTGGTCCTCCAGAAAAATTAAATAAATTGAGTGCTTGTATGTGGCAGTCCAAAAAAGTTTTCAAACCAGAGGAGCAGGTAGGTGGTCCTCCAGAAAAATTAAATACATAGAGTACTATAGCTAGAGCCAGTTGGCCCTGGCAAAAAATAGCCAGTTTCCTCTGCTTTAGTGTACAAAGAGGAGGAGAAGGAGGACAATGAGGAGGATGAGTGCATACATTATTCAGGTTGAGCTTCTTTCACCTGGTGGAGAATGAAAATCCGGAGAAATCCAGGCTTTATTTATCTTGATAAGCGTCAGCCTGTCAGTCGACAGACGTGTACGCTTATCGGTGATGATGCCACCAGCTGCACTGAAAACCTGCTCGGACAACACGCTAGCGGCAGGGCAGGCAAGAACCTCCAAGGCGTACAGCGCCAGTTCGTGCCACATGTCCAGCATTGAAACCCAGTAGTTGTAGCGAGCTGTGTGATCATTTAGGACGATGGTATGGTCAGCTACATACTCCCTCACCATCTTTCTGTAAAGATCAGCCCTACTCTGCCGAGACTGGGGACAGGTGACAATGTCTTGCTGAGGTGACATAAAACTGGCAAAGGCCTTGTAAAGCGTACCCCTGCCAGTGCTGGAAAAGCTGCCTGCTCGCCTACTCTCCCTCAATACTTGTCCCGCAAAAGTACCCCCTCTGCCGCTAGCGCTGTCAGAAGGGAAATAGTGTTTCAGCTTGTGCACCAGGGCCTGCTGCTATTCATGCATTCTCACACTCCTTTCCTCTCCAGGGATGAGAGTGGAAAGATTTTGCTTGTACTGTGGGACCAGGAGAGTGAATACCCAGTAATCGGTGCTGGAATAAATTCTTTGAACGCGAGGGTCACGGGATAGGCAGCCTAGCATGAAATCTGCCATATGCGCCAGAGTCCCAACGCGCAAGAATTCATTCCCCTCACTGGCCTGACTGCCCATTTACAACTCCTCTTCTTCTGCCCATACACGCTGAACAGTGAAGGACTGAACAATGGTCCCCAACATTCTCCTCCTCTTCCTCCTCATCCTCCTCCACCTCCTCCGATATGCGCTGAGAAACAGACCTAAGGGTGCTTTGGCAATCAACAAGGGAATCTTCTTCCCCCGTCTCTTGTGACGAGCGCAAAGCTTCCGACTTCATGCTGACCAGAGAGTTTTTCAACAGGCCAAGCAGCGGGATGGTGAGGCTGATGATGGCGGCATCGCCACTGACCATCTGTGTTGACTCCTCAAAGTTACTCAGCACCTGACAGATATCAGACATCCACGTCCACTCCTCATTGTAGACTTGAGGAAGCTGACTGACCTGACTACAAGTTCTGGTGGAAGTTGACTTGTGGAAGTCTACAATCGCTCTGCGCTGCTGGTAAACTCTGGATAACATGGTTAATGTTGAATTCCACCTCGTGGGCACGTCGCACAACAGTCGGTGAGCGGGCAGTTGGAGGCGGCGCTGCGCTGCCCTGAGAGTGGCAGCATCTGTGCTGGACTTCCTGAAATGCGCACAGATGCGGCTTACCTTCGTGAGCAAATCAGACAGATTGGGGTATGTCTTGAGGAAACGTTGAATTATGAGATTTAACACATGGGCCAGGCATGGCACATGTGTCAGTCTGCCGAGTTGCAGAGCCGCCACCAGGTTACGGTCGTTGTCACACACAACCATGCCTGGCTTCAGGTTCAGCGGTGCCAGCCACAGATCAGTCTGCGCCGTGATGCCCTGTAATAGCTCTTGGGCGGTGTGCCTTTTATCGCCTAGGCTCAGCAGTTTGAGCACCGCCTGCTGTCGCTTAGCGATGGCACTGCTGCTGTTTCTCGAGCTACCGACTGATGGCGCCATGCCCACGGATGGTAATTCGGAGGAGGAGGTGGAGGAGGGGTGGGAGGAGGAGGAGGCATAGTAGGCCTTTGAGACCTGGACCGAGGTAGGCCCCGCAATCCTCGGCGTCGGCAGTATATGAGCAGCCCAAGGGTAAGACTCGGTCCCAGCCTCCACCAAGTTAACCCAATGTGCCGTCAGCGATATATAGTGGCCCTGCCCGGCAGCACTCGTCCACGTGTCCGTGGTCAGGTGGACCTTGTCAGAAACGGCGTTGGTCAGGGCACGGATGATGTTCTCTGACACGTGCTTTTGCAGGGCTAGGACGGCACATCGGGAAAAGTACTGGCGGCTGGGGACCGAATACCGAGGGGCGGCCGCTGCCATGAGGTTTCGAAAGGCCTCGGTCTCTACCAACCTATAGGGCAGCATCTCCAGGCTAAGCAACTTGGAGATGTGGACGTTGAGGGCTTGGGTGTGTGGGTGGTTTGGGCTATACTTCCTTTTGCGCTGCAGCGTCTGGGGTATGGAGAGCTGAACGCTAATGGATGCTGTGGAGGATCGTGGAGGCGAAGATGGGGTTTTCGCACAGGAGGTGTTTGGGCCGTGGTCCTGGGCAGGGGCTGACTAGCAGATGACACAGGGGAAGGAGCAGTGGTGTGCCCGGCCGGAGGTGAACGTGCATGGTGCCATTGAGTGGGGTGTTTAGCATTCATATGCCTGCGCATACTGGTGGTAGTTAAGCTAGTAGTGGTGGAACCCCTGCTGATCCTGGTTTGGCAAAGGTTGCACACCACAGTCCGACGGTCATACGGTGTTTCTTTAAAGAACCTCCAGACTTCTGAAAATCTAGCCCTCACCACGGGAGCTTGACTACGGCAACAGTGGCCCCACCACTGCCTCTTCCAACCTGTTCTGCTATAGGACTCGCCTCCGTCTCAGAAGCACTGTGTTCACCCGGCCTATCAACCCAGCTTGGGTCTGTCACCTCATCATCCTCCGATCCCTCAGTCTGCTCCCCCCTCGGACTTCCTGCCCTGACAAGAACTTCACCACTGTCTGACAACCGTGTCTCCTCATCGTCCGACACCTCTTTACACACTTCTTCCACTACGTCAATAATGTCATCATCACCCACAGACTGCGACCGGTGGAAAACCTGGGCATCGGAAAATTGCTCAGCAGCAACCGGACAAGTGGTTTGTGACTGTGGGAAGGGTCCAGAAAACAGTTCCTCAGAGTATGCCGGTTCAAATGCCAACTTTTGCTGGGAGGGGGCAGACTGGGGGAAGGAGGCTGAGGTGGAGGAGCTGGAGGAGTGCTGATTTCGGTGACATGGGTGGACTGCGTGGAAGACTGACTGGTGGACAAATGGCTAGAAGCATTGTCCGCAATCCACGACATCACCTCTTCGCACTGTTCTGGCCTCAACAGTGCTCTACCACGAGTCCCAGTAACTTGAGACATGATGAACCTAGGGAGTGTAGCTCTGCTGCGTTCCCCTGCTCCCTCATCAGCAGGTGGTGTCTCACCCCACCCAGGACCACGGCCTCTGACCCCTGCAGTAGTTGGACGCCCACGTCCACGCCCTCGTCCTCTACCACTAGCCCTCGGATTAAACATTTTCAAAATTTAAGTGTAAACTTCAAATTTTTCTTTTGTGTGTTTTTTTGTGTTTTTTTTTTAAACAAAACGATGCTATCCTATTGCTATGGCTAGTTTCTAACCTACACTGACAGCACACAACTGGATTTTGTGCTGTGCCAGATGACATTGAGTTATAAAAGAAATAAACGTAAAAAATAATAAATCAGTAGACTCTGCCTAATTCAAATCAAACCCCTAATAAACTGTCCCACTTCGGTGTTTGAGGTGGATATGTGTGTCACTAAGAGCTAAACACAACGGTCGCAAGTCTCCCTGCAAATTCCTCACAATATGGTACTAGCTGCACTACTAATGCCAGCAAGCCCAGCCACAAGCAAACAAAAAAAAAAGGAAAATATAACGCTATTGTAGGCCTAAATAAGCTGTTGGGGTTCTCCTATGGCTATTTTCTAGCCCACACTCAAAGCACACTGCTTTGGCAGATTACTGTGAGTTCTAAAAAGAAATAAACGTAAAAAAAAAAAAATCAGCAGACTCGGCGTAATTACAATCAAACCCCTAATAAATTGTCCCACTTCGGTGTTTGAGGTGAATATGTGTGTCACTAAGAGCTAAACACAACGGTCGCAAGTCTCCCTGCAAATTCCTCACAATATGGTACTAGCTGCACTACTAATGCCAGCAAGCCCAGCCACAAGCAAACCAAAAAAAAAGGAAAATATAACGCTATTTTAGGCCTAAATAAGCCGTTGGGGTTCTCCTATGGCTATTTTCTAGCCCACACTCAAAGCACACTGCTTTGGCAGATTACTGTGAGTTCTAAAAAGAAATAAACGTAAAAAATAATAAATCAGCAGACTCTGCCTGATTCAAATCAAACCCCTAATAAATTGTCCCACTTCAGTGTTTGAGGTGGATATGTGTGTCACTAAGAGCTAAACACAAGTCTCCCTGCAAATTCCTCACAATATGGTACTAGCTGCACTACTAATAGCAGCAGGGCCGGATTATAGGCGGGGCTCCAGGGGCTCGAGCCCCGGGGCCCCCACCATCTTGCCCCCCCCAGGGGGCCCCCACCAGCTGACAATGGCTGCCGGCGCAGACATTAATTATCGGGTCCCTTAGCTTTATTTGCATCGGCGCCGCGCACTGGCGCCGATGCTTCCTGTCAGCTAAGCTGTGAGTGAGACATGAGTGACAGCTGGGCATCGCTCCCACTCATGTGCGAAACAGCTCAGTGACATGCCACCAGCCCGCTCCAGTGGTTGAACAGTTAACTGTGAGTGACTCTGGCTGCAGAGCATCGCTCTCTCCTAGTAGGGGAGGACGTAAATCAGCTACACAGGTCGCGCTAGTGACGTGATTGCGCGATCTGTGTAGCGTGGAGGAGTGACGGCACTTACTATTTGCTGCGCTCTGATGCACGGGCCCGGCTGCAGGCTGAATGGCAGAACGCTGGACCCCATGAAGATTGACAGCGTCAGCGTGGGAAAGGCCAGAGGTGACAGCAGCTTTAAATGCTGGATGGTAATGTATTAAATAACATAAACAATTGGGCAGCAGAGGTTATCTATCCCTGTGAGACTTTAAGTGTAGGTGGGGGAGGGGGCACTGCTGGGGCTGGTGAATTAGTAAGTAAAACTACATTAGACTATTAGGCCCGTTCCCCACTTGCGAGTGTGATGCGATGAACTCGCATCACACTCGCAACGCATGCTGCTGGGATCGCACGGCCCGAACGCTGCACACCGGGAGTGAACTCAGCATGTCAGTTCACTACCGGTGTGCAGCGTTTGGGCCGTGCGTTCCCGGCAGCATGCATTGCGAGTGTGATGCGAGTTCATCGCATTACACTCGCAAGTGTGGAACGGGCCTTATTAGGAGGGCTGAGCACTAATTATTCAAATACTAATTAAAGTGAGCACTTTATTGTTAATGTGGGATAGTATTAGGTTGTCACTAGATCTATTTTTATTAATTCCTTAACGACCAGGCCCTTTTTAATTTTTTTGAATTCCATTTTTCACCCCCCAACTTAAAAATCTATAACTTTTTAATTTTGTACAGAGCTGTGTGGTGGCTTGTTTTCTGCGTAACAAATTGCCCTTCATAGTGACGGTATTAAAGATTCCTGCCGTGTACTGGGAAGTGGGAAAATTATTCTAAATGCAGTGAAATTGGTGAAAAAATGCATTTGTGCCATTTTCTACTCGGCTTGGTTTTCAAGGCTGTCACTGTGCGTCGCAAATGACTAATTTCCTTTATTCTTTGTCTCAGTACGATCACTGGGATACTAAATTAATTGTGTTTATTGTGTTTTAGTACATTTAAAAAAAAATAAAACCCAAAAATTGGCCAAAATGAAAATTCCCTATTTCGCTATATTTTGGCGCAAATACAATTTTCATACTTTGGTATATGGAGATATGTGAGAGGTGAAATATTGTGGGATGAGCTGGTGTTTTCTTTAATACCATTTTGGGTACTGTGTGACCTTCTGATCACTTGTTATTACATTTTTTATGTTGCAAAATGGCAAAAAAGTGGCTTTTGAACAGTTGGGCACTATTTTGCGTTACTGAGTTCAATGCCGAGAATAACCATTACTATATTTTGATAGATCAGACATTTTGAGATTCGGGGAAACCTAACATATTTATGATTTTTACGGTTTTTATTTTTATATCAGTTCTAGAGGATTTGTGATTTCAATTTTTAGTAGTTTTTTTAATAAAATTTTTTTTACTATTTTTCACTCCCTTTGATTGTCTGATTGATCCTACAATACCCTGCCATACTACATGTAAATATCATTATTCATTTAGTACACACATCCTAGGGCACAGTGTGGTCAGTTGTGGTGAGAGGGGTATATATTATATCATTTAGGAGCACAGTGTTATTCAGGTGACACTATAATTAAATTAACTGTAGTGTGTTTAGGATCACAGAGGTGATGCAAGGAGCCGACTACAGCTGAGCTTGAATTCTTCATTGACAAGTGATGGCCTGGAGAATCTTTATGCACTTCTATACCTGATGGAGCAGATCATCACCTGTGAGTTGCTAAATATCACTTTCTGCTTCACACAAGGTTGCAACGTAATTCCTGTGGAAGGTCTGCTGCACCCCAAATGTCCATATTTTACAATGGCCTGCTGCAGCCTGACCTCCTATGTTTTCTTGGACAGGGCTGCTGCCATTCCCTCTATGTGAAGCGCTTATGTGTAGCATTGTTGTATTCTAGTACACATGGCAGAACTTTGTAATATACAGGGCTACAGGTTGCAGCAGTTCTTTGTGTAATGCAATATCTTACACACCACTCCAGCAGTGGTGGTGCAAATTTTGTGTTATACATATTGTATTACTAGTTATATTCTTGTACATAGGGGGCACTATTATAGTAGTTATATTACTGTACATAGGGGGCAGTATTATAGTAGTTATATTCTTGTACATAGGGGGCAGTATTATAGTAGTTATATTCTTGTACATAGAGGGCAGTATTATAGTAGTTATATTCTTGTACACAGGGGGCAGTATTATAGTAGTTATATTCTTGTTCACAGGGGGCAGTATTATAGTAGTTATATTCTTGTACATAGGGGGCAGTATTATAGTAGTTATATTTCTGTACATAGGGGGAAGTATTATAGTAGTTATATTCTTGTACATAGGGGGCAGTATTATAGTAGTTATATTCTTGTACATAGGGGCAGTATTATAGTAGTTATATTCTTGTACATAGGGGGCGGTATTATAGTAGCTATATTCTTGTACATAGGGGCAGTATTATAGTAGTTATAGTCTTGTACATAGGGGGCAGTATTATAGTAGTTATATTCTTGTACATAGGGGGCAGTATTATAGTAGTTATATTCTTGTACATAGAGGGCAGTATTATAGTAGTTATATTCTTGTACATAGGGGGCAGTATTATAGTAGTTATATTCTTGTACACAGGGGGCAGTATTATAGTAGTTATATTCCTGTACATAGGGGGAGTATTATAGTAGTTATATTCTTGTACATAGGGGGCAGTATTATAAAAGTTATTTTCTTGTACATAGAAGGCAGCATTATAGTTGTTATATTCTTGCACATAGGAGGTAGTATTACAGTAGTTATACTCTTGTGCACAGTATTATAGTATTATATTCTTGTAATAGTAGTACATTCTCAAAACACAAACCTGTGACAACATCCTTGGGCCTCTTTTACACGAACGTTATGATGATGTGTATTCGCCCGTACAATATCCGTCCCCATAGACACCTATGGCGTCCGGCAATGGCATGGCGAACACAACATGTGTCATTGTACCATGCTGTCCACGGGAAAAAGATCTTTTCCTGCAAGTACGGGCCGCAAACACATTCTAAGAAGCCTTGCATTTTTGGATGCGTTTGTGAACGAATCCCAGACACGCACATCAATGTCTAATAAAAATTAAAATGATAAGTCGGGGGCCTCCACCAGATTTTGCGCCCAGGGGCCCCCACCAACCTTAATCCGGCCCTGAATAGCAACAAGCCCAGCCACAAGCAAACCAAAAAAAAGGAAAATAAAACATTATTGTAGCCCTAAGAAGGACTGTTGGGTTCTTGTAGAATCACTCCTGCCTAACACTATTCTAATAGAACACCCTAACGCTTTCCCTGACCAGCAGCAGCTCTCTTCCTAGCGGCATCCAGACAGAGAATGACGCGAGCAGCGCGGGCAGGGGCTAGTCTATTCCAGGGTCACCTGATCTGGCCAGCCAACCACTGCTATCGACGTGTAAGGGTACCACGTCATGCTGGGTGGAGTGCAGAGTCTCCTGGCTTGTGATTGGCTCTGTTTCTGGCCGCCAGAAAGCAAAACGGCGGGAGATGCCATTTTCTCGAGCGGGTGAAGTATTCATCCGAGCAACGAGCAGTTTCGAGTATGCTAATGCTCGAACGAGCATCAAGCTCGGACGAGTATGTTCGCTCATCTCTAGTCACAACAAAAAAACAACCTAGATCTCACTTGGTTCTAGAAACTAGCGGCCACAGCCTACCTCCATAAGAACTTTCAAGAACATACTCCGCAATTATCCAATTACAAAACCTCTCAACTCCCTATTTCCTATCACAGTGGGAAAAGAAATTACAAGAGGTTTTTACAGAAGAAGAGAAGGTAGCCATGCTGAAAGCCTCTTCCGGCTTCTCTAGATGTATTAGAATTAGAGAAAATTCATCTAAAATAGTATCAAGATGGTACAGTACGCCACACTGGCTCCACCAAATACTCCCACAAATAGATGATAAGTGCTGGAGATGTCACACTTCAGTGGGCACTATGGCCCACAAATGGTGGCATTGCCACCCCTTACAAACCTTTGGAAGGAGGTGCTTCAAACAATAGAACAGATATGCGGAACTATACTACCTCAACTACCTAGTGTTATATTACTGGGGAAACCTGATCCCTCTTTCACACTTCAGAAAAAAGACTTAGCCACTATTCTGATATCAGCCGCTAAAATACTCATTCCACGCAATTGGAAAACAAACTTTGTTCCCTACCTCTCTCAGTGGAAATAAAAAGTCACAGAAATCTAAAGGTTCGAGGAAATTGCCCATTGGGAGGGGGGAACAAGACACAAATGCCTAACACTTTGGACACCTTGGTTCCTATACCAAAACGGTACAATGAAAGGTCTACATACCCATCCCCCTCCCCACCTAATAACCTCCGACTAATCCCTTCCTCTACCTTACCCGCTCTGCACTCTAACTTAAAATAAGAAAGCTACCTTGCTAACTGAATATATAAATTGCCTGAGTTGTCAAGTTTTATAACGTTCCTTTTTTTGCAACATCTTAGTAAATTGTGTTATGTAAAATTGTACAATGCACAGCTTTGTATTCATGATCCAATGCTTATACTGTAATTGTACTTTATAAAAACAGTTTTCAAACACATTCCTGGAAAGTCAATCTAGAGGCCCAAATTTAATAAAGCCCCTGAACCAGTTTTTTGTCTGATTTTGCACATTCTTTTCAGTGCACACTTCTTGCACATGTATTGAAAAAGTGTCCACAGGTGCATTAAACAACAACAAATTCAGCACTGAAAAAGGTGTTGCACAGTCGCACCATGCCCCACGTTTATCATGCAATGTCGGACAGCATTGTGTTACACGCTTTATGTTAAAAAAAAGTTGGTGCCCTCTGTCAAAACAGTGCAGGGGTGCCAGATTCATGGACAACATCACTTCATGACTTCACATTTTTTAGTTACATATTCCTGTATCTGGTATTGGTAGCAATTTTTGGGTGTTAAAATTCAGGTTCCCATTGACTTTAATTGGGTGAACAGTCCCTGCTCACTCCTGGCATTCTGAAGCCTCTGCTGGGGTAGGACAGGTAGTGGGTGGTTCACTGTGGGATTGAACACTGCTGACTTTGTGCTGAGCCTGGGCCATGCTCCTTCTATTCTTGTACAATAGCTCCTCCCACCACCTCTTTGTTCTTCTGTACTGTATTTTGCTCAGTATTGTCCATGGTACTAGCCATATTCCTGGTTCCACTGGCCATCCTTGCAGCTGCTGGTAACTGAAACCGAACTGCAACTTGATGCATAACACATCAAGTTAGTATAAGATATCACACATCTTGGTATAGGATCCCACACAACTCGCCACCAATATGTTATATTCAAGACCCCTTAAAAGGGTTGTGTCACCATAGCAAATGGCTGTAATTGGGTCCAATGCATTGTGACAAGTACTTTCACCATTTACACTTATTACAAAATATGCAGGCTTACTGAGATAACTCCTTTTGTCCTGGTTGCTGGCGCCCTCTAGTGGTAGCTGTGTCCCGTCCTGAGCAACAGCTGATCTGGCCGAGTCTGCGCTCAAGGAGTCAGCAGCTGCTCTGCACTACAGATCACTCCAGGGGCTCACAGCTCCTCTCCACACTGAGAGATCAGCTGACACACTGCAGCCAATAGGGAGTGAGAGAGGAGGAGGGGCAGAGATTGTGCTGTGATGGCCACTGCTTACCAGCATCACAGGAGCTTCTAGCAGCAGATACAAGGTAACTGCATCCAGACAGACATGGCATCTGCTGCTCAGAGGAGTCCTCCCCAAACATGGATCATAGCAGTGTAGCAGCCCTCTCCTCCCTCCACCATTAGTTAGGTCACACAGGAGCCTACAGCAGCAGATACAAGGTAACTGCAGCTAGACATGACTATCTGCTGCTCAGAGGAGTCCTCCCCTAACATGGATCATGGCAATGTAGCAGCCCTCTCCTCCCTCCACCATTAGTCAGGTCACACAGGAGCTTCCAGCAGCAGATACAAGGTAACTGCAGCCAGACATGGCATCTGCTGCTCAGAGGAGTCCTCCCCAAACATGGATCATAGTAATGTAGCAGCCCTTTCCTCCCTCCACCATTAGTCAGGTCACACAGGAGGCTGCAGAGATAACACAAGTAACAGGCTGAGCTCTGACCTCTCCTGATGCAGTCCTCCTCCTGTACTCTCCACCATTCACTGTCCCTCCATGCTGTCCTGCAAAGGGGCCCCTGTCCCTGACAGGGCTAAAGATCAGTAACATGTGAGAAGCTGTCACCTATTTATCTATCCAAGTCCTATTATCTATCATCTGTCATCTATCTATCCATCTCATATCTATCTATCTTTCTCATATCTATCTATCTCATAAATATCTATCTAGTCATTTAGTTGCAATTCAATGTATTCTCACAGCATCATGCTAGGTCTCAGGGGTAAGTGTCACTTTGAAGTGACGATACACGTGGGGTTTGCCTCCCCTGCACACACCTAGACTTCCGCCATGCATGTCAGCCTAACCGACCATGATGCTGTGAGAATACATAGTACATGTGTACTATGTGCAGTGTCCTGTGTAGTGTGCAGGGGGTGCCAGATTCAGGATTTCTGGCACACGTTCTTCATGAATCTGGTGCCCCCTGCACTGCTTTGACAGACTGCACCAACTTTTGTTGGTGCACTTTTAACATGGGGCGTATGACACATTTCTATTGGACTTCTATTGGATCAGTAAATGCAGGGACTATTTGAGCACAGCAGGTGGAAGGAGACTCTGAAGGCGGAGCGCTCTGTAGCACTGAGTTGTGCAATAACTGCCGCTGTCAGTGCTGTGCATGTGCCTGGCCCCTCCCACATCTGCTTCTGTGTGGAGCAGAAAAGAAGCTGAACAAGCATCATAATAACAAATAGAAAGGTACTTTTTCTTCCAGGTAACCATTACAAATAGATTTTTGAAATATTTCAACCTCTTTGACAGCTTTTTGCAGTCAATTGTTTCGTGGCATAACCCCTTTAAGTTTGATTAGATATTGTTTTTCAAAGACTCCCTAAACGCACAAATTACAGGCACAGGAAGTGAGATAGAGTTGGCTACGCACACTCCGCTATGGAAAAACACTCATTCACACTCGCATTTGACGCTGCCTCATTTACTGAATGTTCATGTGTCCTGCCAGGCCCTTCACAGCCATGCCCATGGTGAGTTTATTGTTTGGTGGTTAAAAGCTATTGATTGGCTGCTCAACAGTCAATCAACCAGTTTGCCACATTTTTCTGATGCCGAACCTGAAGCCTCAATGACTGGTGTCCGTTTGGCTTCAGGGTCTTGGGTGCCAATCCTGCCATCTTCATTAAGAAACAAAACTTTGCAGTTCGAGTCCATTCGACACTTGTCACATAACCACTTGTCCTGGGAAACATGGCTTCAGCTGTAATGCTAGCAGATAGAGCTTCAGATTGTGCTTCTAAGGCCAAACCGTGGTTATGTAAACAAACATTGGATTTAATAGCAACTTTTTATGTTACATTTACTGCTTGAGTTGATTCATATGACAAACTCTTAGGTAGATACTTTAAATAGTACATTTTTAACTTATAAATACCTATAAATTATGCAGATGATGTTTCGGCAGATAATTCTAGCCTTTTTCAAGCTGAATGTCTCAGACCAAATCTCAACTGCATAAAATGTAATAAACAGCCTGTTTTTACACTGAAAGCTTTTGGAGTACTGCTATTACAAAAGAGAAGGAGTGTAGGCCCTAAACTCTCCCACAACCCCTGTCACCTACCTACAAGCCTTGCAAACCATATTGCTTAGTGACTTATAGTCCACAATCCCTACACTGACTGAGTGTCCATGAAAGATGACCGGACACAGAGGGACAAACAAAAAATATACAAGCAAAATCAGACAGAACTGGGTCAAATCCAAGATGGCGATGAAGTAGAGGTAAGATATACAGTAGAGCAAAGGCAATATCAAGCAAAAATAAAGGACAAAAATGTCAGAAGACTAGTAAGACCAGCAAGGTGTAATAGAACTGGCAGATATATAAAGAAGTTCCTGGATCGGCCATCCATCCACTCAAGTCACATCTAATGCACAACTGAGGCAAAAGACTCTGCAAGGCAGTTGTCAATCAAGGTTTCCAGCAAACAGCCCTGGGTGTGGCTAAAACTTAGAACACCGCAGCAAGAATTAGCTACTTATGACAGCTGCCTACTTTTTGTGAACTGTGGACTTTACTGGGCTGGGTTAATTAATTGAATTTACTAGGACCTGTCCCACTTTATTGGACAGTGCTGTTTCTATTTTTGTTTTTTCTACCAAATGGGTGCAGACAGGTCAACACACATTCTGAAACTTTATGTATTAAAGGTGCTTTACCCAGCCATTTGAAACACATTCTCAGGTCTTATGCACACAAAAGTTGCTTCCTCAGGTCATATAGCTGAGGTTTTTGCAGCTGTCTCACGGCTCCATGTATTCATATTCACACACAATCATACACACAGCTGAGGATTCCTCATCACTGTGTCTCTGCCTGGTGCCCCTGAAGAAAACTTATAGCATGTCCTACTCTTGGTCATGTTTGCAGCTTTGCTCTCCCCTAGATGTCGGGCTTTGAAAAATACAGTTGATAAAAAGAACACATTTACTATATAGAAAAATCAAAAGCTGACATGGTTCCAGACTTTGCAGTTTACTAAGAGTATATTTAGGAATTTTTCAGTTAAAAGTGACTTAGTGGGGGAATTACTATAAGAATGAAGCCAAGGCATACGTTGTTTCTAAATGTTAACATGTATGGCACTTTTCTTAATGTTTTGAAATTTAAGAGCACTTTGACCATCTAAAAAGAAATTACACATTAAAAAAAGAATGATTTTCTTTGGATGCTACTGCATATTAATTCTACAACAGGCTCAACTAATAATAAGGGTAATTTCTACAAGCATCGTCTACTAAAAAATTTTATGACTTTATGTCTAGAATGATACATCGACATACTTTTGTTAACCTCCTGTCCACAGAAACAGGTAACACCGGATAGTTGATGGCAAGAACAGGGCAAGGTGGGTGAAGCCACAGTACTTGTATCAAAAGGTCCACTACTTATAGGTTTTTGACCATAGTTATTAAAATATTCTTCTTGAAGTATAGACTGAAGTGAAAGTCCAGTTCCTGTTGCAAGAAAATTTTTCGTTAAAAGTTCTGTTAATTTAGATTCCGGAAACCCTGAAATGGCTGACCAAAAACTTGCAGTTTCTTCACTGTTTTTCCAAATATCGATTGATCTTCCTGGAACATCAGGTGACATTGCTATTTTCCAATAATTCAACACTGAATTTATTAATGAGCTTGTAGTAAGAAGAGAGGTTTTTGCATCATTTGCATTACTCTGGGCTATGGTGTCTAAAGATGACACCTTAGTTTTCATTGTTTGTTTTTGACCATTATTTATAAAATAGGTTTGGTAGGGAGTAAATAAATGATCATATGTCAGTGGAGGGGTTGCAGTATAGCTGTTGTATCCTATTTCTAATGACTCAGCCACCTGATTGATAAAGCTATTTTGCTTTAATGAGTCACCATTGAAAGCAGTATTTGCCGTTAAGATACTGATCTCACTTGCTTGGTATGACATATCTTTAGTATCCAAAGTACTTTGAAGTTCAGTAAATTCTGGATAAGCATTGTCCTGTGTTTGGTGTTGGTCTTGATTGAATAAAACCTGAATAGTGCATGGAACCAGATTCATTTTGACAGCCTCAGAAGAAGACTTTTGACTATCAAGTGACAGTTGAAATAAATTTACTTCCAAGAAACTGTAAAGACTAGTTTCATCAACAGGTCTTCCATTGCTTATGGAAGAAAGTTTTAACATTTTTGTGTTCTCTAAATAGTCACCTGTAAATGAATCATCACCTACTGAGTTAAAATTAAAGTTTGATGGCAAAAAATTTAATAGGGTCTTTGTTGAGACCAGATTTAATTTTGTTTGAATATGTGAAATTCCTTCAATGTGACCATTGGTATTAACTAATTGACTCCCCAACACTAAATACAACTTTTCAGCCTCCATATAATCATCCTCACCAGAAAACTCCATTATATCAACATTGTAATCGATATTAGCTGTTGGATGTGGATGGACTATTTGACTAGATGAAGTACGAAATAGAAGTTTAGTAGTTGGACCACCTATGTACAATTCAAAATTATCACTGTGTTTTTCATGGATTAGATTATATTGCTTCCACTGATGATCTGACATATCAGATATATGATATTTTGTCAATAAATTATATTTTTCCTCCTTTCTTGATACTAGAATACCATCGCTTTCTGTTTCAAGAAAATCTATATTTTTTCTAATTAAGAACATACCATCTTGATTTAAGATAGTACTGTGTAATCCTTCATAATGCAATGTTCTTGTTAGAGCCAATTCCTCTGATCCCCTTGTTGAATAAAAAGGAGCTTGAACATTGTTTATATTTACATGGTTCATATTTGTGCTGTGAGCAAGTAAACCTCCAAAAACAATTTTTGATTGGGTCTGTAATGTGTTATATACTGTGGCACAACTGGAGACAATATTACAAGACATACTTTCTCTAAACAAACTTTGTTGCAAATTTACAGAGTGCGCTGGGTGGTTTCTTAATACCGGAGTTTCTGAAAGATTTGGCTGAGTGCTTTGCATTTCAGCTAAAGATTCCAAATACATGCTAATATTAAAGTCATAAATAACTTTAGCTTCTTCACGATTTTGCAAATCTGATGTTCCATAAGAAGTTGAGGTCTGAAAACCAATAAGATTATCATGCTTTTTATTACTATTAGCCCTTCCTGACTTCAAGTAGTCCTCTGTTGGTGTCACCAAAAAATTCAACAAATATGAATCATTTATTAAAAATGTTGGTTTACCTGTCATGTTTTTACTTTTACCAGGCAACACATGAAGAGGTGCGTTTTTAGCTTTAGGGTTATGATTTCCTCTAGAATGATCATTGAGTAAATACTCTGATGTCTTTTTACTGTACTCATTGTTGTGCTTTACAATGCTTTTAGCATTCAAAGGTGGGGTAAAATTGTCAAAAGAGTTTAAAATCCAAAGCGGCCACCACGTCACGTTCAAATTATTTTTATTAATGTTGAAATGTGTTCTACTTAAAGATTTATTATCAGATTCCTTTAAAGAAATGTTACCCAAGTGAACTTCACTGCCAGATCCTTCTATCTCCATTTTTGAAATTTCATTTCCAAACAATAGATTAGACCATTGACTCGAAACATTCATTAACAGAGCTGAAACATTACTAAAAAGCTCTTTGTTAATAAACTGATCTTTTTTGGTTGTTTTATCCTCTGTAATGATCATTGCTGTTATCCTATGATTTATAGATGATGTCCAATGTGATGGTGCTGTCATGAACCAGAAGTTTATTGGAGATTTGCTTGTAGTACTTTTAGCTAAAGATGCTGGTCTTTGCTTCACTGGCCATACAATTGGGGTAGAAATAATCCCAATTCTTGGTCCAACTTTTATTTTTGAGTTGTGCATTTGTAGTTGCCATCCTTTCCAAGTACGGGTAATTGGGTTTCTCTTCATTCTGGTGGGAAATGTAGCAGGAACTTTCAGTTCCTGCAGATCTGCATATTTTATGTCATAGAATAAATGGATTGAAAAAAAGGAGTTACTTGCAACAAAAATATACTCATGGTACATTAAATTCTAATGAAATATATATGTCATATAAAGATCATAGTAATCACTTAGCTCACTGTAGAAATCTAAGAAATAGATAATATTTTCGATCCATTACATTCAACTTATTGCACCAAAGTTGAACTGTATATTTATATACATTAAGACTATTTAAGAACACCTGACTTACAGATAACCAGTAGTTACAAACGCCCCTCTGGATGTTGGTAATTTACTGTACTTTAGTCCCAGGCTACAACAATCAGCTATAACAGTTATTAAAAGGTGTCTGCAATTAAGACCACAAAGATTTTGGTTGGGGTTACAATGATAAAATATACAGAAAGCTTCAGAACCTATCTTATATGTAACCTGTACAGCAATTTCTTAATATAATTCAATATTCAGAATGTCTTATGAGGCATTTATGAGTAAATCACATGATTTGTGGCTTCCCTTTCAGCCTATCCAAATCTAAATGTCTGTTTTAGATAAAATGGGGAAAATGTATCATAGCTTTTGAGCAAGATTTCATACATACAAGAGATGAAAAATATGCAGTTCTTGCCATATGTTATTGAATTTGTGATTTTTTTTTGGCCCCTATGCCCTACACAGGCTGCTTTTCTAAAAAAGTATGCATAGTGGGACACATTAATGCCTGTTGAATTGCAGTGGTGCAAAGTTGTTGCCACTGGATTTAAAAAGAAATTAATGAACATTCTTTTTTACTCAATAAAACCAAATAGCAAAGTGGTTCAGAATATTTTTTTTTCTGACGCTAGATTTTTATTATTTTCTTTTCATAATTGTGGGAGCTGCCATTTTGCATGAACTTTTAAAGGGAACCTACCACGACAATTCTACCTATAAAGGTAGATCGGGTGGTAGGTGGATGAATGGGATGTGTGGATAGCCCTTTTTTGGGCTAATCCTCACGTCCCTGCTATCTTTTAGTAAACTTTAATAAGCGGGTATGTAAATTTTTTTAAGTGGCTACTGTGGCGTGGAGTAGCCAGACATGAGGCTACACGTCGCGGCTACTCCACGCCCCAGTAGCCTCTTTTCTCCGCCTACCATTTCATCTTCGGCCGTTGTGAACAGCGCAGAACGCAGGCCTTCGGTTGCGAGGCCATAGCTCTGAGGCTGGTGCTATTGCACATGCGCAGAATGCCGGGTACTCGGAAGAGGGCGCGCAGCTACGAGGTGGAGAAAAGAGGCTACTGGGGCGTGGAGTAGCCACGACATGTAGCCTCATGTCTGGCTACTCCACACCCCAGTAGCCGCTTAAAAAATGTACATACCCGCTTATTAAAGTTCACTAAAAGATAGCCGGGATGTGAGGATTAGCCCAAAAAAGGGCTATCCTCACGTCCCATTCATCCACCTACCACCCGTTCTACCTTTATAGGTAGAATCGTGGTGGTAGGTTCCCTTTAACTGCACATAGTGATTTCCTTTATAGTAGCCTCATAGGTATAGGCAGTAATAGCTCAGAGAAAAATTATTGAGGTCTATGCGTAGTTTTCTAGACATGCTCTTTCAAGATACAGGGTGTTTTCTTTAGAGACATTGGCCCACATTTATCAAAAGTAATGCAAACTGCACTATGTGCAATTTGTCTCTCTAAAGTGCAGGGTGCACAAGATCATTGAATACTGGCATATGGTCTTCATTAATCTCGCACACTTTTCTGCTTGGGAACTGTGCACCTTTAACATCTAGGGGCACATTTACTAAGTGTTGCGTGGTGCACTTTTGTCAGACCGTGCATGTTCTTCATGGCTAAAACAGCTTGTACAGGTATTTAGAACTGTCTGCGCTGCGATTCTTATGCACACAACCCTTTTGTGCCGCAGCTGCGCTGACTTCCATGTAGCCAAATTAGGTGGCAAGCCACTGGACAGTCCAGTATTTAACTTTCAAATTGTGCCACACGCCCTATGGTGAACTCTCTTGGACCAGTGCAGGGAAGTGACACATTCATGATTTCTGGCACACAATCTTAGTGACACAAGATTGGCACACACACTTCATAAATTCATGTACAAGCAGTTTTCACATTCTTCAGTGCAAAATCAGACAGAATACTAGCACAAACACTTTAATAAATGTGGGCCATCATATTCTTTTTTTAATACTTTCTGTCTTGTTTGTTTGCTGCTGCTATGAAAATCCCTACAGAATTAGCAAGTTGTATCCTTTTATTAATCTTAGCAGCCTAAGTACAAACTGAATAATGTATTTCTTTAAATTTAACATAAAAGTAAGGAAGTGACATAAATGTTACTGAGTTCTCAGCTATCTCTAAAACACCATACTTGAATGGAGCAACAGGAAGCTCGCTCATCTCGCAAATCCACCCATTTTCCGGATCATGTGGGTCCTACTTTAATTATAATTGGAGGTCACAACCTGACACACACCTTTAAGGATACCCAACTTTCAGACGACTCGTTACAAATGAACCTCTCATCCCACTGTGACCTTTAGTGGATGTGGATGCTGATCATTTGCACATATGAATGTTATTGTTTGTATGGTGAGTTATCTACTTCTCCAATATAGTTTCTGTATTAATTTCTCATGGCTTTTATATGGTCACTTGATGTCACACAGGTACACAACTTGTTATAAACAACAGCCCTGATTACTGCACTTCGATACTAATGTGCTGTGCACCTGTGTCACATCACTTGACCATAGACAGATTTTTATCGTTAGGGAGTAAACAATGAAGCTTCCTATTGAATGATAACATGCAGAGATCTTAAAAACAGTGAAGAATTGATACAGAATGTATATTGGAAAAATACCTTTTAATGATACCTTTAATGTATTGTAATGTAGCGCTGAAACTGGATAACTCATACAAGGACCTAGAGAACCAGTCTTGTTTGTAACCAAAGACTGACGGTATTGCAACTTAATCAAGTACATTTTCAATTGGCCAATGCAATTTCAGAATTTTAAAATCTCAGAATTTAATGATTTTAAAAGTAAATATTTAATCAATGAATTTATGATAAGGTCACATTGAATAAATAAGTTATGAGTCCATGAGTATATGACTGCAGCTAAAGATACCAATAAAAAGATTACCGGTTAAAATTAATCTTTTTCTACAAGACCCTACTCCTCCTGCATAATAACACTTTGTCTAATGTCTAAAGATTACACTTCCTTTTTTAAAAGAACTAATTTTCAAAGCATACCATACATATATATTTATATATATTTGCATTTTACGCAAAGATCTGCTTACTTAAAGCAAATAATAAACACAGTATGTACAGTACATGAATTTTTCCAAAGAACATTCTAACAAGTACTTCATTATACTTTGTTAATACGAAGATGTTTGATATGTAAAAAAAAAAGTTTTTTCATGGTTAATATATAATTCAACACATTATACACAACAATTCAAATACATAAGCAAATTCAGGACAAAAAACAAACATTGTTTTATGACTTATTCCAATTTACAAATATATTTCTATATGCAAATGCTTATTAAAAAACAAAACAAAATTTATTATGGCTTTTCTGCTAGTTTTTTTATTGAACAAAGCATGTAAAAAGCCAAATTTCTGACATTTTGGTGGGTTTTCTGCTTCGCACACCACTTTTTTCAAAAGCCGGACTTTTTTAGTAACTCTGGAAAGCAGTGCAGCAAAGTAGGGAATATTAAGACTTGCGCTCCAAGCACCAGTCTTAATACAATTTTCCCCATAAATCTTTACATTAATGTGTCTGAAACTTCAATCTCTTAGTACTTAGGGATGGAATGGAGTCAACCTTCTCAAAAAACTACTGAAGATTTGTAAAATATCCTATCAAAGAAAAGGGGCTCTTTTTCAATTTACTCTCCCTCTTTGCTTTATTTTTACTCTAAAATATTCAATGAATTCACCCCAGAACTCAGAGAACTTCAAATTATACTAAACACAATAAACTATTGATTTTTACAAAGTTTGTTTAGAGCTTAAATAAGCTTAATATGGATAAAATATAGCATACAGCTCCTGAGAATTCAATGCTGGATCAAAAATACAGTAGAATTATTATGACACAGGTGCACTTCAAAGCAATAAGTAGTGATAAATTGCTAACTTTGTTATGAACAGAATTCAAGTTGGTCCTAACAGAATATTAAGGTATCTAGGTATTTTCTTTTTGAACCCATAATATACATTACCATATATTATAGTTTGGGTCTTACCAGGCTCTTTGTTATCAGCGTTGTTAGTAGTCAAGTTAGTAGTAATCATAGTGGATGGTGAAGCTGTTACCGTTGCTGGGAAAACACAATAAAATGTGAGTTTGAGTAGTGGCAATATGGAACAGTAGGTTAAGCATTGGAAGTGCAATGTAAAACAACAGCCTAGGCAGTTAAAGTTATTGTTTGATAAAGCAGTAATTGCAGTTTAAGAATCTACATTTTGGATAGAGAAGCAAAAATCCATAGATTCTGGTATGTTTGTTATTTATTGCAAATAAATCTTTCTGTGCAAAAATCTAAATATCATCCATAAGGACTGCAATTCATGGGTTGCAACAATGAGTGGATCATTACAATTTTGCCAAACTCCTCCGAACCCAGACCCGAGACAAAATCACAAATAGCATTTAAATTACTGTGGCCTTGGGGACTTCATCAGGGAATGATGATTCTCCTCAAAATGCCGGTGCCCTGCGGCCACAGTGATTTAGATACCAATGGTCCCTTGCCAGTGGCATTTAAACAGTTAATGTCTGCAATTGGTGCCAGCAACAGTGGACAGAACAGGACCCAGTCCCGAACTTCTAATGAAGGTTGCAGGCAGATCTAGGGTTTGGGTCCACTCAACACTAGCTGCCAGTGATTAGAATGTTATAATATGTGCGTTTGGCTGGTCTAAAAGATTTTTAGGTCAATAAAACAGGAGTGCCATGAAGCACCATAATTATCCAGTCAGTGTTTTTGATTATGTATTATATTGCTTTTAATATAGTAAGTACAAAGTAATAATAATAGACCTTTATTTTAAATGTTTATTAAATTCTACCTAAAGATAATCAAATAGGACAAAGTAGGATTTCTACTGTTGTTAAAGACTATGCTTACTATGTCTCGGACAGAAATGTGGTGCATCCGTCTTGAAAAAAATCTGGTGCACAAAGATAACACACATCAGGCGTATACAACAGGCATCACATTCATGAAAACTGAGCTCCAGTCATAATGAATGTGTTGCCCGCTGAACTATAGTCAGACAAACTACATGTCACAGATGCCCCCGTGACCCACATTCCGGGTCGCGGGCACACCCGTGCCCCTTGGTGTTCAGGTGCCTGCATGGTCCCCCGTGTCTAACCTGTCCACATTCCTGCTCCAACAGCCGTCCGCGTGCGCGTGCACGCTGACACACAAGGTTTTAAAGGGCCAGACCACCATTAATTGGTGCTGGTCATTTCCAGGAAAATGATATAAGCCAGCCTCTCCCAGCATTCCCTGCTGGATCTTCGTGCTATTGCCAATGAGAAATCTGTTTCCTGTGCCTCGTGCTAGTGTTTCGATTTCCTGTTGTGACCCATGGACCTGTTCTTGACTTTGCTCTACCGCTGCCAGCCCTGACCTCTTGCTCTGTCCCTGACCTTTCATAATTGCCACCTGCCTTGACCATCTGCCTGTCCCTGACTATGAGATTGCCTGCTGATTCTGTACCTTGACCTTGGCTGCCATCGCGGACAAGTCCCGCCTGTGGAACGACCTGGTGGTACCACGCCGCAGCAAGACCAACCTGCTTTCTGGCAGGCTCTGGTGAAGACTGGGTGCTGCTTAGATTCTGGTCCCAGGTGTCGGCTTGTGTCATCGTCCGTGGTGGTCCAGGGGGTCACTTACCCCGAACCTTGACACTGCAGCCTTACTATTAGTAAATGTGGGCCAGTATCTTTTTAGTTACATTTGCACATTGTTGAAGTTATTTTGGAGTCACCTTTCCCTCAAGTCAGTCTCAAATTCACTCCCTTATCTTCCTGTGTGCATTTCCATGTTGCTGAATCTATTTTGGGATCACCTTCTTAAATTAGTGTCAAATATACCACTGTGTCTTCTTACTTACAATTGCATGTTCCCTTCAGTTTGTGTCAAATTTACTGTGTTAACTTCCAGTGTACAATTGCATGATGCTAAATGTGTTTTGGGGTAACTTTCCTATTGGTTTGGTGTCAAATACATTGCTTTATCTTCTTGGGTACAATTGAACATGGCTGTTTCTATTTTGAAGTAACCTTCCTCTCAATTTAATGTCAAATACACTGCAGTGTCCTTTTTGGGTAATATTGCTCATTGCTGAATCTATTTATGGGGTGAAAAATATCTTGGTGTCAAATCCAATGCTGTATCTTTCCATATACATTTGCTAATTGATAAATCTATTTTAGGGTCACTTTCTTGCTTTATCTTGTAGATGTAGAAGCAGAGTAGCGTGTGCCAATGCCAGCACACACATTGGAAGGAGAGTACACTTTTTGATTTTTTTCTTGACTCGAGTATAGGCTGAGTTGGGGTTTTTCAGCATATTTTTTGTGCTGAAAAACTCGGCTTATCGAGTATATACGTTAACTATGTTTGGGAGTAAAGACCCAAAATGGGGCGCATATTCTTAAGGAGATTGTAATGCCTGTAAATTCATGATAAGATCAGCACATTTCTTTAACTTCTCTTAAGACAAGGGATTTAAGATCGTCCATAATATTAATTGGAAGACAGAGGCTGTGATCTATTTTTCCACAAGACTCTGAGCCTTGATATATATAGGCCTGACAGCAAAAGCGCTTAAAGTTTGTGTGCTGGTCATTTCCAGAATCCCAAATAACCCAGCCTTTCCGCGCAAATCCCGCTGGATCTTTGTGCCTTGTTGCCATTGAGAAAGCTTGTTCCTGATGCCCTGTGCAGATATTGCAAATGGTCACCCCTGTTCCGTTATTGACTTCAATTGTGTGCTGTCTGTATTGACCTTCTGCTATGTCCCCGACTCCAATCCTGTGCTGCCTACCCTGACCTCCCGTCTGCCCCGAACCAGTTTCTTGCCTTATGACTTTGTACTTCGCCTTGGCTGTCACTGCTGATAAAGTCACGCCTGTGGAACGACTTGGTGGTACCACGCTGCAGAAAGTCCAACCCACTTTGTGGTGGGCTCTGGTGAAAACCAGGTTCCAATTAGACTCTGCTCCCAGTTGTTGGCTTGCGCCATCACCCGCGGTGATCTTTCCACCATCGTGGTCCAGCAGTCCCAGCAGATTGCCACACAAGGTCCACAGCATGGACAAGTCACCGCCATGTTATAGCAATTAATGGCTACACAGCAGCTCTGGTTGGTCTACCCTCCACTAAACCTAGGCTGAGGCTCTCCTTGTCATCCAAGTATGATGGGGACCCAAGTTGTGCAGGGGCCTTATCACTCAGTGCTCCTTGCACATTGAACTTATGCCGACAAAGTTTGTTATGGAATGGTCTAAGGTGGCTTTCATCATCAGCCTCCTCTACGGGAAGGCCCTGGCATGGGATAATTCTCTCTGGGACAGAAAGGACACAGTCACATTACATCTTTCTTCGCTGAGTTAAAATTAATGAGAAAAAGAGGGCATTTAAAAAATATAAATCTGATGGGTCACCTGAGGCTTTCAATACTTACAAAAAACTTACCAAAATCTGTAAAAAGGAAATCAAATCAGCCAAACTACAAAATGAAAGACATGTGGCTAAAGATAGCAAAACAAATCCCCAGAAATTTTTTAGGTATATCAATGCAAAAAAAAAATGGGTCAGAACAGGTTGGACCCCTTTATTCTGAAAATGGGGCATCAGTGACTGAAGACCAAGAGAAGGCGGAGATACTTAATAGTTTTTTTAGCTCCGTTTATACAATAGAAGAGAGAACTTCTGACTTGGGTGGGGCCAGTGCGGGTCATGCACCCTGTAATTTACTAGACTGGCTAAATGTAGACATTATCCAATCTAAGCTCAATAAAATCAATGTGTACAAAGCTCCTGGACCAGATGGGTTACACCCCAGAGTTCTTAAAGTTCTGTTATTGCTGTACCACTGTCTAAAATCTTCAGGAATTCCATAATGTCTGGTGTGGTGCCAAGTGACGGGCGCAAGGCAAACGTGGTGCCAACATATAAAGAGGGCTCTAGAACTTCGCCAGGCAAGTACAGGCCTGTAAGCTTAACTTCCATTGTGGGGAAATATTGGAAGGGTTAGTAAAAGACTACATACTGGAGTATGTGACATCAAATAGAATAATAAGTGACAGCCAGCATGGGTTTACTAAGAATAGAAGTTGTCAAACTAACCTTCTATGAAGAGGTGAACAGGTGCCTGGATGGAGGAGCATCTGTGGATATTGTGTTCTTGGACTTTGCAAAGGCATTTGACACTGTCCCTCATAGACGCCTGATGGGTAAAATTAGGTCTATTGTTTTGGCAGAAATCATTTGCAATTGGATTGAAAACTGGCTGAAGGATCTATCCAGAGAGTTGTGGTCAATGATTCCTACTCTGAATGGTCACCAGTTATGAGTGGTGTACCTCAGGGTTCTGTGATTGGCCCACTTCTATTTTTTTTTTTTTAAGTATTTTTTTTTTAAATTTTTTGAAAAATTTTAACAATTACAATAAACAAAACCAAAGAACAAGATTGTCTGTTACATACTTTCTTCCCCACAATGCCGAATTATTAAATAACATCCATGGTAAGGATCAGGATCTTACTGCGTTCCAATATTAACTAACGGATATAGCACAATAAATGACAGCAGGATAATGTAGCCAGACGTCTTGTTATGACACAAAGAACTATTGACACGTAGACAATCAGTCACACACGCACACATACCAGCACACTCAGTCTGCTTCATTATGGAGAGAAGTAGATACCACATGTGATTATAAGGCTGTATGGGGAGTCACGCACCATCTGGACCAGATGCGATCAAACTTCTGGGGACACTTCCTGTTGACATACAGGGACCGGTAGTGGGGAATGACACTGTTAATAAGTAGTATCCATCTTTTTAATGGAGGGGGATCCTGGTCCTTCCAAGTCATCATCACCACTTTCCGTGCATAGTATAAGACAAACCTAAAGAAAATTTTGTCATAGTGGCCATTTACAACTTCATTTATGATGCTGAGGAGACACACAGAAGGAGACAGTAAGCGTGGGAAATCAAAATGTAGATTTAGGAATTCCAGTACTTCGGACCAGAAAACATGAACCCTAGGGCAGGACCATACACAGTGAAGGAAGGATCCGGCTTCAGCCTGACAGCGAAAGCAAAGATCATTGGGCATTGCTCCCATGCGGAATAGTCTAGAAGGGGTGTAGTATACTCGATGGAGGAATTTAGATTGGATCAGGAAGTCCCTCGCACTCACTACAGATGTGAAGTAGGACAGTTCGACTTCCCTCCAGTCATCATCTGACAGGTCAGGGACATCCTGTCTCCAACATTCACGGGCTCTATCAGGAGAGCATAGCACTGAGTGAGTGGCTTAGGGAGGTCCGGGGTACTCATCAGAGTCTCCCGTTTGGAAAATTTCACTGTCAGGCTAAAGGAGCCGAATTGGGCTTTGAATGCATGTCGCAGTTCCGTGTAGTGGAAGCTGGCCATATCGGGTACAGTATATCTCTCCCTTATCTCACTAAAGCTGAGTAATTCTGCATCCGGGGATAAGAGCTGACCTACAAATTTCACCCCCGCTGCCCCCCACATTGTCCAGCCTGGGAGGGAGAGAAAGTGAGAAAGCCACAATGGAGTCCTAGGCGAGAGAGGGGGAGAGCTGACTGTTTCTACCAGGAAGTGGGGTATCAGGAAGTGGGGTATCAGTTGGGGACTTATACCTGTACAGCAGGTTTGTAAGGGCCTTGTAGGAACCTACCAGGGCTCCAGCCAGCACAGTAGCTGCATTACCCATGTCTATATCTATCCACCACTGGGCATATACTAGCTAGGAAGCCAGGTAATATAGATACAGATCTGGGGCCGCCAGTCCCCCCCTAGACTTGGGAGCTTGAAGCAGCGCTAAACTGAAGCACGGGGCACCACCCTGCCAGTAGAAGGACCTGAGAATGCCGTCTATGCGTTTAAACAAGCTCTTAGGAAGCAGTATAGGACAAGCATGGAAAAGGTATAGAAATTTGGGGAGGAAGATCATTTTGAATATGTTAATACGCCCATACAGGGACAAGGGAAGAGTGGACCAGGCTTTTAGGCGCAATTCCGTTGCAGTTATCAGGGGTGTAATGTTTAATTCCGTATATATGCATGAACCTTGCGTGACACCTGGACTCCTAGATATTTAAAAATGAACACCACCTGGACCCATTCGGGGAGGGAGTGTACCCCTGCATTTGATAAGGGAAAAAGGGCCGATTTATCCCAGTTAACCCGGAGACCCGAGAACCCCCCATAGCGTTCTATCAGGGAGAGAAGGGATTCCAGAGAGGGGCCCACATCCCCAAGGTATACAAGTGTATCATCAGCATAGAGAGATACCTTTTTAATGATAGAACCTCTAGTAATTCCCTTAATGCTATCGGAGTGACGGATCACCACAGCGAGGGGCTCAATGGCAAGTGCGAAGAGAAGGGGAGAAAGTGGGCAACCCTGCCTAGTGCCCCTGGCCATAGGGAGAGTGGGTGAGATATTAAGATTGGTCCTTACCCTAGCCTTAGGGTCATTATACAATAACCTAACATGTGCTGTGAAGCGAGGACCAATGCCCAGCCTGGGCAAGAGGGTCCACAAATAGGGCCACTCCACAGAATCAAATGCCTTGCAATTGTCTAAGGATAATATATACCCAGGGTCTGATGACCTCTCCGCCTCTGCTATGTTTAGGTGTAGTCTTTGTATGTTTATGTCAGTTCCCCTCCCAGGCATAAAGCCTGTCTGGTCTGGGTGAACCAAGGATAATAATAATACTTTGTTAAGCCTTGTTGCCAGAATTTTTGCTAGTGTTTTAACATCGGAGTTTAGGAGGGAAATTGGACGGTATGAGTCAGGAAGTAGCGGATCCTACAATAAGGGCCTCTCGCATGGAATCAGGGAGGGAACTGCTGTCAAGCACATCAGAGTACAGGCTAAGGAGATGGGGGACCAGAGTCTCACAGTTATCCCCATACCACTCACCTCCCAGCCCATCAAGTCAAGGTGTCTTACCGGTGGGCAACGATTGGATGGCCAGTTCCACCTCCTCCGCCGAGAGCGGGGCATCAAGCTCTGATGACTGTGCCGGTGTGAGCCTCCAAAGTGGAAGACTGTCAAGGAATCTGGAAATCTCAACGGAAGAGGCGGACAATCTGGAGCTGTAGAGAGAAGAGTAGAATTCGTGAAAAACCATGTTTATGGCCCGGGGTTCTGTGATCAAGGCTCCGCTACCGTCAAGGATAGAAGGGACGGAAGCACAGGGACGTTCAGCCCACGAGAGATACGCAAGCAGCTTCCCATTTTTATCTCCAAATTCAAAGATGGACGCTTCCCTGGCCAGCAGGCGCTTGCTGGTGCGCTCTTTCACTACAGCTAGATGGTTCCTCTGCACCTGAGCCCAAGTCTTTTTGCTCCCTGGAGTAGACTTCTCTGGGGATAGGAGCCAGGCCGGGTGCAGGCGCCATAAGCGGGAGTCGCCGGGGGGGCCTATAAGGAGACTGAAGAGCAAGGCAGAGTGGTCTGATGCACTGCACGGGCAATAGGATACTTGATCGACGTGTGGTAACATTCCTGGGGAGACAAAGGCCAGATCAATCCTAGAGAAGCTCTTGTGCACAGAGGAATAAAATGAGTATTCTCTCTCTTGAGGGTGCTTACTACGCCAAACATCGGCGAGGTCTAGGGAAGTGAGCCACTCATTCAGACGGACCGAGCCTGTGTCTAGGCCACTTGTGCGATCCAGGGAGGGACTGCATTGAAGTCTCCGATGCAAAGGACCAGACTAGGAGGCATAGCAGCCAGTTTACTGGAGATTAGGTGCAGCACAGCTGGATCAAAAGGAGGTGGGACATAGATAGACGCTATAGTGAAAGTAAAGCCCTACAAGGCACAATGTATGACTACATACCGGCCAAAGTGATCCAGCGCTACCTGTATGACTTCTATGGGAAGCGCTTTGGATATGAGTATGGATACTCCCCTAGCGTAGACAGAGTAGGAAGAATGATATCCTCTAGCCACCCATGCCCGCTTCAGAGAGAGGACCTTCTGACCCGTAAGGTGTGTCTCTTGGATACATACAATGTGGGGGGCCTGACGCTTAATGACATCTAACATCAGGGCCCTCTTGAATTTGGAGTTGAGTCCCCTCACATTCCTCCAAATTCAAAGATGGACGCTTCCCTGGCTAGCAGGCGCTTGCTGGTGCGCTCCTTCACTACAGCTAGATGGTTCCTCTGCGCCTGAGCCCAAGTCTTTTTGCTCCCCGGAGTAGGCTTCTCTAGATATTCCTTTTCTGCAGTCACCAGTGCAGCGGTCAGCCTTTCCTCTTGCGCATTTAGTGACTTCCTATGGCCAGCTACCCCTGACATAAATGCTCACCTCACCGTGGACTTGTACGAGTCCCAGACTAGGAGGGGATCAGGATGGGTTGAGTGTTCTTCCCAGAACTCGCTGTGCGCAGCCCTAACAGTACTCTGGACCGCTGGGGATAGGAGCCAGGCCGGGTGCAGGCGCCATAAGCAGGAGTCGCTGGGGGGGCCTATAAGGAGACTGAAGAGCTCACATTCCAGCTCATTACTTTAAGTGAAGACATATTGTCGGAAATGAAAGGGGTGTGGGGAAGGAGAAGTGAGCAACCAATCATTCATCCTTTCATACCACAGAGACATAGACAAACAGACAACAATGAGCATAACAAATATAACCAGAACTGAACGAACAATCCCAAGAATATAAACCCCCTGTCTAGCACCCTAACAGCAGTAGTGTAGCCCTATACCCAATAACAATCAAGGAGTAGAACAGTGGTCCCTAACTTAAGACAAACCTACACCAGTTGTCCCGAGACCCCCAACCCTCAGAGTATACATAAACAGGAGGTATTTAGGCAGCCATATTTAGAGAGAGCAAAGAAGGGGATAGGGGAGGGGGGACATGGAGGGGGAGTGTTAAGAGGATAGGGGAGGGGAGGGGGGTGAGTAGGAGCATAGAAGGGGAGGGGTGTTGGGGGGGGGGGAGAAATAAGTGCCATATGTGGCGCACAGGCCAAGTTGACCAAAAGAGATAGCACATCAGTTATGGGGTACAATTCACGAGGCGCGAGCCCCAATGTAAAGCAATATTAGAAAGCTAGAACAGTGATTTAGAACCCCTAAACATCAAATCAGGACTAAGTCCAGCATTGTCATAGCACATCAGATAAAAGGATATGAGTCCAGTCACTCAGGAGGTCCGGGCCTTCCAGCGGGAGCCCGAGGGGCTGCATCAGCCCAGTGAAGGTCTTCAGCTCGGCAGGTGAAGAATCGAGTCTTCTGACCATCCACAATTCGGAGCTTGGAGGGGTACATCATGGAGTATTTATACCCCTTGTCACGGAGACGGGCATGGACCTCGGTGAATTGTGCGCGTTGTTTCCTGACCGGTGCAGAGAAATCAGGGTAGAAGGACACTCTACTGTTGGCATTGAGAATTTCTCCCTTGGTACGGACTGCCCTGAGGATAGAGTCCCTGTCCCTAAAGTGCAGCAGCCGGGCCAGGAAGGGTCTTGGATTGCCCCCTGGGGGGCCAGGGCGGGATGGCACTCGATGGGCCCTTTCCACTGTGAAGAACGGGGAGAAGGTATCTGCAGGTAGCATATTTTTGAGCCAATTTTCAAAATAGGATACAGGGTCAGACCCTTCCACTTTTTCAGGGAGGCCGACCACTCTGACGTTTTTCCGTCGCAGGCGGTTTTCGAGGTCCTCGGCTCTGTCGATGGATGCAGACATTTGCCGCTGAAGCTCTCTGATCTGTGTCGGCATAGGCCTATGGACATCCTCCACCTCAGATATTCTGCGTTCAGTTTCGGTGATTCGCTCTTTGGCTTTGTGGACATCATGCCTTAGCAAAACAAAATCCTGTCGCAGCTCATCCACCTTGGTGACAAGTTTGGAATGGCACCCATTTATGGCCGCCAGCACCTCGGCAAATTTACGGTCCAGCTCAGTGGCCGGGTCAGGCGGGTCGGCGCCATCCTCATAACTCACAAGCTGTGGTGGGCTCTGGGAGCCTTCAAAGAGTACATAATATGGTATATGGTACATAATAACGCTTTTGTCACTTTTCTAGTGAAAGAACTCACATAATATGAAAGATTTGTAGTCTTACCATACATAGAACTAGAAGCAGGAAAATCATGATTGTTAGTGGTGACAATGCTTGATGAGATTGTAGTTGAAGTAGTTACAGTAGATGGTGGGGTAACAGCAGATGATGAAGTTACTGCAGTGAATAATGATGACTGAATAATAGTTGATGATGAAGCCTTAGTGGGCTTTACTGTTGATACTAATTAACAGAAGAAAAAAGTTAGCTGGGGTAAATGCATTGAAAGCGTTATTGTTAAGGTTTGTATCTGAGTTTTAAGACTGATTTCTAGTAGCAAAGAAACGATTCCCAAATTATCCAAAAATGCAACTATAAATGTCATATGCTATGATCTGAGAAGGTCAGGGCCTTATACTTGAGTAAATAAGCTTCTTCAGTTTTTTTGTGGTAAAATGAGGTGCCTCGGTTAATACGTTAGTATATATGGTATTTTGCACAAAAAGATGATTGATAATCTGACATAAAAATGCTAAATATTAACGCTACTATGCAGCTATTAAAATATCAGTTGCAGTATCTATGCCATAGTGGTTGATTTTTTATATTTTATATAGTGAATAATTCTTCACCACAGAAAATAGAATTAGTGGGGATTTTTTTAATCTTATTCTTTTAAAGAGAGCCTACAAAACTAGTCCTACCTCATTTACTGTAGTGAGTTGCTGTCAGAGTCATTGGTAGTGGACCCACTGAACCACCGCGAGTGATGACATAACCTGACACCTAAGTGGCACCTGGTATTCACCAGAGCCCGCCGCAAAGGGGGTTGGACTTGCTGTGTCCAAAGGTGCAACTTTGCCCTTGGTGGTGGCCAAGGCAAGGTACAGAATCGGCAGGCAGAATCAGAGTTGTGTTCAGGCAGAAGGTCAGGACAGGCGGCACAGGATCAGAGTAGGGGTCGTAGCAGAAGGTCAAGACAGGCGGTAGAGAATCAGGGTCAGGAATGAAAACAGAGGTCAGAACGGAAAATTACAGGAATCACAGTATACAGCTTTCTATTAGGCTCTGAGGCAAAAAAAAATCTGGCAGGGGTCACAGGAAGAGGCAGGTTATATATAAGGGCAGAAGCCCTACATTGGTGGAATCAGCTTCAGGAGCAGGAGGACTTGCCAGGAGAAGCAATTGAGGATGACAGGCTGAATGAGGAATGAGTTTGGGATCTGCATGGTGGGAGGAAAACTAAACTTGTAAGCCATGGGGTTAATGCGCTTTATTACCTCAAATGGACTAAGGAAACAAGGTCAGAGTTTGTATCTGGGAATCTTCAGCCAGACATACCTGGAGGACAGCCACATTTTATCAACCGGAGAGAAGACCGGCGGAAGCCTATGTTTTTCCTTTCAACCTGGGTTTTGGTTCAAGCGGATGCCTGCAGTAGAGAATGAGGAATCTTCTCCTAGATGGACTAAAGATCTTAAAACAACTCGTCCACAGCAGGAACATCATAATGCACAGAAAGAGGGAGAGCTGGGCATGGATGTCATCCATAAACAATGAATAAGGGAGAAGAACTGGCAGATTCAGAGTCCAGAGAATTATAGGAGAATTTGGCCCAAGGTGGACCAGAGTGGACCAGTCCTCCTGTTGGGTGGAAACAAAATGTTGTAGATAGCAGCTTTACTTGCACAAGGAATGCCTGAACCGCCATACAGAGTTGGTTCGAAACAATGTGACGAGGGAGTCCATGAAGTTAGAAGATGTGGAGGAAGAACAAACTGGCAAGACTAGGAGATTATAATAGGCCAGGCAGAGGAATGAAGTGGGACATTTTAGAAAATCAGTGACCACTCAGATGACAATACTACCAGAAGATGGTGGAAGATCCATAACAAAGTTCATTGCTACATGAGTCCACGGGCAGCTGGATATAGGTAAAGGCCTGCTGGCGTGTGACGTTCTGACTATTTTTGGGCACAGGAAGTACAGAAACTTACAAAGCCCCATACATCCTTGATCAAATCTGGCCACCAGTAGAAACGAGAGATGAGGAATTTGATGTAGATCCACAGGGCCGGAAACCACAAGCCTTTCAGGAGGATGTGTTGATCATCAACAATCACATCAGAGGGACTAGAGAGGGCTTCGGCTTTGACATTCTTCTCTGCTGGACAAAAATGGATCAGAAAATTAAAGTGAGATAATTAAATGGATCAATGAGCCTGTCGTGGATTGAGGCGCTGGACAGTCTGGAGATACAGGAGATTCTTGTATATATACAAACCAGATGACATGCTTCTTCCAAAAGAGAAAGCCAAAGCAAACTTTAGGGCCAGAAACTCACGATCACCTATGGAGTAGCTCCTCTTTTCAGCCTAGAAAATTTTTGGGAAGAAGCCGCATGTGAGAGTTCGGCCTTTGGACCCTTTCTAGGTGAGAACTGCACCAGCTCCTACCGAGGAGGCATCAACCTCTAGCAGGAATGGTTTCTCTGTACCAGGGCATGTGGGCACAGGTTCTTCAGCCGTCATAGGCCAGAGCTAAGGACTCGCATTATTCTTGGTCAGCGCCTCAATGGGAGACACGAGGGATTAAAATGTGGTATGAACTGCAATAGTGATTAGCGAAGCCCAAGAATCTCTGAATAGCCCGAAGTCCCACAGACAATTTTGTCGGATTCATCTGTGGTCCCTTGTCGGAAAAGATGTACCCAAGGATAGGAAGACTTTCTTGGTGGAATAGACACTTCTCGAGTTTGGCATACAGGCTTTTAGACGCCAGAGTACCACTCTTAGAGTACTAGTTTTACCTGAGCCTGATCAGACTCAAGGTCTGCAGAGAACACCAGGATGTCGTCCAGGTAGACACAGGTGTATAGCAAGTATCTGAATATGCCATTGATGAACTCCAGGAATACGGCTTGTGCATTACAGATTCCAAACAGCTTGACAAGATACCCGAAATGCACATTATGAGTCCATTCATCACCTTTACGGATGCAGATGAGATTATATGGCCCACGTAGGTTTAATTTGGTGAAGACCTTGGCTCCACGAAGGCGGTCAAAGAGTTCTGTGATCAGAGGCAGTAGATAGCAGTTCTTCACAGTAATTTTGTTAAAGGGGTTGTAAGGTGGCAGACATTGCCCTGCATGTTGCAGACAAACAAAAGTAACTCCATATATGAATTCAATGATATCAGTGATTTTAGGTACATTTACAGATAATGAAATCTGAAGTTATAAGGCCAGCTTTTGTTTACACTACCTCATCTCCTGGGAAACGACAACTTCATAGTCCCCAGCTCTGGCCGCGCATGCGTGGTAGGCAGTCTTCATCATCCTATGTGCCTCCATATGTGCTGCACACAGTGTAATTCTCTGTGCAGCTTCCTTCCTTGTATGGACAGTGCCCGTCTCCGCCTCCTCTACAACACAAGCCCAGAGCTCTAGCAGCCAATCGCTGCTGTGCTGTGCATTCTGGTGGGAGTGAAGCATCATGGGACTTGTAGTCTCAATGCAGAGTGCAGCGGTCATCTTGCTTCTTCTGTTCCTGCCTCCAGGAATAAAAAGGTAATTCTTTGTAAAAATCGCAATTACCACAACATTTTAGTGGAAGGTATTGTAGTAGATGGTGTAGAGGGTGTATTTGTCACACCCAGGAGTTTGTTTTGGAGGTTCAGGGACCATACAACCCCTTTAAGTCTTTATATGGACAGAGAGAACCATACTTCTTGGCCACAAAGAAGAGCCCAGCACCGGCAGGGGAAGAGGACTTGCTTATGAACTCCTACTGCAGGGCACAGAAAGTGGGTACACCCGACCCCATGGAGGAAACATGCCCAGCAACAGTTCTATAGGGCAGTCATAGGAACGGTGCGGTGACTGCTATCCAAAGTTTGCAGGGGATTCATCATCCAGTTCTCTCTGCCCATCTAGCTGATGCACTGTAACGGAAGGTGCCGTAGGAAAAGGATGCAGCTGCTGAGTGCCCAGTAACTGCTGTATGATGGCGGTGAGCTGGGTAAGTTGCTGGCCCTGCACGGCAATCTGCTGGGACTGTTAAGCCACAATGGTGGTGAGGTCAGCCAGTTCAGGCAACAGAACCTTGGACGGATCCATGGCCGGATCTTATTGTCAGGATCGGTGGTGGTGGACCCACTGAACCACTGGAAGCGATGGCTTAAGCCTACACCTGAGAGCAGAGTCAGGTGTGGCACCCGTTGTTCACCAGAGCCCGCCTCAAAGCGGATTGGACTTGCTTTGGTGTTATACCATCAGGTCGCTACACAGGCTAAACTTTGCCCGTGGTGGTGGCAGGAGTCCTGGTCAAGGCAGAAGGTCAGGACAGGCGGCACACGATCAGAGTCGGGGATGTAGAAGAAGGTGAAGACAGGAGGCAGAGTATCAGGGTTAGCAACGGAAACAGAGGTCACAATGCAAAATCACAGTATACAGCTTTCTCTTAGGCTATGAGGCAGAAAGATTCGGCAGGGGTCAAAGGACGAGGCAGGCTGTATATTAGGGCAGGGGCCACCCAACACCACTTAGCGGAGAGCGCGCCGAGACATGGAAGCCGATGCTGAAACAAGGAGAAGTGAGAGAACCTGCAACCGGCCTGGCACTTTTATTACTTTTGCTGTAATACAAGGCATCACCAATAAACTGAAGTGGATTACATCAATATTCCAACATGACAACTTGAAGGAGGAAAGAGTAAAGCAATGAGGAGGGAAAGAATTGTGTAAAAACTTGGGAATGACAGAAGGGTATAAATGACATTAGCTGATGTGCAATCCTGATGGCACCATTATCTGAGTATGTGCCATTAGTGTTAGACACATTCTTTATGTACCATATATGTACAGCATGGTGCAGGAAGGTGTGTGCATCAAATCTGCATGTGCCAAATGCAGGGGTACGGAAAGTATTCTGGCCCCATTGCAGCCAATTGGTAAGACCAAAAAAGTTTCACATTGATGTACACTCTGTACCCCATCTTGACAGAAAAAAAACTGATATGTAGATTAAACAAAAAAACTGAAATATCACATGGTCATAAGTATTTAGACCCTTTGCTCAGTATTGAGTAGAAGCACCTTTTGAGACAGTACAACCAAGAGTCGTCTTAGGAATGATGCAACAAGTTTTCACATCTGGATTTAGAGATCCTCTGCCATTCTTCTTGCAGATCCTCCCCAGTTCCCGCAGGTTGGCCAGTCTAGGCCACAGCTCTGCCAGGGCCATTCAAGAATGGTCATAGAGTTGTTCTCGAGCCAATGCTTCGTGATTTTGTGCTTAGAATACAAACTAAGGGTCTGTGGATCGCACTTTCAAGATTTGGGCTATTTACCTAGTTGTCAAACATTTGTTTTCAAAGCCTTAGCTCAATTTTGCAGCAACAGAGAGCAATCAAGCTACACCCATACTGTATATGCATACTTTTGTAAACTATGTATGTATTGTTTTGGATTTAAAACATTTGACTATTTTATGTTCATAGTTTCTTTACATGCCAATGTGTCTACACCTGTCCTGATTTGTGTCTTCAAGGATACACACTACAAAAAACTAGTAGTGTTATTCATAGGACATTTCATAAATAACTAATAGGTGCAGGTTGGAGCAATGGTCATCCAAACTGAGCACTGCATACAAGTCAGTGGGAGTGAAAATAGCTTAAATGAAGAGTGTGTGGTCAGCTTTTTGTAAAAATACAGGTCTCTCTTCTATACTAACTTATGTGACAGGAAAACATTCCACTCCAACAAATGTGAAGGAGGTAGCAAAGTGTACTAGTACAGCTGTAATAATAAAACATGACCCTGGTGACACTAAATAATGGGTGAGAACACAAAAGGTCTTCAAGCAAAGCTGCACAAAAGGTTACAACCCATTGTTCTACTTTGTTGCAATAGGGTAGTGTATCCCTTGTCCTGATCAAAGCATTTTTTTAACTTGTACTGTACTTCTACTTTAAATTTTTTTGTAATATCAGAAACCAAACACATTTGCTAGATTATTTTAAAGTCCTGACTAGCACAACAAAGCCATTATTCACATTGGGCTTGTTTGTAAATGGGAATAGATATGTAGCACAGAACACAATAAACTCCAGTGAAAAGTCTTTAACGTGTTAAGCATTGCTATATCTATATAATGTTATTTTTTAAACAAAAATTTTATAGAAAATGTTTTTCTTTTTCTTTACATGACACAGCATATAGCATATATTTTACAATATCAGATGTTTGACACTGCTTGTACAAGTCATCAACACACGAATACCAGCAATGTAAATACCAATGGTGTGTACTATACTGACTAAATCATGTGTACATATTCGTTGCCATTCATATATATATAAAATGGGGGATATCCTGACAGGATTCTGTCGTAGTTTGTAATAAAAAAAACTGTCTGCACCACATTTATAAAGGGTTTTAGACAGTTTTCTGACTCTCCTACAGCTAGCTTAATGAAAGGAGCGTGGCCTGTGAAACAAAAAGGTCAGTGCGCTAGAAATACTGTTAACTGGACAGAATTGTGTCCTAACTTTCTGGCGTAAAGTAAGCCAACTAATAGGAGGTGCAGAGTATGACTAGACAATCTTATACTAAGACAGATTTATCATCCAGCATTAGACACTTATATAAATCTGGTGCAGAATAAAACTGACTAGTCTAACTCTAAACTGATGCTTCTACCTCGCCTATTATATCTTTTCCGCACCTTACCTATCCCACTGCCGAATACATTTTTTATAGTGGCCCAAGCAATAGTAACCAAGTGAGTATGGAAGTAGCGCAAACCCCGCATAGCCGAACTACATTATATAAGCATAAATTGGTCGGGGGTCTTGGAGTGCCAAAAATAGAGGCCTATTTCAAAGCTACACTGCATGGATGAGGATGGAGAGCAACTTAGGTGGAAACTCTATGGGGTACCCCGCTGAATAAAGCATTATCACCTTGCACGAAAGCTAGCTTGGATGGCTGGCAAAAATTGCATAAATCAGCATTTAAGGTAGAGCAAATAGAGGTAGGCCAATTCCCCATAGCAACGTTGGGACAGTTGATTGGAAACCCTTAATATGAATTTATGATTTGTAAAGCGCTACGGAATTTGATGGCGCTATATAAATAAAGATTATTATTACGCAAGGGGAATTAATAATTGGGCGGATATTATGACAGAGGGGAAATTTAGGTAGTCAATACAAAGTCAATTTGGGTCGCAAGCTATAGAAATATCCACATACTTAAGGATAAAGCATTATCTTGTGGAGATAATGAAAAATCCTAAAAACAGTGATCCAAAGCTATTGCAGCTATTGCAAAGTAAACAGAAACCCTTTTTTTACGACGACATTGTGGGGGCTAATGAGTTCCACAAATCATATCCATTTAGAATGTGGGAGAGAGAAATTGGCATAAATTATAGTCAAGGAACAGTGGGAGAATGCCATCTCGCTAGGACCAAGACACTACATTGCAGCTCTCAACTAAAAACGCTTTAAAAACTACTCTTAAATGGTATTATACACCTGACAGACTCCACATGGCATACCCAACGGTGCCTTAAATCTGTTGTAGACAGTGTGGGGCAGAAGGTTCACTTCTCAATATCCTTTGGGAGTTCTCAGCACTAGGGGATTATTGGGCAAAAGTATTTGATATGACTAAAGAAGTTAACCAATCTCCAAGTATTGTGCTACTACATATGGGACTACGACATGTGACAAGGTCAAAACATATCTGGATATGTAAATTATTCACCATGGCCAGGTTAGCAATCATCTGTAAGTGCAAGTCAATAGATCCTCCTGTGCTAGAAGAGCTATTGACAGTCATAAACCTGACATACGGATATGAAATTGCCCTAGCAAATGGACCACTCAAACAGCAAGGTGTACACAACATATGGCTTGCATAGAGCAAATATAAGGCATGTAAACCATTGCCATAATCTAAGTGACTGTTTAGTGGCGGGGAATTGAATAGTGGAGAACACCATTTAGATATATAGGAGACACCTGAGTTGCTAGTGAGGCAGAGGGGTTAAGTTCAAGATTGAATTTCTGTTTCTCTCAGGCAACCAACATTGGGTTAGCTTGCATGTGATAATTAGTAGTTCTCTATTATTTTGAATATAATTGGGGGGAAACTACAGGGGAAGAGATCAGAGGGGAATGGAGAAATGAATAGAAGCTAAAGGTAATGGAAGTATTAAGACGACAATAACTGAATGATCCACAACCGCAAGACATTAGCAAAAGTGAACATGTTTAAACCTAATTGTATGTGGAGCTCGCTTTCATAAGATATCTCATAAGAACGGAAACACCAATTAAGGTATAAATAATATATTTTAAAAAATATATATATAGATATACACTCACCGGCCACTTTATTAGGTACACCTGTCCAACTGCTCGTTAACACTTAATTTCTAATCAGCCAATCACATGTCGGCAACTCAGTGCATTTAGGCATGTAGACATGGTCAAGACAATCTCCTGAATTTCAAACCGAGCATCAGTATGGGGAAGAAAGGTGATTTGAGTGCCTTTGAACGTGGCATGGTTGTTGGTGCCAGAAGGGCTGGTCTGAGTATTTCAGAAACTGCTGATCTACTGGGATTTTCACACACAACCATCTCTAGTGTTTACAGACAATGTAAAAGACAACCGAAAAAGAAAAAACATCCAGTGAGCGGCAGTTCTATGGGCGGAAATGCCTTGTTGATGCCAGAGGTCAGAGGAGAATGGGCAGACTGGTTCGAGCTGATAGAAAGGCAACAGTGACTCAAATCGCCACCTGTTACAACCAAGGTAGGCAGAAGAGCATCTCTGAACGCACATTACGTCGAACTTTGAGGCAGATGGGCTACAGCAGCAGAAGACCACACCGGGTGCCACTCCTTTCAGCTAAGAACAGGAAACTGAGGCTACAATTTGCACAAGCTCATTGAAATTGGACAGTAGAAGATTGGAAAAATGTTGCCTGGTCTGATGAGTCTCGATTTCTGCTGCGACATTCAGATGGTAGGGTCAGAATTTGGCATCAACAACATGAAAGCATGGATCCATCCTGCCTTGTATCAACAGTTCAGGCTGGTGGTGGTGGTGTCATGGTGTGGGGAATATTTTCTTGGCACTCTTTGGGCCCCTTGGTACCAATTGAGAATCGTTGCAACGCCACAGCCTACCTGAATATTGTTGCTGACCATGTCCATCCCTTTATGACCACAATGTACCCAACATCTGATGGCTACTTTCAGCAGGATAATGCGCCATGTCATAAAGCTGGAATCATCTCAGACTGGTTTCTAGAACATGACAATGAGTTCACTGTACTCAAATGGCCTCCACAGTCACCAGATCTCAATCCAATAGAGCATCTTTGGGATGTGGAGAAACGGGAGATTCGCATCATGGATGTGCAGCCGACAAATCTGCGGCAACTGTGTGATGCCATAATGTCAATATGGACCAAAATCTCTGAGGAATGCTTCCATCACCTTGTTGAATCTATATCACGAAGAATTGACGCAGTTCTAAAGGCAAAAGGAGGTCCAACCCGTTACTAGCATGGTGTACCTAATAAAGTGGCCGGTGAGTGTATGTTTGTGTATATTGCAAAACAAATGTTGTGAATGTTATATTTGGAAAAGCAAATAAAACCAATTTTGAAACTAAACATAGAGCTGTATATATTTTTATCTCCCTTGATACATCTTAGTGTTTGTAGTTTATTCCAATGGATAGAAAAATAAAAAAGGAACAGGATACATCAGAGTAAACTGCAAACAAACACACAAAATATAAACAAGCACTGCTCATCTATATAATGTTTTAATCCCAAATCCTACATACTCCATCTTGTAATTATAACTACAACTATTGTTACCACTAGGAAATTCATGTGTTAAAAGCTAAGCACGCAATGTTCATACAATGGTGAACTATCATATAGGTGGTATGGGCAGTCACCTAGAAATGCCCAGAAATGTATTTTGCTAGGCTTTAAATACAGCAAAGTGCAAGTAGATTCGGCAGTGTAAGCAGATGCACTAACATACAGGAGCTACTTCTGGGGACAGCTCTTTATAGCAATCACAGTCAATGATATGTGTCTTTAAGATGTAGATGCCATTGTCAGTGGTAGTATGAAGCAGCCAGGAGACTTCCCCGCATTCATTGCACTTGGACCCTGGCCTGTGACTGTATATCGGGGAAGCAGGTGCATCATATATCAATTTGATGCATTTAGTTCAATTCCCGGGAGAGTCAGTGATGTTGCAATTTTCACATTTCGTGTTCACAGACTGTGATAAATATGGCCAAGGGGATGGGGGGCCTTATACGCTCAGAACCTGTGTGTTATGGGATTGTCTGTAAAAGCATAATTTAGTGACCCTGCGTACCCTTCAGGGGTCTGAAACATCACAGTTTCCTTCTCATTGGTGGCAGCATTGTGATCGAGATAATAGTGTATGTGTATGTGTGATCTATACACCTAAACACTAAAGATTACCAACAGCAGCGTTTGCATTGGGATCTTAAGACCAATACAGCACTAGACACAGTAAGAGTGCAACTACAGTAAAGGTGTAAGATACATTAAGTTGCATTTCCCCTTGTTATTTATGAACAGCTGTAAGAATGGGAGTAGGAACAAAGGCAGGAAGAAAACTGTGGACATTACTGAGTACAACGCAGTACCACAGCTGGTCCGGCAGGAGGTGGGAGGTACTATAGTTCAAGGCAAAAAGTGAGCTCTGCCCATATTCCCCAAGTAGCCAGTCGCCAGTGATCAGTCCCACATCGGACCACCCACATAGTCTAATGGCTTCGGCAGCCATCTTCCAGTTTTACGGGCGGGCAGCCATGCTGAGAAAACTAGAGCAAACAGAGGCTACAGAGTGACTAGAGAAGAGCGAGCAGAAGCTGCAGAAAGGCAATTGGAACCTGAGCACCAGCTGCAGATGCTCCAGGGACTGGGGTATGAGGAGGGGTGTGAGGGAGATAGGCGTGTCATCTGACATTCCTGTGAGTGTCCTGCCAGGAACGGACTTGGGTCAGCTAATGTCACAGTATGTGACCCCAGAATCATCAGAGACTGATCCCTCAGACAGCAACATCCAGCCTGCTGTTGTAGCTGATATTGAGATTGATTGCCAGACTGATAGCGATGTTGATATTGTCAATGATATTATTGTGTGTGACAAACCTATGGCCAGGAATGTGGAGTTGGGTAGGGTCATGTGTCCCACTTTGTCCTTGAGGGAGGGGACCATCCAAGCAGAGGGTCAGGCTACTAAAGGGAGGGAATTGTCAGCCTCTGGATACCTGTTGTTCTCTGAGACTCCTAGTGTAGGGAGAGACAGGGGGCTAAAAGCTGCGGGAGAAGGGCTTGCAGGGGAGGATGGAAAAATACCTGAACTAGAGAAGTGGTCAGGTAAGGACACCCCCAACCGGGCTGTCTCAGGAGAGGACCTATCCATCTGCCTTGGCGATTGGGTAAGAAATGATGAAGTAGTGGAAGCTACCTGCAATCACAGAGACCATCGCCGCTGGGGCACACAGTCGGAGTGTTGTAGCCCCTCAGGGGCTAGCCAATTTCCTCCCTTCTGATCAAGTGGCTGCCAAGTCAGATCCAGGGGAAACAGGGGAGATCCAGGGGAAACAGGGGAATTGGCAGAAAACTTGGAGTTTTTGTCTACTCTCACCACATTGAGTCAGGGGAAGTCAGGTAAGAGGGCCTGCAAGGGAGGATGAGAAGGGTCTTCCTGGCAAGGAGTCACTGCAGGGCCCATTACCAGCCAATTGGCCCATTACCAATACCTGGACTAGTGAGGGTAAGGACTCCATGCAGATCTTACTCCCATCCGGACTGTCTCAAGACAGGGCCTGTCTATCTGCCTTGGCGACTGGGTCTGAGGTGGAGAGGAAGTGGAAGTGGAAGCTACCTGTGGTCACAGCGACCATAACTGCTAGGACGCGCAGATGGAGCATTGTAGCAACTCGGAGGTTCAGCGACTTCCTCCCTTCTGATAAAGTGGCTGCAAGGTAAAATGGAGGCCAGGAGACAGATCAGGGAAAACTGGCAGAAGATGTGGGGGTTTCTTCAATTCTCACCATGTTGAGTGGTCTCAGGTAGGAGGGCCTGTCAGTGAGGACAGGAAAGTTCCGTGAGAGGTAGGTCTTCATGGCAAAGACTTGCTACATGGACCATCCTCACCCGGGATGTCACAGGACCAAGTTGGTCGGAAGCTGAGAGGAAGCAAACGCTACATGCGGTCAGGGCGACCATCGCAGTGGTCATGTTCAGTCGTAGCGTAGCTCCTTGGGAGTCCACTGAATTTATCGCTTCTGACCAAGTGGCTGCCAAGTCAGAAAGAGGCCAGGAGATAGATCCTGGGAAGCCAGAAGAAGATGTGGCAGTCGCGCCAATTCTTGCCACATCCAGCCAGAGGATTCCAGCAGCATTAGACACTGACGCTTGCCTGAAAGTTCAGGAGAAACAGGTGGTGAGTCTCCTTGGACTCCACCTCCAAACGGGCCTGGAACCAAGGGCGACTGTACCAGGGGATGATTCAACAGGGTACACAAGATGTGTGGCCTAGTGACCCACAGGTAATGGTACCCTGTTTGGGAAGAGGAAACCATGGCGTTGTGGAGACCTGCCAGCATCTCTGGGTGGACCAAAGGTCCCAGCTGTAGGCGACCTTTCACCCCTTTTGGGAGTTGCTCAGCAATCAACACAGGAGGAACCCATTGGCAGTCAATCACATGGCCCCCGGGGACCAAACCCCATCCCAGTTTTCAACATACTGGGTCCCCCCTGAGGTGAGACAGCACCAGAGCTGGGTGACTGATGAGATACTGAAGCTGGGTATGTCTCAGGCATAGAGAGGTAGTGAGTGGGCACACAGGGAAACACAAAAGTGCTACCACTTAGTACCCTCTATAGGAGAGAGGGCCAACGGGAGGGGGGCCTTATACTATTAAAATCCCCCACCTCCCTCTAGCCTCATCCCAATTAGATAACACATTAGCTGGCTAAAGTATTATCCAACACTTCAGAGGTTGCAGAAGAACTTTGACTCGGTAGGTGGTTGGGCTTCAAAGCATTTCCCCAGTCACAGAGACTCTGAGGCTTCCCTCCAATATTTTAGACAAAAAAAGTAATAAAAACTGTCAATACGTCTATTAGAGACAGTTATGGAGCTATGGTCCATCTCAGCCCAAGGGCAAATAGATTTTTGAAACCTGTAGTATAATTTCGATATGCCTATTTAGGCTCTAGCATCCTTGGGTCCAGAGATATAAATATTTCTAGATAGGAACATAGCAAATGGGTCAAGTTTGGCATCAATGTGCTGCAGGGATTCACCCGGGTTCCAAAGATACCAGAACCACGACCCTAGAACTCCCCCTTGTGAAGCTCTGAATTCTCCAAGGTTCTGGACTTAAAAACCCCTCCTGTGGGTGGGCAGAGGTGTGTCTGCACCTGATATAATTAGACACCTCTGAATCCAAAAGGTAACTAATAGAGATGAGCGATTATATTTGTCCGAGTATTAGCATACTCGGACCGGCTCGTTACTCAGACGAGTATTTCCCCTGCTCGCGATCGAGCATTAAATTAAGTGAAGAACAGTGAAGAACAGTGTTTTTATTGTTTAATCAAATATTCCAGATGTTTCCTGATGTTTTGCTTTTAAGAACACATTGAAATAACACTATTCTTCACATTGCAGGTGTCCGCACGTGTCTCCCGCTAGGTTCGGAGATGTTCGGAACATCTGGAATGTGAAGAGTATTGTTCTTTCAATGTGTTCTGCACTTAAATGGCCCTGTATTCACTGTTTTTAATGTTTTAATTCTATTCTTCACATTGCAGGTGTTCACGCGTGTCTTTCGGAGATATGCGCGCACATCTGCAAAGTGAAGAATAATATTCTTCACATTCCAGATGTTCCGAACATCTCCGAACGTAGCGGGAGACACGCGCACACCTGCAAAGTGAAGAATAGAGTTATTTCAACGTGTTCTAACAAGAAAAACATCAGGAAACGTCTGGAATATTTAATCTCGAATAACGAGCACCCGAGCATTTTAGTGCTCGCTCATCTCTAGTAACTAACTGAACTGCTGATACTTGTAATGCTGCCTTTTTTTGTACTCTGCTTAACTGTTTATATCTCTATTGTATATATTGTTTTGTCTAGTGTGCCCTTAATATATACACTCACCGGCCACTTTATTAGGTACACCATGCTAGTAATGGGTTGGACCCCCTTTTGCCTTCAGAACTGCCTCAATTCTTCGTGGCATAGATTCAACAAGGTGCTGGAAGCATTCCTCAGAGATTTTGGTCCATATTGACATGATGGCATCACACAGTTGCCGCAGATTTGTCGGCTGCACATCCATGATGCGAATCTCCCGTTCCACCACATCCCAAAGATGCTGTATTGGATTGAGATCTGGTGACTGTGGAGGCCATTTGAGTACAGTGAACTCATTGTCACGTTCAAGAAACCAGTCTGAGATGATTCCAGCTTTATGACATGGCGCATTATCCTGCTGAAAGTAGCCATCAGATGTTGGGTACATTGTGGTCATAAAGGGATGGACATGGTCAGCAACAATACTCAGGTAGGCTGTGGCATTGCAACGATGCTCAATTGGTACCAAGGGGCCCAAAGAGTGCCAAGAAAATATATCCCACACCATGACACCACCCCCACCAGCCTGAACCGTTGATACAAGGCAAGATGGATCCATGCTTTGATGTTGTTGACGCCAAATTCTGACCCTACCATCCGAATATAGAAGCAGACATCAGTTTCCTGTTCTTAGCTAAGAGGACTGGCACCCGGTGTGGTCTTCTGCTGCTGTAGCCCATCTGCCTCAAAGTTCAACGTAATGTGCATTCAGAGATGCTCTTCTGCCTACCTTGGTTGTAACAGGTGGCGATTTGAGTCACTGTTGCCTTTCTATCAGCTCGAACCAGTCTGCCCATTCTCCTCTGACCTCTGGCATCAACAAGGCATTTCCGCCCACAGAACTGCCGCTCACTGGATGTTTTTTCTTTTTCGGACCATTCTCTGTAAACCCTAGAGATGGTTGTATGTGAAAATCCCAGTAGATCAGCAGTTTCTGAAATACTCAGACCAGCCTTTCTGGCACCAACAACCATGCCACGTTCAAAGGCACTCAGATCACCTTTCTTCCCCATACTGATACTTGGTTTGAACTGCAGGAGATTGTCTTGACCATGTCTACATGCCTAAATGCACTGAGTTGCCGCCATGTGATTGGCTGATTAGAAATTAAGTGTTAACGAGCAGTTGGACAGGTGTTCCTAATAAAGTGGCCGGTAAGTGTATATATATATATATATTATAATATAGCCTTTTTCACTAAGGCTAGTTAGGAGAGGATAGAAAGGCAAACAAGGGGAAACCGAATGGCGCTCATAGAGTAGTATTGTTTGTTCAAGTGTGGATGATGGTGGTAAATATAAAGATAATAACAATTGGACTGAGGCTCACCGGATGTGGTTGTGCTATATTAGGCACAACACTATTTAGCGTTTGGTATAGCTCTGGTGGGTGATGAGGTGCTGCCTTCAGACAAATGGTATCGGGACACGGTTGGCAAGACGTCGCAATCGGAATTTGCAGAGATAGGTGATGGGTTGTCTATAGTGGCGCACACACAAATTCAGGTATGGAACATTATGGTGTGAAAATCATTTATTAGAAAATCTCGGATCACAACGCGTTTCAGAGTAGCGAAGACTCCTTTTTCAAGTGGTATGAGACTAAGAGGAAAATACAAGTACAAAACACACTAATAAAACATAGAGCTATACAAAATTAAAATAGGTGTTTCGTGTTAGTAGTTGTGAATTTAGTGGTATATCAGTTTATGAATAAAAAAAAAAATATCAGTTTGTAAATAATAAAAAATGTATAAAAGGCCAAGGTTGGTTATTTATATGATAAAAATTATATATCTATATATATAAGTAGCTTAAAGAATTTAGACATATACATATTAAGGCATAGAGCATACAGTAATTGGAGAACTTAAAAAATGGATAGATCGGTAAGTCATTGAGTAAATATATGAATAAATAAATTCACATGTGAAGGATAAATAAATAAATAAATACCTACAAAATTCATGAATAAATAAATGCATATATATAAAGGGAGCTTACAGATTAGATGCCACAATAATATATTCACATGTGGAGGATCTCAGTAGATAAATAAATAAATAAATAAATACATAAATCCATAAATACATATTAAGGTAGCTTACAGATTACAGATTAGATGCCACAAGGGGTATGAGAAGTTTCTGTCCTACCTGCAAGCGTGGGGAATGTAGATTCCGTCCCAGACGCTTGCAGGAGGAGTGTGGGCGCCAGAGTTATGAAGGCGCCCGGGAGGTGGAGATCGCGCCACAAGCGGAGATTGGCGCATGCGCATGGTAGCGGGACACCAGAAAGAAGGCCGCTCGGTGCAGGGGCGACACATTGTGTAAATAGTGTACAAGTGTCGAGCCGGAGCGGACAGTGGTAATTAAGAGAGGAGCATGCGGGAGATCAGTGTCTGGCATGCTCAAAGTGAGTGTGTCAGACGTGGGGAGGTTATATGGTCTGGGATTAGATAAATCAGGGATTAGATAAATCAGGCATCAGTGTTGTGGGTAAATAAATGAATACATGATAAATGGTGAATAATGAAAAATAAGAAAAAATGCTTATATAGTATGGAGCATTCACAATGTATAAAGAGGATTAAATAAAAAATGAGTAATGGATAAATGAAAATAAACAATTAATGAATCAATGATTGATTGAATAAATAAATAAATAATTAAATGGAATATTTACAATGATTAAATAAAATTAATGGTGTTTAGATGGTTTGGATAAGATGAATGTAGGGATGAGCGGGTAAATTAATAATTGAATGGGCAATTAGGTGTGAGACGAATTTATTGAGAAATGTGGCTTGTAATATTGATGTAAAGGGGAGTGGTAACAAATGGAGTAATGGTGGAGGGCGACTTGGGGGGTGGGGGTTTGTAGTTAATTGGAGGGGGAAGGTGAATAAATGACTAGGTTGATATGTTAAAAATGGTTCTCTAAAGATTCATTGAGGCCATATGGGGTAAGGCAATTGATCTTGTAAATCCAAAATATTTCTCTTTGGCATAGTTTTTTAAAACGGTCGTTGCTTTCGGGTATATGCTCAATGGGTGTAATTGAGTAGGAAGTAAAGTCCTTCTGATGATGGGTTAGCCCGTGTCTTGAGATGCTATGTTTGATATAGCCGTTAGAGGTGTTACTTCTGTGGCTATTCATACGGGACTTCAACTGTTGGATGGTGCGACCTACATATTGTAGGCCGCAAGCGCTTTCTAATAGATATATGACGTATGTAGAAGAGCAGTTCATAAAGCTCTTGATAGGGAAGATCTCTTTTGTGGTATTACTCTTGAAGGACCTGGATTTGTTAGTAATATTGGGGCAGCATTTGCAGCTGGCTTGGCCACATTTAAAGCTGCCGGTTAGTTCCGGAAGGATGGAGTTCCTTGGGTTAAGTATTGCTGGGTTGCGTAGTTTGGTGGGAGCCAGGTGGTTTTTTAGTGTTTGGGCCCGCCTGTAAATGATGCTGGGTCTCTTTGGTAAGTTCTGTGATAAAAATGGATCATTAAGTAATATTGGCCAGTGTTTCTCAAGAATTCTCTTGATGGAGTTGTGTTCACCGTTGTATGTGGTGATAAAATTGGTCTTAAAACTGCTTTTATTGGGGTCTACTGGCAGTTTGGAGACTTTGGAAGGAAGGAGACATTCAGACTGTGTTAGTTTCTTAGAGCGTTCAAGTGCGGCATTCACAACTTCTCTGGGGAAGCCTTTTTCACGGAATCTTGTGGAAAGGATTCCGCTCTGTTCAATGAACGTTTTTGTTTCTGTGCAGTTTTTACGTATGCAACGGAATTGGCTATATGGGATGTTTCTCTTCCATTTCGAGTGGTGGTTGCTCTTATAATGCAGGAAACTATTGGTGTCAACCTTCTTGAAGAAGGTTTTGGTTTTGATCTTACCCTCAATTGTTTGTAACAAGAGGTCGAGGAACTCAATTTCATGGCTCGAAAAGTTAGGGGTGAAGACCAGACCCCAATTGTTGATGTTGATGGTGTCGACAAAGGTTTGGATGCTCTCAACTGGACCATCCCAGATTAGAAGCAAGTCATCGATATATCTTCTGTATAGGATGATGTGTTCTTTCCATAAGGGGTTGTCCTGGATGAACCCTTTCTCGAACTCCCCCATATATATCTTAGCGAAACTAGGGGCGAACCTCGTCCCCATAGCAGTTCCACGGACCTGTTTATAGATGTTGTTCTGGAAGGTGAACACATTATGTGTTAGTATGAAATTAATAGCGTCGAGAATTAACAGTTTCTGCTTGTGTGGCATGGTGGGGTCGCGGCTGAGGACTCGATCGACCATTTCTAGACCCTTATCGTGGGGGATATTTGAATATAAAGCTGAAACATCAAGGGTCACCCATTGGTAGGTGGGTTTCCAGTTGATGTCATTTAGTGCTAGAATGACGCTAGTGGAATCTCTTAGGTACGAGTCGAGTTTTGTTACATATCTTTGAAGATTGATATCTACGTATTGAGAAAGATTGCAGGAGATGGATGAAATTCCTGAAATGATGGGTCTTTTGGGTGGGTTAATGGGGTCTTTGTGTACTTTGGGTAGATGATAGAATGTCGGGATACTTGGATTATTGATCCAGATGTAGTCCTTTTCATTTTTGGTTATTACTTTATTATTGTATGCTTCGTCGAGGAGGTTTTTTAATTCTGAAGCATGTTCAGTTAAGGGGTTGGAGCTTATTTGTTCGTAGTAATCGGTATCTGAAAGGATTTTCAAGGCTTCTGCGATGTAGGTATGCCGGTCTTGGATAACAATTCCACCGCCTTTGTCCGCATTGCGTATAGTGATCGATTGGTTGGACATGAGGTCCTTCAGAGCATTTCTTTCACCAAATGTGAGGTTGTGTGATTGCTTCGTAATAGAGTTAATGGACCTAAATTCTTTTTCCACTAGAGACATAAAGGTTTCTATGTTGCTTCCTCTGTGGTGGATGGGGTAGAAAGTGGACTTTGGTTTTAGTCCGCTGGGTCTGATTGGAGGTTCATCATGTAGACTGGTTTCGATCTCAGCGGCGATGTGAGGTGGTTGGTCGGACACAATTACCATTGAGGTTTTGTTTTCTGTGGGTGATTCTCTTATGGCTTTGTTTGGGAGATTAAAATGTCTCGTAAGGGTTAATTTTCTGATGAAGGACTGTAGATCAACGAAGAGTTGGAACTCGTTGAATTTAGCAGTGGGACAATAGGACAGGCCCTTGTTGAGTAGACTGGTTTCGTGTTTTTGTAACTGGTGGGAGGAGAGATTAAAAATCTTTACTTCAACTTTTTGTTTTTCTTTGGGTTTTGTATTAGTATTTGTGGTTCCAGAGGCGGTTGATAATGTTTTATTGGAGTTTCTTTTTCCGCCTCTAGTTCCTCGTCGGGATTTTTTCTTTTTTGGCTCTTTATTGAGCCCCATTGAAAAAAATGGTGCTGTAGCTTGTTTGATTTAGGTTTGGGTGTTAGGTCAATTGATGGAATCGAGGGGTGGGGGTGTCAGTGGGATGTGTGGAGTATTGCGTTTGCGTGTTCATGGAGGTGTACGTTTGGTCCTTAGGGTAAATGGGGGTGGAAGGGGGTGTGGTATGTTGAGTGAGGATTGACAAATTGGAGCTGAAGGTGGTGGGTAGAAGGTTAAATGGGCAGATGTTGGGTTCCAGATTTGGGGGCAAGGGGGAGTGGGAGGGTGGGGTAAAAAAGTGGGGAGTGGATGTTGGTTCGAGTTGGATGGGGGTTCGGGGTAATGGATGGTTATTTTGATGTCTGAGAGTGGTGGGTAGTGAAAATGTAGGTAGTGAAAATGAAAAGGACTACATCTGGATCAATAACCCAAGTATCCTGACATTCTATCATCTACCCAAAGTACACAAAGACCCCATTAACCCACCCAAAAGACCCATCATTTCAGGAATTTCATCCATCTCCTGCAATCTTTCTCAATACGTAGATATCAATCTTCAAAGATATGTAACAAAGCTCGACTCGTACCTAAGAGATTCCACTAGCGTCATTCTAGCACTAAATGACATCAACTGGAAACCCACCTACCAATGGGTGACCCTTGATGTTTCAGCTTTATATTCGAATATCCCCCACGATAAGGGTCTAGAAATGGTCGATCGAGTCCTCAGCTGCGACCCCATCATGCCACACAAGCAGAAACTGTTCATTCTCGACGCTATTAATTTCATACTAACACATAATGTGTTCACCTTCCAGAACAACATCTATAAACAGGTCAGTGGAACTACTATGGGGACGAGGTTTGCTCCCAGTTTCGCTAACATATATATGGGGGAGGTCGAGAAAGGGTTCATCCAGGACAACCCCTTATGGAAAGAACACATCATCCTATACAGACGATATATCGATGACTTGCTTCTAATCTGGGATGGTCCAGTTGAGAGCATCCAAACCTTTGTCGACACCATCAACATCAACAATTGGGGTCTGGTCTTCACCCCTAACTTTTCGAGCCATGAAATTGAGTTCCTCGACCTCTTGTTACAAACAATTGAGGGTAAGATCAAAACCAAAACCTTCTTCAAGAAGGTTGACACCAATAGTTTCCTGCATTATAAGAGCAACCACCACTCGAAATGGAAGAGAAACATCCCATATAGCCAATTCCGTTGCATACGTAAAAACTGCACAGAAACAAAAACGTTCATTGAACAGAGCGGAATCCTTTCCACAAGATTCCGTGAAAAAGGCTTCCCCAGAGAAGTTGTGAATGCCACACTTGAACGCTCTAAGAAACTAACACAGTCTGAATGTCTCCTCCCTTCCAAAGTCTCCAAACTGCCAGTAGACCCCAATAAAAGCAGTTTTAAGACCAATTTTATCACCACATACAACGGTGAACACAACTCCATCAAGAGAATTCTTGAGAAACACTGGCCAATATTACTTAATGATCCATTTTTATCACAGAACTTACCAAAGAGACCCAGCATCATTTACAGGCGGGCCCAAACACTAAAAAACCACCTGGCTCCCACCAAACTACGCAACCCAGCAATACTTAACCCAAGGAACTCCATCCTTCCGGAACAAACCGGCAGCTTTAAATGTGGCCAAGCCAGCTGCAAATGCTGCCCCTCCTGTGCGCCTTCATAACTCTGGCGCCCACACTCCTCCTGCAAGCGTCTGGGACGGAATCTACATTCCCCACGCTGCAGGTAGGACAGAAACTTCTCATACCCCTTGTGGCATCTAATCTGTAATCTGTAAGCTACCTTAATATGTATTTATGGATTTATGGATTTATTTATTTATTTATCTACTGAGATCCTCCACATGTGAATATATTATTGTGGCATCTAATCTGTAAGCTCCCTTTATATATATGCATTTATTTATTCATGAATTTTGTAGGTATTTATTTATTTATTTATCCTTCACATGTGAATTTATTTATTCATATATTTACTCAATGACTTACCGATCTATCCATTTTTTAAGTTCTCCAATTACTGTATGCTCTATGCCTATGTATATGTCTAAATTCTTTAAGCTACTTATATATATAGATATATAATTTTTATCATATAAATAACCAACCTTGGCCTTTTATACATTTTTTATTATTTACAAACTGAAATTTTTTTATTTTTTATTTATAAACTGATATACCACTAAATTCACAACTACTAACACGAACCACCTATTTTAATTTTGTATAGCTCTGTTTTCTTAGTGTGTTTTGTACTTGTATTTTCCTCTTAGTCTCATACCACTTGAAAAAGGAGTCTTCGCTACTCCGAAACGCGTTGTGATCCGAGATTTTCTAATAAATGATTTTCACACCATGATGTTCCATACCTGAATTTGTGTGTGCGCCACTACAGACAACCCATCACCTATCTAACTAAGGCTAGTGAAAGCCATTCAGCTATTCAGGGTTGTGATTTATTGTTGTGCCATTTCCAAAAGTTGTGTGGGCAACTTTATATCACCTACTGCACCTCTCAGATCCTGTGCGTCCAGGGATTGTCAATAAAAGGATAATTAAGTGACCTTGTGTTCCCTTCACATGGATCTTCTAATTGCTTTCTAATAATGTTAACCATCAGTTTTTTTTGCCATATGGACATGAAGAAAAATGGATTAGGGATACAATACTGAGACAGAACGGACTGACTAAAATGTGTCAGTATGTTGCCCTGTATGGCATACTGAGAAAAAAACGAATATGTGAAGAAAACTTAACCATGTTAACTCCTGCTGAAGCTGTAAGGAACTACTAAATTTAAGGCTTCTGCATTTAGGCGGCAATTTTGTTAAATAATCACATAGTGAGAATTGTTGAGTTTTGTTGTTCATCTTAGGATATTTTCACCTAATTTTAACACCAAGAGGACAGGTTTTATCATTGAGGCCTTATATGTAACCAATTAAAAAGGTATACTTTTTTTCATTACTGTAAAAAACTCATTTATTAACTAGTTAGCGATTATTATGGCAAGAATTTTCATTTAAGAGAATGTAAAATCCAATAAGAAAACTGTATAAATCAGTTACATTGATATGGTATAATTGTACCTTGACAGACACCAGCCAGTTTTTCACAGGTAGTTGGTTCTGCTAAAGGCGTTGTTGGCAATGAAGTACCTAAAAAGTGAATTACAAGAAAATTATTAGAAATGTAGAAGTTAAGAGTTAGGCGTCTGTTGAGAGCTATTTAATTGTACTCTTCTGCCTGCTTTTAGCAATATTAGTACTGCTAAAAAAATTTACTTTTATTTCTAGATTGTATCTTTTGCAAACACACTTACTGCATTTTCTCAAAACTGCTGTTTTGTTAGTCACTTCCCAGTGTTCTGCGTAAAAACTGTTGCAGGTTTGCTGAAAGCTACAGTAGTCACTCAAAGGAGTGAGGGCATATAGTGCACTTGAAGAAATTACATTTCTCAAATACACTATAGATCAATTTTTATTGTCTTACAACTAGTGATGAGCTGACCCAGATTTTAAAATCTGTTCAATCTCGAATCCCCACCAGAAACAACTGTGATCAGTGCTGGCACTGATCGTGGGTGCTTACTCTTTAAATGTTGCTGCCAAAGCTGCCAGCAGCTTTTAATTCAAAAGAGCTCACAAGCAGCCATTTTTGGGGAGGGTTGGTTCTCCCGGCGATGTCCTGCAAGTGCCTTCGTGCTCGTGCTCCATTGATTTAATTGCAATAATAGACCAGGGCACCAGCAATGACCCAGCATTTTGGCATTACCCTCAGTTAATACAAAATACAGTGATTACTTTACTTAATTGTTCCTAGAAATATAGTATTTTGGGGTTGACCCTTTCCCTCACTTATACAGTAAATATAGTATATTGGGTTTCATAATCCTTTTGATCATTGCAAAATATAGTGTATAGGCTGCCAGTTTCTAATTGTTCCGGGAAATATAGTATTTCGGGATTCATTATCTCCCTCAGTGATAGCAAAATACTCAGTCATAGCGTGATATGTGAACAAATTAATCACCAGCGTACCACTGTTCACATATCATTTCTAGTGCATTAATATAACCCACTTAGACTTTAACAACAGTTGCGCCCATTGCCGTCTATGGAGGACGTATATTGGCCGTATATACGTCGGCCGTATATACGTCCTCCATACGGTAGTGTGAATGTAGCCTTAATCTAACAACCTTCAAACATACTGTTAATTGCCATTGCTTAAACTGCAACACAGCAACCTCCAAGTACCACAGAATTTTAGGGGCAGTGCACTCAAAATTCTGAGGTTTATATTGCTCATCTTGTCCCATATGTATTAATTTTATGTGTGTATTTGTTAATCAAATTTTAATACTATAATACATTTATCTACCACTTAACCCGCTTTGTTCTCTTTCCTCTCCCTGTTTTATAAACAAAATACAATGAATACTCTGCCAATTTCTAAATGTTCAAGGATATAAAGTACATTGAGGTTTACAGCTACTTTTGTAATTGAAAAATACAGTGCAAACAATGACAGTTTATAATTGTTCCTATATTGGGAGACTTGTTCTCATCTTGTTAAATGTGCTAAAGCAAAACAAATCAAAAGAAAACATTAGAAGAAATTTGGACGCTCCAAAGAAAAGGTTTGAAATTTTAAGAGCGCAAAACAAAATTGGGATCCTTCCTTTGAAGTATAATAGCAGAAGGAGTATTTTAAGCCCAAAAAACTGGAGTCTGATAGACAAGTTTGTCTGCTGAGATGATGGTGTGTGTGGAGAGCAGTAAAAGAGATCTACTAGTGATATGCTGTAAAAATTGCCCTACCACTGAAAATGTGGAGTAGGTGTAGCAAACTCGAGACATTTCATATTCCTCAGCATCCAGCGTGTCAGCACTCTGGTTTGTGACTGCTGAAACTGAAAGCATGCGTTTTCTCACTTTAATCACTGAATGAAATTTTAGGCCATGTTTACATCCAAGATGGTAGGGGGAAACAGAAGTATTGTGAGTGTGTTTATCTGTTATTGTTCTTTGAAAATTATGTTTTATGTAGTTACAGTATTTTGCAGGTTTTATTTTTTTGTTCATTTGTATTGATTACTGTATCTGATTTCTGTTTTATTTCCAGCTACAAACTTGAGAGAGCAAGCAGACCGATTTTTCTGCTGGGGAACCTCACTCATCTTCCCCAAATCTGAAGTATAAAGAGGTGGCTTTGTGTATAAAGCAGCAGCATGGGCATCCTAAATATAATGCTGGTACCTGGGCTATGAGGAAGAATGGGAAGACACAAGAGGTGAAACGCTTATATAAAGGTCCAGCCATTCTTCATAAGCGAATAGAACACAATAAAACATAGTATAATACATAGAGGTGCTGCTGCTAGAACCAATCATAAGCCATCATCTTATGTACAAAAGTGCAAGGTGAATGGGACTTCCAAGGTAAATTTGTTCTATACCAAATTTGTGTGCATTCAAAGCCACTGGTGTGCATGATTACCAGACATAGTGCAGAGGCCATAACATGGAAAGGGAGGGATTTCAAAAGAGCCTTGTGCACATTCACCTTATTTGGGTTGTTGGTTTTATCAACACATTAAAAAAAAAAATAAAGTCCTTTGGAGCAGATCATCAATAGATAAACTGACACAAGCGTCTCAAGACTGGCTTTCCCATGCCTTGTCATTTACTGAATAAAAATTCCATAATAATTTATTCTGCTAACAGCATGTCTTGCCCTTTTACTGAAGGCATGATCAGGTTAGCCAGTGTCATAATAAGCAGAGGCAGGAGGAGTAATATCAGGGCCAGTTGATGAACGAATAGAAGCACACCCTTTCTCGTTGTCACAGGTGCCCCTGCGACCCTTGTCTCGGGTCACACGCGCACCCGTGCAGGCGGCTGCGCTTGCCACACGACTCACTTCGCCGGCATCCAAAGGCATCTCCCGTGTCTCCCTGTGTGCTTCAGATTTAAAGGGCCAGCGCCCCGATAATTGATGCTGGCAGATGCCATTGTTTGTAAATTCCCAGCCCCTTCCTGTCTTCCCTGCCCGATCTATGTGCCTCACAGCCTCATAAAAAGCTCCCTAGCGATTCTTCTGCGTTCCTGTGTCTCCTGCGTTCCCGTGTCGCCAGCGTTCCTGTGTGTTCCTGTGTATCCTGCGTTCCTGCTCCCATGCGCTCCTTCTCCTGAGCTCCCGTGTCATGTGTCCCATGTGCCTGTGTTCCTGTTCCCATCTGCCTGGACCTCCCGTTGCTGACCCCCGATTGGACTTGACGTTGCATGTCTGCCGCCTGCCCTGACCTTGTGCCTGGACCTGACTTGGACCTTGTGCCGACTTCTATAGTGGGCTAGTCGCACATGTGGACTAACCTGGGGGTACCCTGCCACAGCAAGTCCAACCCTCTTTGCGGCGGGCTCTGGTGAAGACCAGGTGCCACTTAGACTCCGGTCCCAGGTGTCGTCTAGTGCCACCTCCCGTGGTGGTCCAGTGGATCCACGCATCCTGAATCCTGACAAGCATGCTGAGGTGGAGGTGGAGACCTGAATGTTGTGGAAGAAGTGTTGTTTGCTAGGAGGTGCAGCACTTTCTGCTGGAAGCTTTAGCATTACCATTTGATATTCTTGCAGCTCATGTGGATGGAGGGCTGAGGTGCAAACTTTAACACCCTGTCAACAGCTCACCTTCTGGCTATAAGTTCTACACTAACACTTCACAAACTGCCACGCAAGATACTGCAGGTTTTGTGTATAAGGCATATGTGCCCTGCTTTGTATGTATAGTGCCTCTAAAGTATGTATATGTGTGCCATATTTTGTATCTATTGTAAACCAGGTTTTAGACGTATATAACCAGTAGGTAGGTCAGAAAGTTCATACAAGTTCTTAAAAGGGTTTGGATAAAAATAAATCATAAAAAGTTTTGATAAAAAAATATAACTATATATCACATTATGTACATAGACCTTCAGACAGAGAAATATATATATATAATAGGGTAGATATTGTTAGTATTGTCTTTAAACCATTACAGTCAAAAAGAGAAAAAAAGGGGGAACTGGCCTCTTTATGCAAGAAAGTTGTGTGCAAAACATGCAGTACGAGCTTATTCAATACTGAGGGAAAGAGAAAGGAAGCTTGACATAATAGATACTGATGTCTCATATTTATAAAGGGATCAAGGTAGGTAACTGACCTATTGTACTGGGGGCTCAGAGGACAGGGTAGTCTGCAAAAAATTGTGAGATTCTTGAGAATATTCACAGCACTAGAGATAAAAACCAGTTATTCTAAATACGATCTAAATAGAAAGGGGACTAGGCAAGTGGAAGGAATCGGAGACTTACTAGATCCTGTGTCCGCATCGGCCAGCAGCAGCTTTTGTAATATCCGCTGTTGCCTGTGGTCGAATTCTTATAGCGCGACTCGGATTCGTGTCTGTGCAAGTGGATGGAGATCCAGCTTAGTGCGCACACGCCGTTCGTCACTGACAATTGGAGCCTTTGCCTGCTGAATTGACTGTGTTGGTGTTCAGAGCAAGGATTGGATATGTTGAGAATATCGCTGGGTGAAGCTATTATCTAGAGATGGGCGAATTTGTTAAAATTCGTTTCGTCCCGATTCGCCGAATTTTTTGAAATAATTAAATTCGACCAAAATCGAATCAAAATAAATCATGTTAAAAAACAGGCATTTCCTGGCTGCAGAGAGCCTGTATGGTGTTGTAGAATGTTGTGCCATGCTTAAATATGCATAGGGAGCGTGGTTTGGTATTCAAACAATGCTGTGTTTTAGTATGACGCACATGACAGCCGCGGCTCTTAGAATCGCTTCACTCTTCACTTCCATGTGCACTTATGTTACAGGGGATATTATTCATAACTGGACCCTCTGCTCTATTATATATATATTACATATAGTGTAAATGGATACAGTTTATACTGACCACAGTCACTGATATTCTGTGGTGAGATGTGTGTGTACTGAAGCCGTTGCTCATTAACATATAAAAAGGCTTTGACAGTAAGAAGCCACCATGAACCAGGTGTGAGATTCCCTGCACACTACTGGGTCTATCCTAAGAGGGTCTTAGGGTGGAGTTATAAGGGGGTGGGGAGGAACTACACACAGGGATATTTAAGCATGGTAAAAACAGAAATCATCCTCTTCTGTCTCTTGCTTCCTGGCCCCCCTGGACGAGCAGCACTTAACTAAGGAACCAGGTCATATATTGTGTGTGCTTTCTGTGTAAGTATATAACGTTATAAGAGTAATTATAACATAGTACTTATTATAATATAGTAGACTTTATATAGTAGTACCTATAGATATCCCAGGTGTTATGTGTTTTACCATATATATACATAGCTAAGTGTTTACAGTGAGTGTGTATATATTAGTGTAACTACATGTATAACCTGTAGCCGTATCCCATTCACACGTGGATCTCTGCCCTGCACGTGTATTGGAGGAGTAGATATATAGATGCTATTGTGCATGAGTCTCTATACGTACATGTATATGGTCAGGTACTGGATGTGACTCCTGCTTCAGGGTATATCCAGGAGCTGCGGTAGTGTTAGATTATATTGTATATACATACATATTACTGTGGTCCAGAAGGGGCCAGGAAAAGACGTTTGTGTGTAGTTGTGTTCTCTATGTATTTTGTATTGTATTTTATGTAGTTACTTTGTCACATGTATGTTGTTAGTAAAGTCTTTTTGTATATAAGTATCTGCGAGGGTTGTATGTTACTCTTGTGATATATGAAGGACTGGAGTAGGTGCTTATGGTAAATAGCACAGACTAAGGGGCTGGACAGAACCACTGAAACCCAGAGGAACTGAATAGAAATCCAATCCCCTTTATCAACTTACATAGGCAAACTTCCCCAAATAAGCGAAGCGGCAACGCAGCCTGACAAGGTAACGTCTGTGCCAGCTCGAAAGGACCGAGCTGAGGGCCAAGATCCCACTATAACATTAAAGAGTAAACTCTTTTTACACTGACATCAGATGATTCCATAGATTATGACAGAACCTGTTCTGTTAAACGCAGATACATGTTGAAAGCCCCCAAAAGAGTGAAGAGGATGTCGGCAGTAATTTTGCATTGACGTCACTGATCATTTTGCCCTTCTTTTCACGCGTCAGTGTCCTCTTTCAATCGGTCAATAATCCATCAGTATTGCTAAAGCCAAAAACAAACAGGAGTTGATCCAGAATAGAGATGAGCAGCAAATGGGATACTTGCATGTCCTCTGTGTTCTGTATCCACTCCTGCTTTTGGCTATCAATCCTGAAGCTTTTCATCCTTCTGACAGATGAAATGAAGGGGAAAACCAAACATAGTGGCAACGTCATAGAGTGATGGAGGGTGAAAACAGCATTGTGGAGGGAGACAGCGGTCAGTTGGCAGCAGCATGAGTAGGCTGCAGAGTGGCACAATGACAAATTATGGAGGAGGCACAATCATATAGTGTGAAGGTGGCATCAGAAGCAGCAGGAGCCCACAGAGTGGCACAATCATATAGTATTTTGGTGGCATCAGTAGCAGCAGCAGCAGAAGGAGCCCACAGAGTGGCACAATGATATAGTGTTTTGGTGGCATCAGAAGCAGCAGGAGCCTGCAGAGTGGCACAATGATATAGTGTGTTGGTGGCATCAGAAGCAGCAAGAGCGGTAGAGTGGCACAATGATATAGTGTGTTGGTGGCATCAGAAGCAGCAAGAGCGGTAGAGTGGCACAATGATATAGTGTGTTGGTGGCATCAGAAGCAGCATGAGCCCACAGAGTGGCACAATTATAAAGTGTGAAGGCGGCATCAGAAGCAGCAAGAGCGGTAGAGTGGCACAATGATATAGTGTGTTGGTGGCATCAGAAGCAGCATGAGCCCGCAGAGTGGCACAATTATATAGTGTGAAGGCGGCATCAGAAGCAGCAAGAGCGGTAGAGTGGCACAATGATACAGTGTGTTGGTGGCATCAGAAGCAGCATGAGCCCGCAGTGTGTCACAATTATATAGTGTGAAGGCGGCATCAGAAGCAGCAGGAGCCTGCAGAGTGGCACCATGATATAGTGTGGAGGTGCCGGACAATTCCAGTCCCTAGTAAAGATGGTAGGAGGCATCTGGTGCAACTAGCAGCTGATGTGTGGCATCAGGCGGGTGGCAGCATCAGAATAGTAGCTGAGGCAGGTAATTAAAACCCTGACTCAACGTTTGGAGGAGGCGTCATGGCTGATCTAATCTGATGCATTGGTGAGTTGAAATCCTGGCCGATCCAAGCCTGATTCATCTTGACAAAGGTCAGTCTTTCCACATTACAGGTGGACAAGCGGGTTCTCCTGGGGGTAACGATGGCCCCCGCCGCACTGAACACCCGCTCTGATACCACACTACTGGCCAGGCAGGACAGCTTCTCGTCTGCAAACCCCGCAAGTTGCGGCCACGCATCAAGTTTGGCTGCCCAGTAGTCCATGGGATCCTCTAAGTGCTGTGCAAGTAGGCCACCACCTGCTGGTGCAGGGTCTGCTTCATGTCCTGCTGCTGCTGGTGGCGGCTACCCTCCTCACTAGGCGGGTGAAGGAAATTGCTCATTAAGGAATCCAGACTTAAGCGACTGTTGATGGAACTGCTACTGCTCCTACCCCCCCAGCTCCCCACAGCAGCCGTGGCAGTAGTACGTGAGCAATGACTGGCAGGAATCCCCCGGTCAGAACTGACAGAGGATGGACAATGGCGCACATAGGCAGCGGCCAACTGTGTGCTCAGTATTTCTCTATAGTATGCCAGTTGTTCCTTCCTCTCAGCAGCAGGAAAAAAGTCACCCATTTTGGACCGGTAGCGAGGGTCCAAGAGGGTGGAGAGCCAAAAGTCATCCCTATGCATGATGTTGACTATTTGGCTGTCACTAGTTAGGCAAAGAAGCATGCTGCGGGCCATCTGCGCAAGTGACTCTGTGGGACTCCCAGTCTCCATATCCACAGTATACTGCCACAGTGCTTCTGGGTCATCTGCCTCGTTTTCTACCTCCTCCCGATGCTCCTGCTCCTCCTCTCCTGTCACCTGAGTAGAAAAACCACAAATTGCACCAGACTCTGCTTGTGCTCCAATGTCCTCCTCCTCCTCCTCCAGTTCAGCCCCCACCAGACCCATGTGGCCATGAGATGTAGTCTCCACTTCTCCAGTGCCCTGACCAGACAGATTTTGCAGCATGAGTTCCAGAACATGAAGCAGTCCTGGCGACTGACAAATAACGTGGCCTCTTCAAAAGGCCTAAACAAACGGTAGGTGTCACGCATGAGCTGCCAGTGGCTGACATCAAATTTACACAGGAGAGTACTACGGTCCGCTTGCATCATCAAAAAATCATTAATGGCTTTTCTCTGTTCATACAGGCGGTCTATCATATGGAGGCTGGAATTCTAACGGGTGGAAACATCGCATATCAGACTATGTTGGGGTAGGCCGTTCTGGCATTGCAAATCGAAGAGGGTGTGCTTGGCTTTGTAAGAATGGCTGAAGTGCGTGCACAGTATCCTGGCCATTTTTAAAATGTCTTGCAGATGGGTGTAAGACTTCAGGAACTTGTTGACTACCAGATTGAACACGTGCGCCATGCAGGGCGCATGGACCATCCCTCCTCTGTCCAGCGCGGACACCATGTTCCTCCCATTGTCTGTCACCATGGTTCTGATTTTTAGTTTAGTTAGAGAAAGCCACACATTGATTTCTTCTTGCATGACGCGGAGCAGTTACTCCCCTGTGTGACTTGCATGACACCGCTGTGCCCTGTCTATAGTAAATAAGCAAAGAGATGTGCATAATTGACCAATGAAAAACTTTATTGATGATACATTTTTAAAACACACTTAAAAACCCAAATGGGGATGCATATCACAGAAAACTCCCTGGAAGAAGATATAATGGATAATAGAGAATAATAACCAAAATCAATATATAGTAGAAGAAAATCATCCAAGTCAATATATAAGGTAAGTAGAAATCAAAAAATGGAAATAAAATAATACAAGTATTTTTTGGACCAAGTAACACAACCCAATAACAAAATTAGCAGGTACTTTAGTAAAAGTTGTAGGTCCAGATAAGGTGCAAATGAGTAGGGTTCAAGTCTACATTACCGTATATAAAGGTGCAGCCCAGGGAGGAAAGGATGCCCCACGCGTATCGCCCAACTTGCGGGCTTCGTCAGGGGATATCGGCATATGATGCGTGATATGTTTATATACCCCGGCCATCCCGCCGCGGCCCAGCCTACCTACTTCCGCTCTGAGACAGAGTAACATCCGGTCATGCGCAACGCAGACCGACAAAGCGGCCATGCGTTCCAAATGGCCGGAAGTGTCGCACAAGGTAGAGTAATGTGCGTTCCACCGGCTGGAGTTTAAAAAAATATAGATTCTGGATCATAGTTATATCTATTAAAAGAAATATGTGGTATGTATAGGCAAAAACTGATCGCCGAATTTGAAAGATAAAACCCCATAAAGACATACTTGAATTTAATTAGAACCATGTATGAAAAGTGACTAAAATATTCAAGTGCAAAAATAGGAAGGGACAATTGTCACAGTATTCCTGTAACGGCGCAATATATCACTTTATGGTGTCCAATAACTAATAACCCAGAGGAGGATAAGGATATCAAAAAGAGTTTTGACAACAAGATCTGTTAAATAAAGGAGCATAAGACAAAAAGAAAAAAATGAATGTTATTGCATTTATCAATGTCGGTAGCATAGTATGAATGGGTACAAACTCAAGATGATATTAGTATGTCAAGTATAAGTGATATATAGAGTTCAGGATGCGTTCTTAATGAAGATAACGACGGTGCCTAAATCCAAACTAAAATTGTATCCTTGTATATCCATAGTATTACTTTGTCGAAAACGCATATCAATATATCAATAAGCAGTGACGAGTGGCAAAATAGAATATATAGCTTTATAATCTGTATATCTGTTAGAGATAACAGGGTGAGTGGCGACAACACAGGAGTCTGATCTGAAAAGCACATATTTTCTGGTAAGCTTGGCGCCTTGACAACAAGATACTAAACCACCACATACTAGAACCGGATAAACGAAAAATAAGAAATGAAATTAAAAACAAAGTCGCAAGTACATCAAAATGGTAAGTATGGTTGTGACGAAGATATATATAGAGCCAAGGTAATAGTATACAAAAGTTGGTATACCCAACAAAGTCAATCAGACTGATGGATTAGAGAAAACAAGAAATAAATTATCAGAGTATCGGCGCATAAGATATGTCCTTAAAAGAGGTTTGTTTGTAGAATAGCGTGACATAATCAAAATGGTACAGTGTATTGGAAGTGTTAAAAATCAAGATAAATCTAAAGTGCATAGTGCTAAATAGTATACGTGATAACTCTAAAATGCATATCCCAAGGGTGTTGTGTATTTTACTCAAACGAGGGTACTCCATATCTCTGTTTGAAAATAGCAGCATTTAGTGACGACACACAAGTGTGGTCTACGGGTACACAAATTCCTAAGAGAGTAAGAGCAATACCGCAAGTACGTCGAAATAGTGGGTATCGTTGTGACGAAAATGCATATAGAACCAAGATTGTCAAATACACAAGGTGGTCTACCCAATGAAGTCAATCAGACTAGTGGGTGTTGCACAAACAAAAATAGAGTGTCAAAATATCGGCGCATAAGGTATGTCCTTAAAGGGAGTTTATTTGTCAAATAGTGTGACATAATCAGGATGGTAATTTATGTTAAAAATATTAAAAATCAAGGTATGTCTAAAGAGCGTGATGCTCGATAGTACATACATTAACCCTAGAATACATAGCCGGGTGTATTGTCTATTTTTCACGAACAGGCAGACACAAGGTGTGCTGTCCATGTAGGTAATTATCATAATGTAGGGCCTCTAAGTTTATAGGCATGGTAGTAAGAAAAGGAAGCGGCGGGAGGGCTGAGCCACAACAGGGCGGCCAGGGCACGCAAAAAGGTCCGTTATCAAAGATATTCAGATAAACAATTTAGATAATAAATAGAAACAATGTATTAGTCAATAATAAATAGAAGATCACATCATATTGGCATAAATAGAATCCAAAAACCAAAGGGGGTCGGACAAAAACCATGGGAAACATAAAAAAAAGAAAAAAGAGAAGAAAAGAAAATATATGAGGTCGGCAAGTCAGAAATCAAAAATCAAGAGGTCAATACCAGGGTAGCAGATGCATAAACTATATTCAAATAAATAGCAGGGATAGCGGTCGGGGGGCTAGAAATCACCCAGGCAAACGGCATGACTTCGTGGGTGTAGGTTCAAAAAGAGGGGGTCGGAACTGATTGTAGACAAATCGTAACGAGATGTTGTGTCTAGGCCAGTTTTTTCTCGAGTCCAAGTGGATGTAGCAGGAGTGGAATCGAAGGCTTCTTCCACCAAAACAAAAAAGGAATCTAAGATTCGAGAGAAGACAAGCAGAGGTGAGATATCAAACTAAACAAAGCTACATGCGTGCAATTGATTAAGGGGCCCTATAAAAAATATATACAATAAGGGGTCCAGGATGTGTACTGTGAAAAAGCCAGTGCATAGTAATACACATACAAGGTGAAACAAATACAACAAAATTATATTTAATAATTGAGGGATAGGTGCATGTCAGTTGTATGAAGTTATGAAAAGAAGGTGGTGTGTATGCAGGATGATGAATTCAAAAGAAACCAGAAATTGAATTAAGTTAAGTGTGAGTTGGTGGTGTCGGTAGGCCTAAGATTTATAGTGGCCTGTAAAAAGCAGCTCCTCGTTGAGTCCTTTAGGTGCCACTGTATCCAATGTATAAATCCACCTAGATTCGTTACGTAGTAATAGGGGAACAATGTCCCCACCCCTGTTGTTAAGTGTGACCTTTTCCAATCCAAAGACCCGAAGGCCTCTCGGGTGGCCCCCATGATGTTGTAAAAAGTGTAGGGCAACCGAGGTTAATTTCTTACCTTTTTGTCGGTCAGAGTAGGCTGTACGGATGTTGGACAAATGCTGCTGGCATCTTTTTCGAAGCTCTTGTGTGGTCTGACCAACATATAGTTTGTGACATGGGCACATGAGTATGTAGATGACTCCCCGTGTTTTACAGTTAATGTAGTCCCGGATCCTGTATCTTTTGTTGCAAGTGGGATCCTCAAAAAAAGTGGTGCGTGAAATAAAGGGGCAGATGGAGCAGTCCCCACATGGATATGAGCCATGAAGGCGTACTCCCCGTCCAAGAGAGGTCGACGGGCGTTGGAAATGACTGTTGGACAGGGCATCCTTTAGATTTCTTGAGCGTCTAGCTATAATTTGTGGCTTATCAGTGAGAAAAGGCAAAAGTCTGTTGTCACTCTTTAGGACGTCCCAGTTTTTTTCAAAGATCTTGAACATTTCAGTCCACTGATTGTTGTACGTCGTGATCATCCTAGGTTTGGAATCCGTGACACGTGTCTTGGGCTGCAGTAAATGTCGACGATCACTGTTCTTGGCCCGAAGAAACCCCTTGGAAATGACTTTGCGGGGATAGCCTCTATTCTGAAAGCGGGAAGTCAATTCATGTGCATGTTGCTTGAAATCCACCTCGTGGCTACAATTCCGTTTTACACGGAAAAATTGGCCCGTGGGTATCCCATTTTTTAAATGGTTTGGGTGAAAACTGGAAAAGTGTAGCAGGCTGTTAGAAGCTGTTGATTTGCGGTAAAGAGAGGTAGTGAGTTTGGGGTGTTCATATCTGATTTTGAGGTCCAGAAAATCCACTACTGCATCCGAAATGTGTGCAGTCAGTCTAATATTCCATGGATTTGTGTTGAGTTGGCTGATGAAATTGTTACAGTCTTCAAGGTTACCTGTCCATAGAAAGAGAATGTCGTCAATATAACGGTACCACCCCGCTACCCAGATCTTATAGGCATCGAGGTGGTAGACCACATTCTCCTCCCACCACCCCATAAATAAGTTCGCATACGATGGGGCGCATTTTGCCCCCATAGCAGTGCCCGAAACTTGTTTGTGGAATACCCGATCAAAAAGAAAATAATTTTGGTGTAACACCAGGTACAGAAGGTCCAAAAGAAAGGAGTCATGCCTCCTATCCATTGACCACTGTTTGTCAAGAAAAAGGCATTGATGCCTACCTGGTGATCGATGATTGTGTACAGGGCTTTCACATCAAGCGTGACCAGTAAGACGGAAGTTGTCGTCTCAAAGGCTTCAATTCTCTGTATGAGGTGTGTGGTATCCCGGATGTAGGATGGCAAAACGGCAACCAGGGGCTGAAGGAAAAAATCGAGATAAGTGCATAATTTTTCATTCAGGCCCCCGATCCCCGAGACAATTGGACGCCCTGGGAGAGACTTGTGAGAGACTTGTGTACCTTGGGTAACATGTAGAAGGTCGGTATTACAGGTTTATCTGTAGTGAGGAAACGTATTTCACTTTTGTTGATGATACCGGCTTGTAGGGCTGCACATGTGGTATGATGGAGCAGCACTTGTGGGGGCGGAGGTGGTGGTGGAAAGGAGGAGGCGGAGGAGGCGGACACTGGCGCAGGAGCAGCAGTTTGACAACGTGGAGAAAGCGCCGTCTCTTGTGGAAGTTGTTGGTGTGGCTGGGCAGGAAGCACATTCACCCAGTGGGCTGTAAAGGACATATACTGGCCCTGACCATAATTATAGCTCCACACGTCCGCACTGCCATGCACCTTGGAAGAAACTGATAAGCTCAAGGAATGTGCGAGCCCTTCACCAATATGGCACAGCCTTTTTGGAAAAAAAATTGCAGCTTGGAACTCTCCACCTCGGTTCGGCACAAGCCATTAGTTCTCTGAAGGGTGCAGAGTCCACGACTTGGAAAGGGAGAGACTGCAGTACCAACAATTTCGACAAGAGCACGGTCTGCTTCTGCACCTTAGGATGGCAGGACGCACAGAGTTGTCTTTTTGTAATCACCTCGCTCAACGACTGCTGGCGCCAATGCGTAGCGAGAAGTAGGAGCATCTTGACCGGGAGATGATGTCAAAGACAAACAGCTCCCTTCGGCAGTGGTGCTGGAGCCTTGACTTGCTGAAAAAGGTGCTGCTGCTGTTGCTGCGCCTGCAGGATGGACCACATCTGACACCCGTTTCTCCCAGGCCATTGGATGGTGACGCTGCATGTGTTGGCGCAGGGCCATGGTGCCAAGGTTAGCTCCCTGGCCACGCTTCACTTTCTGCCTGCAGATATGACATATACCCACGCTCAGCTCCTCTGGTGTCTTTACCAAAAACTGCCACACTGCTGAGGTGCTAATTTTACCGCCAACACTCTGCACTAAGCGAATACTACCGCTGCTGCCTCGCTGAGCCCCTGAACCACTGCTTAATTGGGCCTGCGAATCGGGATTTGTACCCCGCGTACGTTTGGCTCCCATCCTCGCACTGCTGCCACCCTGCTGATTTACAGCCACAGTAGCGACTTGCTGCCTGCTCCACAAGCTGACACTCTCTTTGCCCGACGATGATAAATCCCCTGCTACACCCGGCTCCCAAGTGCGATCGGCTACATCATCATCAATTTGCGTATCCCGGTCACTGCTACTCTCCTCACCGGTGTCAGTATGCACAGCCTGCCTACTGCAGGAAGCAGCGGAAGTCTGCCCCACCTCTTCACTGCAAAGCAGCTGCTGACTGTCCTCAAACACTTCGTCCTCGCTGAATAGTGGCGCTGAGCCCAAACCACCTAGTAGCTCTCTGGCTGAGGGAAAGGAACAGGACAGAGCCTGATTGAGGACAGGTGAGAGCCGCTGACCTGCTCCTGGGCCATGCCAACTAATTGTTGTATCGGAGGAACCCACGGACTCTTGGCTGGGGTTGTCAGATGTCATATTTCAGGAATTGGATGACCTAGTCAACCATTCCACAACCTTTGGGTTGTTGATCAACACACTGCCAATTCGTTCTCTGAAAGGCTGAGAGGTGCGTCCCACATCTTGGAGAGGGCACGGGCACTCTAATAGATCTTGCCTTTCAAGGTCGGAAACATGGTTGTTTGTTGTGTGCTGGATGTCAGGTATCTTTTGGAGGTATGCATCTTTGTTGGTGCCAGGAGCGTCTTCAGAGTGGGGGCTTGTCTATAGGTAAGTGTGGGGATCTTCGATAGGGTTTTTGCCAAATTCTTCTGTAAAATGTGCCAGTGTTTCTCTAGGAACGCCCTAATGATTTTATGATCCGAGGAATATGTGGTGACAAAATTGAGGTTACAGTTGTTGTTTGTAGAGGTGAATTTTGTGGACAGGAGTAGGCATTGTTCCTGAGTGAGAGTATTTGTTTTCCGGTAGGCATCCTAATAATGTGAGAGGGATAACCCTTCTGTTTGAATCTCTCTCTCAGGATTTCCGATTGGCTTTTATAAGTAGTCGGGTTAGTGCAGTTCTTTCTGATGCGCTGACTGTAAGGGATGTTGGTGAGCCATTTTCTGTAATGGGAACTGGAGAATTCTAAGAAACTATTAATGTCAACTGATTTGAAATAGGTCTCTGTTATTAATTGCATTCCAGTGGGATCTAGAGATATTAATAGGTCCAGAAACTCGATACTCTTGGGGGAAATGTTCAAGGATTAAGTGATACCCCATGTGTTGGCATTAATGACTTGAAGGAATTCCCGGGCTTCTTGTTCCGCGCCAACCCATATTAGGAACAAGTCTTCAATATAAAGTTCAAACATTTTTATCTTCTTCTTATATTGAGAATTCCTCTTATATTGAGAAACTATCATACACTGACAAATAAAGAGAGGAGGGGAAAAAAAAACATGGTTTAAGTGAAGTCTCAGAAACTAACACACTGACAAATAAAGAGAGAAGGAGAAGAGGAAAAAAAAACATGGTTTAAGTGAAGTCTCAGAAACTAACACACTGACAAATAAAGAGAGAAGGAGAAGAGGAAAAAAAAAACACTTCCTGCTTTTTAGGCGCCAAATCTTTAGATAAAAACACAGCAACTAACAGCAGGCCTTCCATTACTTGCCACCCCACATCATCAGATACAGATAAACAGCAATGACTCATTTGTTCAATCTGTAGCCAATGCAGCGATGTCAGTTTAATAACTTATATATGTACCTGTTGTTTGTTATTCATTTATCACTGCCAGACCATGGATTTACTTTTTAATTGGCTCATCGATCAATATTACTATATAAATTCATTATCTGTATATCAGTTTTACATTACTGAAAACCCTAGGGCAAAAGGTCTTCTGTATATGCTTACTTTGTACCATGTGTCTGCATGTATGTGTGTATGTGTATTTTACCATTTCTCTGTATTAGAGATGAGCGAGCACTAAAATGCTCGGGTACTCGTTATTCGAGACAAACTTTTCCCGATGCTCGAGTGCTCGTCTCGAATAACGAGCCCCATTGAAGTCAATGGGAGTCTCGAGAATTTTTCAAGGGGACCAAGGCTCTGCACAGGGAAGCTTGGCCAAACACCTGGGAACCTCAGAAAAGGATGGAAAGACCACGGAAATGGACAGGAAACAGCAGGGGCAGCATGCATGGATGCCTCTGAGGCTGCTTAATCGCACCATTATGCCAAAATTATGGGCAACAGCATGGCCATGACAGAGTGATCGAATGAGGCTAGATAGCATCTAAAACATGCAATAATTGACCCTGACACTATAGGGGACGGCATGCAGAGGCAGCGGCAGCAGTGGCAGGCTAGAGAGTGTCATGGCGACATATCCTAAATGGACTCAGGTTTCACCAAAGGAGGTGAAATGATTTCCTATGTGAACAAAAGGTTGACGGTATATTTAGTCGATAAAACAGCATGGTGGCGACATAGTGACCAAGTTCCATAACGTATCTGGTGAAACACCCGAAAAATGAGCCTGACACAGCTCTTTTGATAAGGGGACGACATGTGGAAGCAGCCATGGAGACGACTTCCATGATTAAGAGCGACAGTATGGGGCATTCATATTGCGCTGCTATGATTGCAACTTCAGGTCTCCAGCATGGCGGCAACAGATGGGCCGAGTTCCACTATGTATCTGGTGAAACACCTGAAAATTCTGCCTGACACAGCTCGTTTGATAAGGGGATGATGTGCTGCATATCCTCTCGTGCTCCAGCGTCTGGGGTATAGAGAGTTGAAATGAGACATTGGTGGACGCTGTGGAGGATCGTGGAGGCAAAATGGACAGGAAACAGCAGGGGCAGCATGCATGGATGCCTCTGAGGCTGCCTAATCTTGGGATGGAGCTGGCGGTCCACTGCCAGGCGAGACTTCGCCTGTCCAAGCCCCTGTCTCTCGGCTCCTCCCCACCCAAAATGGGCCTGGGGGCCAGAAGCGTTTACTTTGAAAAGATTATAATTTTCAAAACAGGCCGGGTCGTTTGAATATTTCACCTAGGAATAATGGAATAGCATAGTGGTTCTATTTTTAATTGTTTTTACGGAAATGGTTCCATGATTAAGAGCGACAGTATGGGGCATCCATATTGCGCTGCTATGATTGCAACAGATGGGCCGAGTTCCACTATGTATCTGGTGAAACACCTGAAAATTCTGCCTGACACAGCTGGTTTGATAAGGGGACGATGTATGGAGGCAGTGAACTAGTAGTAGATTAAAGGTGCTGCAGTTAAAACTATGTTAGTTGGATATTGAGATGGAGCTGGCGCTCCGCTGCCAGGCGAGCTTTCGCCAATCCAAGCCTCTGTCTCTAGGCTACTCCCCAAACAGCACTTCTAAGAACTAGAGATGAGCGAACACTAAAATGCTCGGGTACTCGTTATTCGAGACGAACTTTTCCCGATGCTCGAGTGCTCGTCTCGAATAACGAACCCCATTGAAGTCAATGGGAGACTCGAGCATTTTTCAAGGGGACCAAGGCTCTGCACAGGGAAGCTTGGCCAAACACCTGGGAACCTCAGAAAAGGATGGAAACACCACGGAAATGGACAGGAAACAGCAGGGGCAGCATGCATGGATGCCTCTGAGGCTGCTTAAACGCACCATTATGCCAAAATTATGGGCAACAGCATGGCCATGACAGAGTGACAGAATGAAGCTAGATAGCATCTAAAACATGCAATAATTGACCCTGACACTATAGGGGACGGCATGCAGAGGCAGCGGCAGCAGGCTAGAGAGTGTCATGGCGACATACCCTAAATGGACTCAGGCTTCAAACCAATGGGTGGCAGAGAGGAACCAAAGGAGGTGAGCAAGAAGTGCTCAAATAATATCGGTACATGATAAAAGTTTGCCAGTATATTTTGTGGATTACACAGCAGGGTGGCGACAAAGTTAACATGGAAGCCATGAAAACAACCCAAAATTCTGCCTGACACAGCTCGTTTGATAAGGGGACCATGTATGGAGGCAGTGAACTAGTAGTAGATTAAAGGTGCTGCAGTTAAAACTATGTTAGTTGGATCTTGGCATGGAGCTGGCGCTCCGCTGCCAGGCGAGCTTTCGCCAATCCAAGCCCCTGTCTCTAGGCTACTCCCCAAACAGCACTTCTAAGAACCTTTTGTATAAGATCAAGTGTAGTAGCGTTCTTATAAGTTTAGGATATGCCGGGTGAGGGGAATGTAAACAGATGCGCAAGAAGCGCATGATGCGCATGGAGCTGGCGCTCCGCTGCCAGGCGAGCTTTCGCAAATCCAAGCCCCTGTCTCTAGGCTACTCCCCAAACAGCACTTTTGTATAAGATCAAGTGTAGTAGCGTTCTTATAAGTTTAGGATATGGCGGGTGAGGGGAATGTAAACAGATGCGCAAGAAGCGCTGAAATAATATCCCTAAATGGTAAAAGTTTGCAAGTATATTTTGTGGATTACACAGCAGGGTGGCGACAAAGTTAACAACTTTGATGTGGAATCCATGAAAACAACCCAAATTTCTGCCTGACACACCTCGTTTGATAAAGGGACGATGTATGGAGGCAGCTATATGGACGACTTTTGGAGGTAGGAATGGAGACAACGTGTGGAGGCTGCTATGGAGACAATTTAATTTGGATAGTGCCTGTATGTGGCAGTCCCAAACATTTTTCAAACCAGAGGAGCAGGTAGGTGGCCCTCCAGTAAAATGGGATAGATTGAGTGCCTGTATGTGGCAGTCCCAAAAATTGTTCAAACCAGAGGAGCAGGTAGGTGGCCCTCCAGTAAAATGGGATAGATTGAGTGCCTGTATGTGGCAGTCCCAAAAATGTTTCAAACCAGAGGAGCAGGTAGGTGGCCCTCCAGTAAAATGGAATAGATTGAGTGCCTGTATGTGGCAGTCCCAAAAATTCTTCAAACCAGAGGAGCAGGTAGGTGGCCCTCCAGTAAAATGGGATAGATTGAGTGCCTGTATGTGGCAGTCCCAAAAATGTTTCAAACCAGAGGAGCAGGTAGGTGGCCCTCCAGTAAAATGGAATAGATTGAGTGCCTGTATGTGGCAGTCCCAAAAATTCTTCAAACCAGAGGAGCAGGTAGGTGGCCCTCCAGTAAAATGGAATAGATTGAGTGCCTGTATGTGGCAGTCCCAAAAATTGTTCAAACCAGAGGACCGGGTAGGTGGCCCTCCAGAAAAATGGAATAGATTGAGTGCCTGTATGTGGCACTCACAAAAATTGTTTCAAACAGAGGACCGGGTAGGTGGCCCTCCAGAAAAATTAAATGCATGAAGTATAGCAAGAGCCAGTGGGCCCTGTCAAAAAATAGCCATTTTCCTCTGCTTTACTGTACAAAGAGGAGGAGAAGGAGGAAAATGAGGAGGAGGAGGAGGAGTGGATCAATTATTCAGGTTGAGCTTCCTTCACCTGGTGGAGATTGGAAATTCTGAGAAATCCAGCCTTTATTCATTTTAATAAGCGTCAGCCTGTCAGCGCTGTCAGTCGACAGGCGTGTACGCTTATCGGTGATGATGCCACCAGCTGCACTGAAAACCCGCTCGGACAAGACGCTAGCGGCAGGGCAGGCAAGAACCTCCAAGGCGTACAGCGCCAGTTCGTGCCACATGTCCAGCTTTGAAACCCAGTAGTTGTAGGGAGCTGTGTGATCATTTAGGACGATGGTATGGTCAGCTACGTACTCCCTCACCATCTTTCTGTAAAGATCAGCCCTACTCTGCCGAGACTGGGGACAGGTGACAGTGTCTTGCTGGGGTGACATAAAGCTGGCAAAAGCCTTGTAAAGCGTACCCTTGCCAGTGCTGGACAAGCTGCCTGCTCGCCTACTCTCCCTCGCTACTTGTCCCGCAGAACTACGCACTCTGCCGCTAGCGCTGTCAGAAGGGAAATACTGTTTCAGCTTGTGCACCAGGGCCTGCTGGTATTCATGCATTCTCACACTCCTTTCCTCTGCAGGGATGAGAGTGGCAAGATTTTGCTTGTACCGTGGGTCCAGGAGAGTGAACACCCAGTAATCGGTGCTGGAATAAATTCTTTGAACGCGAGGGTCACGGGATAGGCAGCCTAGCATGAAATCTGCCATATGCGCCAGAGTACCAACGCGTAAGAATTCACTCCCCTCACTGGCCTGACTGTCCATTTCCTCCTCCTCCAACTCCTCCAACTCCTCTTCTTCTGCCCATACACGCTGAACAGTGAAGGACTCAACAATGGTCCCCTCTTGTGTCTCGCCAACATTCTCCTCCTCTTCCTCCTCATCCTCCTCCACCTCCACCTCCTCCGATATGCGCTGAGAAACAGACCTCAGGGTGCTTTGGCTATCAACAAGGGAATATTCTTCCCCCGTCTCTTGTGACGAGCGCAAAGCTTCCGACTTCATGCTGACCAGAGAGTTTTTCAACAGGCCAAGCAGCGGGATGGTGAGGCTGATGATGGCGGCATCGCCACTGACCATCTGTGTTGACTCCTCAAAGTTACTCAGCACCTGACAGATATCAGACATCCACGTCCACTCCTCATTGTAGACTTGAGGAAGCTGACTGACCTGACTACCAGTTCTGGTGGAAGTTGACATCTGGCAGTCTACAATCGCTCTGCGCTGCTGGTAAACTCTGGATAACATGGTCAGTGTTGAATTCCACCTCGTGGGCACGTCGCACAACAGTCGGTGAGCGGGCAGTTGGAGGCGGCGCTGCGCTGCCCTGAGAGTGGCAGCATCTGGGCTGGACTTCCTGAAATGCGCACAGATGCGGCGCACCTTCGTGAGCAAATCAGACAGATTGGGGTATGTCTTGAGGAAACGCTGCACTATCAGATTTAACACATGGGCCAGGCATGGCACATGTGTCAGTCTGCCGAGTTGCAGAGCCGCCACCAGGTTACGGCCGTTGTCACACACAACCATTCCCGGCTTGAGGTTCAGCGGTGCCAGCCACAGATCAGTCTGCGCCGTGATGCCCTGTAATAGCTCTTGGGCGGTGTGCCTTTTGTCGCCTAGGCTCAGCAGTTTGAGCACCGCCTGCTGTCGCTTAGCGACGGCACTGCTGCTGTGCCTAGAGCTACCGACTGATGGCGCCGTGCCCACGGATGGTAGTTCGGAGGAGGAGGTGGAGGAGGGGTGGGAGGAGGAGGAGGCATAGTAGGCCTGAAACACCTGGACCGAGGTAGGCCCCGCAATCCTCGGCGTCGGCAGTATATGAGCAGCCCCAGGGTCAGTCTCGGTCCCAGCCTCCACCAAGTTAACCCAATGTGCCGTCAGCGATATATAGTGGCCCTGCCCGGCAGCACTCGTCCACGTGTCCGTGGTCAGGTGGACCTTGTCAGAAACGGCGTTGGTCAGGGCACGGATGATGTTGTCTGACACGTGCTGGTGCAGGGCTGGGACGGCACATCGGGAAAAGTAGTGGCGGCTGGGGACCGAATACCGAGGGGCGGCCGCCGCCATGAGGTTGCGAAAGGCCTCGGTCTCTACTAGCCTATAGGGCAGCATCTCCAGGCTAAGCAATCTGGAGATGTGCACATTAAGGGCTTGGGCGTGCGGGTGGGTTGCACTATATTTGCGTTTCCGCTCCAGCGTCTGGGGTATGGAGAGCTGAACGCTGGTGGATGCTGTGGAGGATCGTGGAGGCGACGATGGGGTTTTTGTGCCAGGGTCCTGGGCAGGGGGCTGACTAGCAGCTGACACAGGGGAAGGAGCAGTGGTGTGCACGGCCGGAGGTGAACGGGCTTGTTGCCACTGAGTGGGGTGCTTAGCATTCATATGCCTGCGCATACTGGTGGTAGTTAAGCTAGTAGTGGTGGAACCCCTGCTGAGCCTGGTTTGGCAAATGTTGCACACCACAGTCCGTCGGTCATCCGGTGTTTCCTTAAAGAACCTCCACACTTCTGAAGATCTAGCCCTCGCCGCAAGAGCCCTCACCACGGGAGCTTCACTAGTTGACAGTGGCGCTGATGCACCAGCTCTGGCCCTGCCTCTCCGTCTGGCCCCACCACTGCCTCTTCCAACCTGTTCAGGTCGAGGACTCTCCTCCGTCTCAGAAGCACTGTGTTCACCCGGCCTCTCAACCCAGCTTGGGTCTGTCACCTCATCATCCTCCGATCCCTCAGTCTGCTCCCCCCTCGGACTTCCTGCCCTGACAACAACTTCCCCACTGTCTGACAACCGTGTCTCCTTATCGTCGGACACCTCTTTACACACTTCCACTACGTCAAGAAGGTCATCATCACCCACAGACTGTGACTGGTGGAAAACCTGGGCATCGGAAAATTGCTCAGCAGCAACCGGACAAGTGGTTTGTGACTGTGGGAAGGGTCCAGAAAACAGTTCCTCAGAGTATGCCGGTTCAAATGGCAAATTTTCCTGGGAGGGGGCAGACTGGGGGGGAGGAGGCTGAGGTGCAGGAGCTGGAGGAGTGGGGATTTCGGTGACATGGGTGGACTGCGTGGAAGACTGACTGGTGGTGGACAAATTGCTCGAAGCATTGTCAGCAATCCACGACATCACCTGTTCGCACTGTTCTGGCCTCAACAGTGCTCTACCACGAGTCCCAGTAACTTCAGACATGAACCTAGGGAGTGTAGCTCTGCGGCGTTCCCCTGCTCCCTCATCAGCAGGTGGTGTCTCACCCCGCCCAGGACCACGGCCTCTGACCCCTGCAGTAGTTGGACGCCCACGTCCCCGCCCTCGTCCTCTACCCCTAGCCCTGGGGTTAAACATTTTTAAAATGAGAGTTATAACTTTTTTTTTTTTTTTACTTTTTTTTTTTTTTTTTGTGTGTTTTTTTTGTGTTTTTTGTTTTTTTTTGTGTTTTTTGTTTTTTTTTGAGTTTTTAGAACCAAACAATCCTATCCTATTGCTATGGCTATTTTCTAGCCAAGTATCAAAGGAAGCACACTACTATGCCAGATGAGATGACACTGAGTTATTGCCTAATAGAAATCCAACCCCTACTGAATTTTGCCACTTCAGCCTTTGCTATGGATATGTGCGCCACTAAGCGCAGAACACAGCGGTCGCAAGTCTCACTACAAATTGCTCAGAATTGGCAAGTACATGCACTGCAGAAACTACAGCCACCAGCAGATCAACCAGAAATCAAATATATAGAACGCTACTGTAGGCTTCAAGAAGCTATTTGTATTCTCCTATGGCTATTTTCTAGCCAAGTATCAAAGGAAGCACACTACTATGCCAGATGAGATGACACTGAGTTATTGCCTAATAGAAATCCAACCCCTACTGAATTTTCCCACTTCAGCCTTTGCTATGGATATGTGCGCCACTAAGCGCAAAACACAGCGGTCGCAAGTCTCACTACAAATTGCTCAGAATTGGCAAGTACATGCACTGCAGAAACTACAGCCACCAGCAGATCAACCAGAAATCAAATATATAGAACGCTACTGTAGGCTTCAAGAAGCTATTTGTATTCTCCTATGGCTATTTTCTAGCCAAGTATCAAAGGAAGCACACTACTATGCCAGATGAGATGACACTGAGTTATTGCCTAATAGAAATCCAACCCCTACTGAATTTTCCCACTTCAGCCTTTGCTATGGATATGTGCGCCACTAAGCGCAGAACACAGCGGTCGCAAGTCTCACTACAAATTGCTCAGAATTGGCAAGTACATGCACTGCAGAAACTACAGCCACCAGCAGATCAACCAGAAATCAAATATATAGAACGCTACTGTAGGCTTCAAGAAGCTATTTGTATTCTCCTATGGCTATTTTCTAGCCAAGTATCAAAGGAAGCACACTACTATGCCAGATGAGATGACACTGAGTTATTGCCTAATAGAAATCCAACCCCTACTGAATTTTCCCACTTCAGCCTTTGCTATGGATATGTGCGCCACTAAGCGCAGAACACAGCGGTCGCAAGTCTCACTACAAATTGCTCAGAATTGGCAAGTACATGCACTGCAGAAACTACAGCCACCAGCAGATCAACCAGAAATCAAATATATAGAACGCTACTGTAGGCTTCAAGAAGCTATTTGTATTCTCCTATGGCTATTTTCTAGCCAAGTATCAAAGGAAGCACACTACTATGCCAGATGAGATGACACTGAGTTATTGCCTAATAGAAATCCAACCCCTACTGAATTTTCCCACTTCAGCCTTTGCTATGGATATGTGCGCCACTAAGCGCAGAACACAGCGGTCGCAAGTCTCACTACAAATTGCTCAGAATTGGCAAGTACATGCACTGCAGAAACTACAGCCACCAGCAGATCAACCAGAAATCAAATATATAGAACGCTACTGTAGGCTTCAAGAAGCTATTTGTATTCTCCTATGGCTATTTTCTAGCCAAGTATCAAAGGAAGCACACTACTATGCCAGATGAGATGACACTGAGTTATTGCCTAATAGAAATCCAACCCCTACTGAATTTTCCCACTTCAGCCTTTGCTATGGATATGTGCGCCACTAAGCGCAGAACACAGCGGTCGCAAGTCTCACTACAAATTGCTCAGAATTGGCAAGTACATGCACTGCAGAAACTACAGCCACCAGCAGATCAACCAGAAATCAAATATATAGAACGCTACTGTAGGCTTCAAGAAGCTATTTGTATTCTCCTATGGCTATTTTCTAGCCAAGTATCAAAGGAAGCACACTACTATGCCAGATGAGATGACACTGAGTTATTGCCTAATAGAAATCCAACCCCTACTGAATTTTCCCACTTCGGTCTTTGCTATGGATATGTGTGCCACTAAGAGCTAAACACAACGGTAGCAAGTCCCCCTGCTAATTCCTCACAAAATGGTAAAAGATGCAAATTAAAATAAAAAAAGTAGAACGTTATTGTAGCCCTAAGAAGGGCTGTTGGGTTCTTTGAGAATCACTCCTGCCTAACAGTAAGCTAATAGAACACCCTAACGCTTTCCCTGACCAGCAGCAGCTCTCTCCCTAGCGGCATCCAGAGACAGAATGATCCGAGCAGCGCGGCCAGCGGCTAGTCTATCCCAGGGTCACCTGATCTGGCCAGCCAACCACTGCTATCGACGTGTAAGGGTACCACGTCATGCTGGGTGGAGTGCAGAGTCTCCTGGCTTGTGATTGGCTCTGTTTCTGGCCGCCAAAAAGCAAAACGGCGGGAGCTGCCATTTTCTCGAGCGGGCAAAGTATTCGTCCGAGCAACGAGCAGTTTCGAGTACCCTAATGCTCGACCGAGCATCAAGCTCGGACGAGCATGTTCGCTCATCTCTACTAAGAACCTTTTGTATAAGATCAAGTGTAGTAGCGTTCTTATAAGTTTAGGATATGGCGGGTGAGGGGAATGTAAACAGATGCGCAAGAAGCGCTGAAATAATATCGGTAAATGATAAAAGTTTGCCAGTATATTTTGTGGATATATTTTGTGCCACAGCAGGGTGGCGACAAAGTTAACAAGTTTGATGTGGAATCCATGAAAACAACACAAAATTCTGCCTGACACAGTTCGTTTGATAAGGAGACCATGTATGAAGGCAGCTATATGGACGACTTTTGGAGGCAGCTATGGCGATGACGTGTGGAGGTAGCAATGGAGACAACGTGTCGAGCCAGCTAAAAAGACGACATGTGGAGGCTGCTATGGAGACAATTTAATTTGGATAGTGCCTGTATGTGGCAGTCCAAAAAAGTTTTCAAACCAGAGGAGCAGGTAGGTGGTCCTCCAGAAAAATTAAATAAATTGAGTGCCTGTATGTGGCAGTCCTAAAAAGTTTTCAAACCAGGGGAGCAGGTAGGTGGTCCTCCAGAAAAATTAAATAAATTGAGTGCCTGTATGTGGCAGTCCTAAAAAGTTTTCAAACCAGAGGAGCAGGTAGGTGGCCCTCCAGAAAAATTAAATACATAGAGTACTATAGCTAGAGCCAGTTGGCCCTGGCAAAAAATAGCCAGTTTCCTATGCTTTAGTGTACAAAGAGTAGGAGAAGGAGGACAATGAGGAGGAGGAGTGCATACATTATTCAGGTTGAGCTTCTTTCACCTGGTGGAGAATGAAAATCCAGAGAAATCCAGGCTTTATTCATCTTGATAAGCGTCAGCCTGTCAGCGCTGTCAGTCGACAGGCGTGTACGCTTATCGGTGATGATGCCACCAGCTGCACTGAAAACCCGCTCAGACAACACGCTAGCGGCAGGGCAGGCAAGAACCTCCAAGGCGTACAGCGCCAGTTCATGCCACACGTCCAGCTTTGAAACCCAGTAGTTGCAGGGAGCTGTGTGATCATTTAGGACGATGGTATGGTCAGCTACGTACTCCCTCACCATCTTTCTGTAAAGATCAGCCCTACTCTGCCAAGACTGGGGACAGGTGACAGTGTCTTGCTGGGGTGACATAAAACTGGCAAAGGCCTTTGTAAAGCGTTTGCCTGCCAGTGCTGGAAAAGCTCGCCTACTCTTCCTCGCTACTTGTCCCGCAGAAGTACGCCCTCTGCCGCTAGCGCTCTCAGAAGGGAAATACGCTTTGAGCTTGTGCACCAGGGCCTGCTGGTATTCATGCATTCTCACACTCCTTTCCTCTCCAGGGATGAGAGTGGAAAGATTTTGCTTGTACCGTGGGCCGGGGGAAGTGAATACCCAGTAATCGGTGCTGGAATAAATTCTTTGAACGCGAGGGTCACGGGATAGGCAGCCTAGCATGAAATCTGCCATATGCGCCAGAGTCCCAACGCGCAAGAATTCACTCCCCTCACTGGCCTGACTGCCCATTTCCTCCTCCTCCAACTCCTCTTTTCTGCCCATACACGCTGAACAGTGAAGGACTGAACAATGGTCCCCTCTTCTGTCTCGCCAACATTCTCCTCCTCTTCCTCCTCATCCTCCTCATCCTCCTCCACCTCCTCCGATATGCGCTGAGAAACAGGCCTAAGGGTGCTGTGGCTATCAACAAGGGAATCTTCTTCCCCCGTCTCTTGTGAAGAGCGCAAAGCTTCCGACTTCATGCTGAAGTTTTTCAACAGGCCAAGCAGCGGGATGGTGAGGCTGATGATGGCGGCATCGCCACTGACCATCTGTGTTGACTCCTCAAAGTTACTCAGCACCTGACAGATATCAGACATCCACGTCCACTCCTCATTGTAGACTTGAGGAAGCTGACTGACCTGACTACCAGTTCTGGTGGAAGTTGACATCTGGCAGTCTACAATCGCTCTGCGCTGCTGGTAAACTCTGGATAACATGGTTAATGTTGAATTCCACCTCGTGGGCACGTCGCACAACAGTCGGTGAGCGGGCAGTTGGAGGCGGCGCTGCGCTGCCCTGAGAGTGGCAGCATCTGTGCTGGACTTCCAGAAATGCGCACAGATGCGGCGCACCTTCGTGAGCAAATCAGACAGATTGGGGTATGTCTTGAGGAAACGCTGAACTATGAGATTTAACACATGGGCCAGGCATGGCACATGTGTCAGTCTGCCGAGTTGCAGAGCCGCCACCAGGTTACGGCCGTTGTCACACACAACCATGCCTGGCTTCAGGTTCAGCAGTGCCAGCCACAGATCGGTCTGCGCCGTGATGCCCTGTAATAGCTCTTGGGCGGTGTGCCTTTTATCGCCTAGGCTCAGCAGTTTTGAGCACCGCCTGCTGTCGCTTAGCGACGGCACTGCTGCTGTTTCTAGAGCTACCGACTAATGGCGCCATGCCCACGGATGGTAATTCGGAGGAGGAGGGGTGGGAGGAGGAGGAGGCATAGTAGGCCTTTGAGACCTGGACCGAGGTAGGCCCCGCAATCCTCGGCGTCGGCAGTATATGAGCAGCCCCAGGGTCAGACTCGGTCCCAGCCTCCACCAAGTTAACCCAATGTGCCGTCAGCGATATATATTGGCCCTGCCCGGCAGCACTCGTCCATGTGTCCGTGGTCAGGTGGACCTTGTCAGAAACGGCGTTGGTCAGGGCACGGATGATGTTCTCTGACACGTGCTTGTGCAGGGCTGGGACAGCACATCGGGAAAAGTAGTGGCGGCTGGGGACCGAATACCGAGGGGCGGCCGCCGCCATGAGGTTGCGAAAGGCCTCGGTCTCTACCAGCCTATAGGGCAGCATCTCCAGGCTAAACAACTTGGAGATGTGGACGTTGAGGGCTTGGGCGTATGGGTGGGTTTGCGCTATACTTCCTTTTGCGCTCCAGCGTCTGAAATATGGAGAGCTGAACGCTGATGGATGCTGTGGAGGATCGTGGAGGCGAAGATGGGGTTTTCGCACGGGAGGAGTTTGGGCCTTGATCCTGGGCAGGGGGCTGACTAGCAGATGACACAGGGGAAGGAGCAGTGGTGTGCCCGGCCGGAGATGAACGGGCTTGGTGCCATTGAGTGGGGTGTTTAGCATTCATATGCCTGCGCATACTGGTGGTAGTTAAGCTAGTAGTGGTGGAACCCCTGCTGATCCTGGTTTGGCAAAGGTTGCACACCACAGTCCGTCGGTCATCCGGTGTTTCTTTAAAGAACCTCCAGACTTCTGAAAATCTAGCCCTCGCCACGGGAGCTTGACTACGGGCAACATTTGGCGCTGATGCACCAGCTCTGGCCCTGCCTCTCCGTCTGGCCCCACCACTGCCTCTTCCAACCTGTTCTGCTATAGGACTCGCCTCCGTCTCAGAAGCACTGTGTTCACCCGGCCTATCAACCCAGCTTGGGTCTGTCACCTCATCATCCTCCGATCCCTCAGTCTGCTCCCCCCTCGGACTTACTGCCCTGACAACAACTTCACCACTGTCTGACAACCGTGTCTCCTCATCGTCCGACACCTCTTTACACACTTCTTCCACTACGTCAATAATGTCATCATCACCCACAGACTGTGGAAAACCTGGGCATCGAAAAATTGCTCAGCAGCAACCGGACAAGTGGTTTGTGACTGTGGGAAGGGTCCAGAAAACAGTTCCTCAGAGTATGCTGGTTCAAATGCCAAATTTTGCTGGGAGGGGGCAGACTGGGGGGAAGGAGGCTGAGGTGGAGGAGCTGGAGGAGTGCTGATTTCGGTGACATGGGTGGACTGCGTGGAAGACTGACTGGTGGACAAATGGCTAGAAGCATTGTCCGCAATCCACGACATCACCTGTTCGCACTGTTCTGTCCTCAACAGTGCTCTACCACGAGTCCCAGTAACTGATGAACCTAGGGAGTGTAGCTCTGCGGCGTTCCCCTGCTCCCTCATCAGCAGGTGGTGTCTGACCCCGCCCAGGACCACGGCCTCTGACCCCTGCAGTAGTTGGACACCCACGTCCACGCCCTCATCCTCTACCCCTAGCCCTCGGGTTAAACATTTTCAAAATTAAAGTGTAAACTTCAAAAAAAAAAATTTGTGTTTTTTGTGTTTTTTTTTTAAACAAAACGATGCTATCCTATTGCTATGGCTAGTTTCTAACCTACACTGACAGCACACAACTGGATTTTGTGCTGTGCCAGGTGACTTTGAGTTATAAAAAGAAATAAAGGTAAAAAAAATAAATCAGCAGACTCGTCGTAATTCAAATCAAACCCCTAATAAATTGTCCCACTTCGGTGTTTGAGGTGGATATGTGCGTCACTAAGAGCTAAACACAACGGTCGCAAGTCTCCCTGCAAATTCCTCACAATATGGTACTAGCTGCACTACTAATGCCAGCAAGCCCAGCCACAAGCAAACCAAAAAAAAAAGGAAAATATAACGCTATTGTAGGCCTAAATAAGCCGTTGGGGTTCTCCTATGGCTATTTTCTAGCCCACACTCAAAGCACACTGCTTAGGCAGATTACTGTGAGTTCTAAAAAGAAATAAACGTAAAAAACAATAAATCAGCAGACTCTGCCTAATTCAAATCAAACCCCTAATAAATTGTCCCACTTCAGTGTTTGAGGTGGATATGTGTGTCACTAAGAGCTAAACACAAGTCTCCCTGCAAATTACTCACAATATGGTACTAGCTGAACTACTAATAGCAGCAAGCCCAGCCACAAGCAAACCAAAAAAAAAAAGGAAAATAAAACATTATTGTAGCCCTAAGAAGGACTGTTGGGTTCTTGTAGAATCACTCCTGCCTAACACTATTCTAATAGAACACCCTAACGCAGGGGCTAGTCTATTCCAGGGTCACCTGATCTGGCCAGCCAACCACTGCTATCGACGTGTAAGGGTACCACGTCATGCTGGGTGGAGTGCAGAGTCTCCTGGCTTGTGATTGGCTCTGTTTCTGGCCGCCAAAAAGCAAAACGGCGGGAGATGCGGGCCCCGGGCGAGCGGGCGAAGTATTCAAAGTATTCGTCCGAGCAACGAGCAGTTTCGAGTACGCTAATGCTCGAACAAGCATCAAGCTCGGGCGAGTATGTTCGCTCATCTCTACTCTATATACATTTTATATATGCATATATAATGCTAGATTTTAATGAAATTTATATAATGCATAATGGTTTGTAAATATATTTTTTATTATATTTATTATAATGGTCCATTTATAAATCACCCTACCTATGTAAATTATGTGTTAAAAATGTAGTTGGATATACCAGGTAAACTCCATAGACTATATAGCCACAATCTACAATTATCCCCATATCCCCCATGGACCAACTTATCTACCACCCCCATACAGGGGGAACCTCCTTGTTTTCATGATATCTTCACATATATTCTATTCTATTATTTTATTATTATTATTTTTAGACCTGAGGAAGCACCTAAAGAAGGTGCGAAATGCGTTGTCTTGCTTTTACTTGTCTTCTGGAAATAAACGGATCCTACTCTGAACGAAAAGAACATGCCAGCGCCATTCATATACGTCCATTTTTTCCTATTAGCGGTGTGCCACACGACGTACCACTATACATCTGGTTCAGTATATTGAGAATTGCCCATGATTACATTTCTTTCACATTCCCTCATGAAGAGATTGGCGTAGCTTGGGGGCGAATCTCGTCCCCATAGCCGTCCCTCACTTCTGGGTGTAGATGGAAGTTTGAAAGGAAAAAACATTATGATTTAGAATAAAATGGATGCTTTGCATGACAAATTCTTGTTGTTGATCCCACATTCTGTAAGGTTTGGATGACTGTTTGTAGACCCAAGGTATGGGACATACATATGAAGGTTCCCATTTGAAATTTTTCAGTTGTAAGATAAGTTGCGGGGAGTCTCTCAAATAAGTTGGAAAGACTTTCACATAGTCCTGAAGAAGTACATCCACGTATTCTGACAGGTTGGAGGTCTGTGAATTTACTCAAGAGATTACTGGGCGACCTGGTGGGTGGGTCGGTTCTTGTGAATCTTTGGTACGTAATAGAACATAGCTGTTTTTGGTAGAATATATTGATATTCTTTCCTATTAACCCCTTCCCGACATTTGACGTAATAGTACTGCATCGCGGGAGGTGCGTTCCCGCAAAATGCAGTACTATTACGTCAAGCTTCTGGCGCCGGCTCCTGAACGGAGCCGGCGCCAGAAGCTGCGGGTGTCGGCTATATATTATAGCTGACATCCGCCTCTAACACCCGCGATCGGAGATTTCTCCGATCGCGGGTGTTAACCCCTAAGAGGCATTTAAATGTCTACATTACCTGAATCGGACCCCCCCGCGGCGCGTACCGGGGGGGTCCGCTGCTCAGATCGCAGCCCCGGGACTGCCGGTGCCCGGGGCTGCAAGTTCTTGATCCGGAAGCCGGGTCCGTGCCTTCTGGCAGGACCCGGCTGTAAGACACTGGGCATGCGCAGCATGCTCAGTGTCTTACATTACACAGTGCAATACATCTGTATTGCACTGTGTAATCTGTAAAAAAGCTTGAACAAGTGATCAGAAGATCACTTGTTCAAGCTTAGATGTCAGTTACTGTAAAAAAAAAGTAAAAATAAATAAATAAAGGTTTTTTACAATAAAAATAAATAATAAAAGAAAGTGAAAGTCCCCCCAAACACCACATTTCCCTTTACACAAGTAATAAAGTATAAAAAACACTAAATCACGAAAAAACCCCACTTATTTGGTATCGCTGCGTCCGTAACAATCTGTACAATAAATCCTAATCATAATTGGACCCGCTCGGTGAACGTGGTAAAAAAAAAAAACCAAAAACTTGCCAAAAATTAAAACTTTTTATCAAATTGCTTTACAAAAAATGTTCTAAAAAGTGATCCGAAAAAGTTACAAGCACCAACATGATACCAATAAAAAGAGCAACTTGTCACGCAAAAAATAAGCTTACAACCAGCTCCGTAAACCAAAAAATACTATAATTATGCCGCTATAAAAATGGCAATACTAAAACAAATGCAATTTTTTCTATTCTAGTTTTCCTTCAATAAAATTGGAAAAATAAAAATAAAACTATATAAATGAGGTATCACCGTAATCGTAGTGATCCGTAGAATAAAGATAATATATTATTGTTATGCTACAGTGAACACCCCCCCCAAAAAATGCTAAAAATCCAAAACAAGAATTGATGATTTTATTTTCCTCCACACGTAAAAAGTTAATAAAATTGCTTCAATAAGCTAAAAACCCACTAAAATTAAGTTTTTTTTACAGTGCATCTCGTCTCGCAAAAAATAAGCCCTTATTTGTCTAAATTGCTTAAAAAATAAATAAAGATTGTATAGCCTATTCCCAACGAGCGTTGTTATAGAACGGTGCGGCGAGTAGTGACTTTACAACACCGGTCAGGGTAAGACGGCGGCTGTTCACTGATTGGGGTAAGACGGCAGCTGTTCCTGACAGCCATCCATCCTGCCCCATGGACCAGAAGGGTTACGTTCCCCCCACACAACCCCAGTTTATTATCGCTGCTATTGGCTCATCAATTCAGACGAGCCAATAGCAGCGAATTTACTTATGACGTCAGTAATACCGGTCACTATGTCTGTAGACACGGTGATCGGGGCAGGGTGGTGGCTGTTCCTGAAAGCCACCAATTGTGCCTTGTGGTCCAGAGGGGTTTTGTTGCCCTCCTCTGTCCATGTTTTGCCGCTATTGGCTGGTCGATTTGGTCCAGCCAAAAGCAGCAATATTCGTCACAATGGGCATCGCTAAGGTGAATAAGAGCAACACTTGGCGATAATTTCCCTACTAAAACGAAGAAAAGCGCTGGCCGTGCACATTGTTCAGATGATGCTGTACAACTCTTACGTGCTGTTCCAATGTGCATGTCCTGCCGTATCATTTCTCCGTTTTCAAGAGGAAGATATTAGGAAACTAATATTGGGACAAGAAGGACGGAGCCCCAGTACCTCTGGTTTAGATGTTCCTGTGTTTTGCCAGGACAGCATTTTCCCGGTGAATTCTGCTGCTTCTAATGGTAGGACTCAATAAAGAGTCTGTTCCAAAAGAGGAGTTAGGATGGACACTACATACTACTAAGAGACCTGCGACAACTCCAGAGTGACAAAAGTTTAGTTGGTCCCCTGGTATATTCTACCTCCTTATACACTAGACATTCACAATTCACGCCCAACCTATTGTGAATTAATTTCGGTAAAATGAATAATTGTAACAAAAGTTATGTCCCGTTGCTCCCTATACCCCTCCATTATTTCATAAGGGGCGCCACATAACGGGCACTGAACTTTCCAGAAATAATTGAAATTTCCATCTTGGACTCCATTGCACATCGTATTTGGAAACCACCTATATGTTCAAAATGCTCATTTCACCACGTGTATTACACTACACCACATATTACACCTTGCTATATTCCCCAAGGGGTGTACATTCAACAATTAGGGTCACTTTTCGGGTTTTCCTCTGTTTTGGTACCACTACGGCTCTCCAAATGCACCCTGACACATGTGAAGGATTTCTTGCAAATTTGGCCTCTAAAAGACAAACATTCCTCTTTTCCTCTACTGTGCGCCCATAATACATTTTATATGCACATGTGGGGTACTTCTACACTCGGGAGAAATAGTTTTACACCTTTTTGGGGTTATTTAATATATTATCCCTTGTGGCTTACAAAAATTAGAGGTAAAGTGACATTTATAGGAAAATTTTCACCTTTTTAATGATTAGGGCCTAATTGGATCATTCACCTGTAGGGGCAAATACATATATTACACATTGCAAAATTCTCTAAGGGGTGTGCATTCAAAGATTAGGGTCACTTTTCGGATTCTTATCCGTTTTATACCACTAGGGTTCTCCAAATGCATGTCAAACATTTGTCAAATCTGGCTTCTAAAAGGCAAACATTCCCCTTTCCTTTTACTGTGCGCCCATACAACATTTTATATACACATGTGGGGTACTTCTACACTCGAGAGAAATAGGTTTACACATTTTGAGGGGTTATTACATTTTTTTTATCCCTTGTGACTATATAAAATTAGGAGTAAAATGACCTTTATAGGAAAATGTTCACCTTTTATCTATTTAAGTCCTAATTAAATCAAACACCTTTACGGACAAATACACATATTACACCTTGCTAAATTCTCTAAGGGGTGTGCTTTCCAAAATGGTGACACTTGTTGGGGTTCCCCTCTGTTTTGGTACCACTACGGCTCTCTAAATGCATCCTGACACATGTAAAGGATGTCTGTCAAATTTGGCTTCTAAAAGGCCAATGCCCCTCTTTCCCTTCTGAGCTTCACTGCGTACCCATACAACATTTTATTTGCATGTGTGGGGCAATTTTATACTCGGGAGAAATGCTAGTACACATTTTTTGGGGTTGTTTCATCTTTAATGCCTTATGGGATACAAAAATTAGCCGTAAAAGTGACTTTTTTGGGAAAATGTTCACTTTTTTCCTTTTAGGGACCTAATTGAAGCAAACACCTGTAGGGGAAAATACACATATCACACCTTGCTGAATTCTCCAAAGGGTGCACTTTCCAAAATGGTGACACTTGTTGGGGTTCCCCTCTGTTTTGGTACCACTAGGGCTCTCCAAATGCATCCTGACACATGTAAAGGATGATTGTCAAATCTGGCTTCTAAAAGGCCAAAGCCCCTCTTTCCCTTCTGAGCTCTACTGTGCACCCATACAACACTTTATATGCAAAAGTGGTGCAGTTCTGTGCTTAGGAGAAATAGTTTTACACATTTATGGGGTTGTTTTATCTTTTATCCCTTGTGGCTTACAAAAATTTGGGGTAAAAGTGACTTTTTTGAGAAAATGTTCACCTTTTTTCACTTTTGGGGCCTAATTGAATCAAACACCTGTTGGGGAAAATACACAAATTACACGCTGCTAAACTCTCCAAGGGGTGTACTTTCCAAAATGGTGTCTCATGTTGGGGCTTTTCTCTGTTTTGGTACCATTATGGCTCTCCAAATGCATCCTGACACATGAAAACTTTTTCAGCCATATTTGCCCTGCAAAAACGAAACAACGCTCTTTCCCTTCCAGGTGCCCCCCTGTGCCCGTACAGCAGTGTACAGTGACAAAATGGGTATTGGCATACTCAGGAGGAATTGACCTAAACATTGTAAAATGCATTTTCCTTTTTAACCCATTGTGAAGGTGCAAATTTTAGTGTTCAATGAATCTATAGTGAGATAAAATTACATTTCTCTAATTTCACTTTCATTTATCTTTCACCCTCATGAAACGCTCAAAGGGTTAACAAAATTCCCAAAGGTTGTTTTGAATATTTTGAGGGGTGTAGTTTCTAAAATGGTGTAATTTGTGGGGGTTTTCTGTCATGTAGGCCTTATAAAGTCACTTCTAACTAAATTGACCCTCCAAAAGTAGGTTTTGATGATTTTTGTGAAAATCTGAAAAATTGCACCTAAAGTTATAAGCCTCCTAACATCCTAAATAAAGGAAAAGATGTTTGAAAAATGATGCCAAGTTAAAGCAGACATATGGAAAATGTTAGTTATCAAGTTATTTTAGTGATATGACCCACTTTCCAAAGAGTAGAAAATTTTGAATTTGGAAAACATTGTTTTTCTCAAAATTTTTGCCAAATTTCCATTTATTTCATAAATAAATACTAAATATATTGCTTAAATTTCTCAACCAGCATGAAGTACAACGTGTCACGAAAAAACAATCTCAAAATCAACTGGATATGTTAAAGCGTTCCAAAGTTATAACCACTTAAATAGACACATGTCAGATTTTAAAAAATGGGCCGTGTCAGGAAGGTGAAAAGTGGCTTCAGCGTTAAGGGGTTAAAGATCCCTGCCAAATGTGCTTCTTTGAGTAAATTACTAAATTTAGTCATGTTTTCTTGTTTTGGATCTTCCTCCAGCCGTAATAATTAGTGTCCAACAGGATCTTGAGGGATTCCTGTATGTAATTCTCTCGATTGAATATTACTGTGCTGCCGCCCTTATCTGCTGGTATAATAATGATTTTCGGGTTATCCAAAAGTCTTTTTAGGGCTTCTTTTTTATTCAAGTTTGATATTTGTTTGTTTGGTCTCTTAATTCATCTTGGATACGATCTCGCCAGTGCATGGAAGGTATCTATGAAGGGACCTCGACTTGGTTGGGTTAAACCTATAGGAAGTCCAAACATGGTCTAACACTATCCTACATAAAAGACAAACCAACCAATAATAAGACACCAAACAAAACTACAGAACAAGACCCAAGTATGTCCAACACTACAATAAATCAAACCACTTTGCCCAATTCCACAAAAGGCAAACCAAACTGTACCCCAAACACCAAAGTGATGGTAAAGCTTAACATCTTACCCAGTTCCCTAAATGGCCAACCAAACTGCACCACAGACCCAACTGTAAATCCTCCTCTCTCTCTCAATAACATCACTGTTCATCCAGAGATGTCACCTGAACTTGTGACAACCCAAGAAACCTAATTGAAACTGATACAACAATATTTGGAATTCACCAACCAGAATTTGAATTATGATCTATCCGCAAGCCTGTTACCTTCTTTTTTTAGAACTTCCCCACATACCGAAGGAACCCCCTGTTAGTTCCTATAACGGACTCTCTCATTCCCAAACTAGAGAGCCCCAAAGCATCCTACTCAATTTTTATCCAACCAATAGTAGCTCAAAAAGAAAAGAAAGACTAGAGGAAAAACACGAAGAGGAGGAAGGAAAAATTACTCTCAAAACAAAGAAAACCAGCAAATCACTGGGACTAAACAAGCAGTAAAAATCTTCAACCTTTCTGAATATCCATTATTAGGTGATGAACAAAGTTTAGTCAGTAAGGGCCTCTCCTTTTGCCCGAAGAATAAGTCAAAAGAATTCGACTTATTCATGGACCTTAATAATTTTGTAAGAAAAGTTACTTTGAAACAACATTTTACTATTAAGGAAGCCGAAAGCTAAATGGAAAATCCCACATAGGAGGAAACAACTCCACCGATAGAACAAACCACAGAGTTTATCCACACACATCTCAAACCACAGTCCAATTTTTACCCAACTCAAAGTCGAGGTCCCTTAATAGATACCTTCTATGCACTGACGGCCTCGGATCCAAGATGAATTAAGAGACCAAACAAACAAATAAATAAATATCAAACTTGAATAAAAAAGAAGCCCTAAAAAGACTTACAGTATGTTTAACCCGAAAATCATTATTAAACCAGCAGATAAGGGTGGTGGCACAGTAATACTCAATCGAGAGGATTACATACAGGAATCCCTCAAGATCCTTTCGGACACCAATTATTACATGCGGCTGGAGGAAGATCCAAAGCAAGAAAACATGACTAAATTAAGTAATTTACTCAAAGAAGCACATTCGGCAGGAATCCTTAATAAGAAAGAATAATAAGGTAGAATATATTCTACCAAAAAATCCAAGAACAGCAATGTTCTATTACCTATCGAAGATTCACAAGAACCCGACCCACCCACCAGGTCGCCCAATAATCTCTGGAGTGAATTCACTGACCTCCAACCTGTCAGAATACTTGGATGTACTTCTTCAGGACTATGTGAAAGTAATTCCAATTTATTTGAGAGGCTCCACGCAACTTATCTTTTCCCTCCCTCTTCCTTCTCCATGTGCAATCTAGCAGCAGCAGGAAGTGCATTGGGAAGGTAGACCTGCTCTGCTCATAGTAACAGCCTGTGAAAAGTTATCAATGAGGGCCTCTGAACACACCCATTAGAGCCCCTCAGGCTGTTTAGCATAATTTTAAAAGTTTTGATTTCATGAAGGAAGGAGGCTATGGATAACACATATAAGATGGTTACCAGAGTCACAGTACCTGGATATATGAGTAAGTGTCTCTCTACTTTCCTGAGATTTGAACCTTATCACCAGACCTATATAGTTTTGTGAAACCAAATAAAGCTTGTGCAGTGCAGACTTTTGCCCTGGGTAACAGCATTAGCAAATCTTGCATCAGCAATTTGTCTGAGTCATCCTTTGCATGCTTATTGATTAGAAATACGCAGCCAATGCACACTAAAATAGGATGTCTTAAATCCTACCCCAACAATATCTTATTTCAGAATATTACAAAAGCCATTGAAAAAGATAAGTTAACACTCTGTGTATCATATTCACTAATTAAGTAGTTGTCAAGTTAAGCTTTGTAACATCAACCATAATGGGTCATTGTGCACTGCAACTCCCATTCATCATAAATTTGTACATGAATAACAGCAGTGTGAACGGGCTCTATACCTGGTTTCTAAAGTAAAATATGTATCTCAAAAGCCACTTCTCTAGGGCCCAATTATGGCGGTGGCCCCTGGGCCCAAAATCTAGTGGAGGCCCCCACTGAATGTAGTCCAGGCACTGAACAGCAATATTCCACCTCAGCAATCGCTACATACAGCCCCCCCATTAATCACTATATACAAGCCCCTCCACCCCCAGCAATCACTATATACAGTCCCCCAGTAATTACTATATAGATCCCCCAGTATTTACTATATACAGCCTCCAAGCAATCATTGTATACAGCCCCCAGTAATCACTATATACAGCCCCCAGCAATTACTATATACAGCTAATTCCACCCCCAGCAATAACTATAACTTTTAACATGAGAAAAGTGATTAAAAAGGTTTTAATTTAAATAAAATCTATTAAAGCACAAAAAAGCTAAATATCAAGTGGAGGTGTGATATGGAGCGCAAAGTGAAAGCAGTAAAAAACAGAGATCACAAGAAATTGGCATGACATTTTTAGTTTTTGCCTATTTTGATGCATGTGGAATTTTTTGCCTACTTCCCAGTACATAACATGAAATATTCGATAGGAAGTAGAATGAGTTGAGCAAAAAACAGTCATCATATAGCTCTGTACATGGATAAATAAAAAAAATAAGTCATGGAAAAAAAAATAAACACAAAAAAATGTTATTGCCCCTTTACCACTATGTGGTAAAACGAGCTAAAAATTTCCACTCTTTAAAACTTTCCAGGCCTTTCTAGATTCATACATCCATAACATGTTATACCTGTATGAATTACTCATCACATATTACACAAATATATACACACCTATTACATGTTATACCTGTATACACATCACATAACACCAATATATACACCTATTTTATGCTATACACCTATTATATACACCTATTACAAGCTCCCAGGAGCCCACCCCATGATCTGGCTCTGCAGTTGTCTAAATCCCATGTGGCTTAAGTAAAACATCCCTTTGAAACAAAGAGGAAAATGGCTTCCCCAATAATAATGTACATAAAAAAGAAATATATTCATATTTGCCAAAATTAATAACAGTTTTAAATAACAATAAATGTCACCTAACACAGAGAATTCTGAAGTATGAAAACTCTGTGCTAGTCATATGCACATATTAAATTTATGTGAGTATTAAACTTGTTTTACAAGAAGTTGCAACATTTAATCACTACTTTTAGTGATAAAACTATGTTAGTCAAAGTGCTAATACCTTGAAGTTCCAAGAACAATAAAACATGTTAACCTTTTACTTATGAATAAGTTAAACAAGATATTGTGATATATAGAAACAGTTTCAAAATAGCTTAGAAAAGTACAAAGGGATATTGTCACAAGATGAATTACGCAATTATAAATATCACAGAAAATACTTTCTTGTGCTTAGATTTGCAGGCACTATGCATTGCGGGGAAATAACCCTTCATAAAGTTTTAGAAAATATTTATCATACTCAGATAGCATAAATGGATACATGTAGACTAGAGATAAGCGAACACACTCGTCCGAGTTGATGCTCGTTCGAGCATTAGCATACTCGTAACTGCTCGTTGCTCGGACGAATACTTCGGCAGCTCTAAAAAATGGCATCTCCCGCCGTTTTGATTTTTGGCGGCCAGAAACAGAGCCAATCACAAGCCAGGAGACTCTGCACTCCACCCAGCATGACGTGGTACCCTTACACGTCGATAGCAGTGGTTGGCTGGCCTGATCAGGTGACCCTGGAATAGACTAGCCCCTGCCCGCGCTGCTTGCATCATTCTCTGTCTGGATGCCGTTAGGGAGAGAGCTGCTGCTGCTGCAGGGATAGCGTTAGGGTGTTATATAAGCTTAGTGTTAGGCAGGAGTGATTCTATAAGAACCCTGAAAAATAATAAAATACTCGTCACTATCCAGAGCCCATCTTTCTTATTTAGACTTAGGGGCAGCGCGCACATACAAACCTGTGTTTTTTCTTGACATTATTGTCTCTCTCTCTACAATCTATAAGAACCCAACAGCCCTTGTTAGGGCTAGAATAGCGTTATATTTTATATTATTTTTTTGTTTTCTTGTGGCTGGGCTTGCTGGCACTAGTAGTGCAGCTAGTACCATATTGTGAGGAACTTGCAGGGAGACTTGGGAACGTTCTATTTAGCTCTTAGTGACACACATATCCATCTCAAACACCTAAGTGGGACAATTTATTAGGGGTTTGATTGAATTAGGCACAGTCTGACGATTTTCTTTTTTTTTCAAAACTTAAAGTGACTTAAAATCCAGTTGTGTGCTGTCAGTGTCGGTCAGAAGCTAGGCATACAAGAACTCAACCGGCTTTCTTAGGGCTACAATAGTGTTATATATATATTTTGTTGATTTGCTTATGGCTGGCCTTGCTGGCACTAGTAGTGCAGCTAGTACCATATTGTGACGAATTTGCAGGGAGACTTGCGAATGTTCTGTTTAGCTCTTAGTGACACACATATCCATCTCAAACACCTAAGTGGGACAATTTATTAGAAGTTTGATTGAATTAGGCACAGTCTGCTTTTTCTTTTTTTTTTACTTTTCTTTTTTTTTATAGCTCAAAGTCATCAGGCACAGTACAAAATCCAGTTGTGTGCTGTCAGTGTAGGCTAGAAACTAGCCATACAAGAACCCAACAGGCCTTCTTAGGGCTACAATAGCGTTATATATTTTATTTTTTGTTGATTTGCTTGAGGCTCGCTTTGCTGGCACTAGTAGTGCAGCTAGTACCATATTGTGACGAATTTGCAGGGAGTCTTGCGAACGTTCTGTTTAGCTCTTAGTGACACACATATCCATCTCAAACACCTAAGTGGGACAATTTATTAGAAGTTTGATTGAATTAGGCACAGTCTGCTTTTTCTTTTTTTTTTACTTTTCTTTTTTTTTATAGCTCAAAGTCATCAGGCACAGTACAAAATCCAGTTGTGTGCTGTCAGTGTAGGCTAGAAACTAGCCATACAAGAACCCAACAGGCCTTCTTAGGGCTACAATAGCGTTATATATTTTATTTTTTGTTGATTTGCTTGAGGCTCGCTTTGCTGGCACTAGTAGTGCAGCTAGTACCATATTGTGACGAATTTGCAGGGAGTCTTGCGAACGTTCTGTTTAGCTCTTAGTGACACACATATCCATCTCAAACACCTAAGTGGGACAATTTATTAGAAGTTTGATTGAATTAGGCACAGTCTGCTTTTTCTTTTTTTTTTACTTTTCTTTTTTTTTATAGCTCAAAGTCATCAGGCACAGTACAAAATCCAGTTGTGTGCTGTCAGTGTAGGCTAGAAACTAGCCATACAAGAACCCAACAGGCCTTCTTAGGGCTACAATAGCGTTATATATTTTATTTTTTGTTGATTTGCTTGAGGCTCGCTTTGCTGGCACTAGTAGTGCAGCTAGTACCATATTGTGACAAATTTGCAGGGAGTCTTGCAAACGTTCTGTTTAGCTCTTAGTGACACACATATCCATCTCAAACACCTAAGTGGGACAATTTATTAGGGGTTTGATTGAATTAGGCACAGTCTGCTTTTTCTTTCTTTTTTTTTTTTCAAAACTAAAAGTCATCAGGCACAGCACAAAATCCTGTTGTGTGCTGTCAGTGTAGGTTAGAAACTAGCCATAGCAATAGGATAGCATTGCTTTGTTAAAAATACAAAAACACAAAAAAAACACAAAAAAAATTTACAGTTTACACTTTAATTTTGAAAATGTTGAAACCGAGGGCTAGGGGTCGTGGGCGTCAAACTACTGCAGAGGTCAGAGGCCGTGGTCCTGGGCGGGGTGAGACACCACCTGCTGATGAGGGAGCACCGCAGAGCTATACTCCCTAGGTTCATGTCTCAAGTTACTGGGACTCGTGGTAGGGAACTGTTGAGGCCAGAACAGTGCGAACAGGTGATGTCGTGGATTGCGGACAATGCTTCTAGCCATTTGTCCACTAGTCAGTCTTCCACGCAGTCCACCCATGTCACCGAAATCAGCACTCCTCCAGCTCCTCCACCTCAGCCTCCTTCCCCCAGTCTGCCCCCTCCCAGGAAAATTTGGCATTTGAACCAGCATACTCTGAGGAACTGTTTTCTGGACCCTTCCCAGAGTCACAAACCACTTGTCCGGTTGCTGCTGAGCTCTTTTCCGATGCCCAGGTTTTCCACCGGTCGCAGTCTGTGGGTGATGATGACATTGTTGACGTAGTGGAAGAAGTGTGTAAAGCGGTGTCGGATGATGAGGAGACACGGTTGTCAGACAGTAGTGAAGTTGTTGTCAGGGCAGGGAGCAGACTGAGGGATCGGAGGATGATGAGGTGACAGACCCAAGCTGGGTTGATAGGCCGGCTGAACACAGTGCTTCTGAGACGGAGGCGAGTCCTCCGGATGACCGACGGACTGAGGTGAGCAACCTGTGCGGGGTTCCACCACTACCAGCTTAACCACCACCAGTATGCGCAGGCATATGATTGCTAAACACCCCACTCAATGGAACCAAGGCCGTTCACCTCCGGCCGGGCACAACACTGCTCCTTCCCCTGTGTCATCTGATGCCTCTGCTAGTCAGCCCCCTGCCCAGGACCCCGGCCCAAACACCTCCTGTGCGAAAACCACACCTTCGCCTCCACGATCCTCCACAGCATCCACCAATGTCTCCACGCGCAGTGTTCAGCTCTCCATACCCCAGACGCTGGAGCGCAAGAGGAAGTACAGTGCAACCCACCCACACCCCAAGCCCTCAAAGTCCACATCTCCAAACTACTTAGCCTGGAGATGTTGCCCTATAGGCTGGTAGAGACCGAGGCCTTTCAAAACCTCATGGCGACGGCCTCCCCTTGGTATTCAGTCCCCAGCTGCCACTACTTTTCCCGATGTTCCGTCCCAGCCCTGCACCAGCACGTGTCAGACAACATCATCCGTGCCCTGACCAACGCCGTTTCTGACAAGGTCCACCTGACCACGGAAACGTGGAAGAGTGCTGCCGGACAGGGCCACTATGTATCACTGACAGCACATTGGTTTAACTTGGTGGAGGCTGGGACCGAGTCTGACCCTGGGGTGGTCACATACTGCCGACGTCGTGGATTGCGGGGCCTACCTCGGTCCAGGTCTCAAAGGCCTACTATGCCTCCTCCTCCTCCCACCCCTCCTCCACCGAATTACCATCTGTGGGCATGGCGCCATCAGTCAGTAGCTCTAGGCAAAGCAGCAGTGCCGTCGCTAAGCGACAGCAGGCGGTGCTCAAACTGCTGAGCATAGGCGATTAAAAGCACACCGCCCAAGAGCTATTACAGGGCATCACGACGCAGACTGATCTGTGGCTGGCACCGCTGAACCTGAAGCCAGGCATGGTTGTGTGTGACAACAGCCGTAACCTGGTGGTGGCTCTGCAACTTGGCAGACTGACACATGTGCCATGCCTGGCCCATGTGTTAAATCTCATAGTTCAGCGGTTCCTCAAGACATACCCCAATCTGTCTGATTTGCTCATGAAGGTGCGCCGCATCTGTGTGCATTTCAGGAAGTCCAGCACAGATGCTGCCACTCTCAGGGCAGCCCAGCGCCGCCTCCAACTGCCCGCTCACCGACTGTTGTGCGACATGCGATGTGGAATTCAACATTAACCATGTTATCCAGAGTTTACCAGCAGCGCAGAGAGATTGTAGACTGCCAGATGTCGACTTCCACCAGAACTGGTAGTCAGGTCAGTCAGCTTCCTCAAGTCTACAATGAGGAGTGGACGTGGATGTCTGATATCTGTCAGGTGCTGAGTAACTTTGAGGAGTCAACACAGATGGTCGGTGTGGATACTGCCATCATCAGCCTCACTATCCCGCTGCTTGGCCTGTTGAAAAACTCTCTGGTCAGCATGAAGTAAGAAGCTTTGCACTCTTCACAAGAGACAGGGGAAGAAGATTCCCTTGTTGATAGCCAAAGCACCCTCAGGTCTGTTTCTCAGCGCATATCGGAGGAGGTGGAGGAGGATGAGGAGGAAGAGGAGGAGAATGTTTGCGAGACAGAAGAGGGGAGCATTGTCCTTCACTGTTCAGCGTGTATGGGCATAAGAAGAGGAGTTGGAGGAGGAGGAAATGGACAGTCAGGACAGTGAGGGGAGTGAATTCTTGCGAGTTGGGACTCTGGCGCATATTGCAGATTTCATGCTAGGCTGCCTATCCCGTGACCCTCGTGTTCAAAGAATTTATTCCAGCACCGATTACTGGGTATTCACTCTCTTGGACCCACGGCACAAGCAAAATCTTTACACTCTCATCCCTGGAGAGGAAAGGAGTGTGAGAATGCAAGAATACCAGCAGGCCCTGGTGCACAAGCTGAAACAGTATTTCCCTTCTGACAGCGCTAGCGGCAGAGGGCGTATATCTGCGGGACAAGTAGCGAGGGAGAGTAGGCGAGCAGGCAGCTTGTCCAGCACTGGCAGGGGTACGCTTTACAAGGCCTTTGCCAGTTTTATGTCGCCCCTGCAAGACACTGTCACCTGTCCCCAGTCTCGGCAGAGTAGGGCTCCCTACAACTACTGGGTTTCAAAGCTGGACATGTGGCACGAACTGGCGCTGTACGCCTTGGAGGTTCTTGCCTGCCCTGACGCTAATGTGTTGTCTGAGCGGTTTATCAGTGCAGCTGGTGGCATCATCACCGATAAGCGTACACGCCTGTCGACTGACAGCGCTGACAGGCTGACACTTATCAAGATGAATAAAGCCTGTATTTCTCAGGATTTCCATTCTCCACCAGGTGAAAGAAGCTCAACCCGAATAATGTATGCACTTCTCCTCCTCATTTTCCTCCTTCTCCTCCTCTTTGTATACTAAAGCAGAGGAAACTGGCAATTTTTTGCCAGGGCCAACTGGCTCTAGCTATAGTACTCTATGAATTTAATATTTCTGGAGGGCCACCTACCCGGTCCTCTCTTTTAAACAATTTTTGGGAGTGGCACATACAGGCACTCAATTTATTTAATTTTTCTGGAGAACCACCTACCTGCTCCTCTGGTTTGAAAACTTTTTTGGACTGCCACATACAGGCACTATCCAAATTTAATTGTCACCATAGCAGCCTCCACACGTCTTTATAGCTGCCTCCACACGTTGTCTCCATTGCTACCTCCACACATCATCTCCATAGCTGCCTCCCAAAGTCGTCCATATAGCTGCCTCCCTACATCGTCCCCTAAGCATACGAGCTGTGTCAGGCAGAATTTTGGGTTGTTTTCCTCTCACCCGCCATAACCAAAACTTATAATAACAGTACTACACGTGATCTTATACAAAAGGTTCTTAGAAGTGCTGTTTGTAGCCCCCGCCTGCATTGAAAATTATAATTTTTTCAAAGTAAACGCTTCTGGCCCCCAGGCCCATTTTGGGTTGGGAGGAGCCGAGAGACAGGGGCTTGGACAGGCGAAAGCGCGCCTGGCAGCAGACCGCCAGTGCCATCCCAAGATTAGGCAGCCGCAGAGGCATCCATGCATACTGCCCATTTGTTTCCTGTCCATTTCGCCTCCACGATCCTCCACAGTGTCCACCAATGTCTCCATGCGCAACTTTCAACTGTCTAAATCCCAGATGCTGGAGCGTTAGAGGATATACAGCACATCATCCCTGTATGAAACGAGCTGTGTCAGGCAGAATTTTCAGGTGTTTCACCTATGTGGGAATTTGGCCCAGTAGAGACCGTGGTAGCGACACCAAAGTACAGTCCAAAACAGGTCTAGCCTGCATTTATTGTAGCAGCAAAATAAAACAGCCTTTACATTCAGGCATTAAACAAACAAAAATCCTACCCGTCAGGGTGCTAACTATACAGGTGTTCACTAACTCACCACTATACAAAATCACTTGGCTGCTCCAGGCACAGAGGTCAGGGCTGTGTGCTCTCCAGCCTCCTTCCAGAGAGAGACAACACTCTCAGCTCTGCTGAGCGGTTTTAAAAAAAAAACTGATTGTGCTGCTCCCATCACCTGTGTCCAAGGTGCTGGACACCCAACCTCAGCACTAAGGCCTTGCATAATAGCAAAACCTAGGGGAAACATACCGCCCATCCACAGTTAACCCCTTCAGTGTCTCACACCAGATACATAATGGAACTCGGCGCATCTGTCGCCGCCATGCTGGAGACCTGAAGTTTCAATCATAGCAGCGCAATATGGATGCCCCATACTGTCACTCTTAATCATGGAAGTCGTCTCCATGGCTGCCTCCACATGTCGTCCCCTTATCAAACGAGCTGTGTCAGGCTCATTTTTCGGGTATTTCACCAGATACGTTATGGAACTTGGTCACTATGTCGGCACCATGCTGTGTTATTGACTAAATATACCGTCAACCTTTTGTTCACATAGGAAATCATTTCAGCGCTTCTTGCTCACCTCCTTTGGTTCCTCTCTTACGCCTTAACCAGGCAAAATACTGATACATACAGTGCTACACGTTATCCTCGCCAAAAGAAATTTTTTAAATTGGTTTGAAGTCCATTTGGGGTATGTCGCCATGTCACTCTCTAGCCTGCCGCTGCTGCCTCTGCATGCCGTCTTTTATAGTGTCAGGGTCAATTATTGGATGTTTTAGATGCTATCTAGCCTCATTCGGTCACTCTGTCATCGTCGTGCTGTTGCCCATAATTTTGGCATAATGGTGCGATTAAGCAGCCTCAGAGGCATCCATGCATGCTGCCCCTGCTGTTTCCTGTCCATTTCCGTGGTGTTTCCATCATTTTCTGAGGTTTCCAGGTGTTTGGCCAAGCCTCCCTGTGCAGACCCTTGGTCCCCTTGAAAAATTCTCGAGTCTCCCATTGACTTCAATGGGGTTCGTTATTCGAGACGAGCACTCGCGCGTCGGGAAAAGTTTGTCTCGAATAACGAGCACCCGAGCATTTTAGTGCTCGCTCATCTCTAATATAGACACATCCATTTTATGTTAAATCCTTTTTGATGGACCGTATATACTTGAGTATAAATCAACCTGAGTATAAGCCGAAGCCCCTTTAACTGGGAAAACATATTGACTCGAGTATAAGCCTATGGATTAAAATGCATTGGTCACAACCTCTGTAAAATGCTCTGCAGCAGAGCCCCTAGAAATAAAATGCCTCATGCAACCCTCCGCAAATAATGAAACACCCTTTAGCCTCACTGATGATGGAATGCTCTGCAGCCATCATCACTCAATTATGAAATGACAGTCCCCCCTAATGATTAAATACCCAGCATCCCCCTCCCTTACTGATGAGATGACATGCAGAAAGCCCACCACAATATTAAATGCCTGGCAGCCAGCCCCTCCCATTGATGAAATGCCCTGCAGCCAGCTCCCCCACCTATGAAATGCCCTGCAGCCAGCTCCCCCACCTATGAAATGCCCTGCAGCCAGCTCCCCATATATAAAATGCCCTCCTCTAATTGATACGATGCCCTGCATCCAGCCCCCCTCTTATTGATACGATGCTCTGCAGCCCATGGGTATATAAAAAAATAAACCTCCATACTTCACCTTCCAGTGCTGCCCGATGCTCCCCTTGGCTCCCCAACGCTCCTCTTCCATCAGCTCTTCATCTGTAAGCGCAAATGCGCTCTGCCCGAAGGTGCACACTATGATGAACCTGGTTTATTTGCAGATGATATAATCTTAGAAATTTTCAAACCCTTACAGACTCTTAGGGAAAATTTAGAATCTATTAGGCAAAATCTGTTCACATAAAGTTAATGCCAGGAAATGATTGACCTTAGCTTTAATATCCCAGATTTTCTTACAGAAGATAATTAAAAATTGTTGGCAGAAAACCAATATCCTCTTCCTGATACCTGCTCTTCAATCATACATGGAGAAAATACATTAAAAAAGTACTATCTTGGCTAGGAAGAATTATAATGTATAAAATGCTAATACCACAGAAAGGTTTATATTTAGAGATGAGCGAGCACTAAAATGCTCGGGTACTCGTTATTCGAGACAAACTTTTCCCGATGCTCGAGTGCTCGTTTCGAGTAACGAGCCCCATTGAAGTCAATGGGAGACTCGAGCATTTTTCAAGGGGACCAAGGCTCTGCACAGGGAAGCTTGGCCAAACACCTGGGAACCTCAGAAAAGGATGGAAACACCACGGAAATGGACAGGAAACAGCAGGGGCAGCATGCATGGATGCCTCTGAGGCTGCTTAAATGCACCATTATGCCAAAATTATGGCCAACAGCATGGCCATGACAGAGTGACAGAATGAAGCTAGATAGCATCTAAAACATCCAATAATTGACCCTGACACTATAGGGGACGGCATGCAGAGGCAGCGGCAGCAGCGGAAGGCTAGAGAGTGGCATGGCGACATACCCTAAATGGACTCAGGCTTCAAACCAATGGGTAGCAGAGAGGAACCAAAGGAGGTGAGCAAGAAGCGCTCAAATAATATTGGCACATGATAAAAGTTTGCCAGTATATTTTGTGGATTACACAGCAGGGTGGCGACAAAGTTAACATGGAAGCCATGAAAACAATCCAAAATTCTGCCTGACACAGCTCGTTTGATAAGGGGACGATGTATGGAGGCAGTGAACTAGTAGTAGATTAAAGGTGCTGCAGTTAAAACTATGTTAGTTGGTTCTTGGCATGGAGCTGGCGCTCCGCTGCCAGGCGAGCTTTCGCCAATCCAAGCCCCTGTCTCTAGGCTACTCCCCAAACAGCACTTCTAAGAACCTTTCGGATAAGATCAAGTGTAGTAGCGTTCTTATAAGTTTGGGATATGGCGGGTGAGGGGAATGTAAACATCTGCGCAAGAAGCGCTGAAATAATATCCGTAAATGAAAAAAGTTTGCCAGTATATTTTGTGGCTTACACAGCAGGGTGGCGACAAAGTTAACAAGTTTGATGTGGAATGCCCTGCAATAGCTCTTGGGCGGTGTGCCTTTTATCACCTAGGCTCAGCAGTTTGAGCACCGCCTGCTGTCGCTAAGCAACGGCACTGCTGCTGTGCCTAGAGCTACCGACTGATGGCGCCATGCCCACGGATGGTAATTCGGAGGAGGAGGAGGTGGAGGAGGGGTGGGAGGATTTGGAGGTATAGTAGGCCTTTGAGACCTGGACCGAGGTAGGCCCCGCAATCCTCTGCGTCGGCAGTATAGGACCAGCCCCAGGGTCAGACTCGGTCCCAGCCTGCACCAAGTTAAGTGTAGTAGCGTTCTTATAAGTTTGGGATATGGCGGGTGAGGGGAATGTAAACAGATGCGCAAGAAGCGCATGATGCGCATGGAGCTGGCGCTCCGCTGCTAGGCGAGCTTTCGCCAATCCAAGCCCCTGTCTCTAGAATACTCCCCAAACAGCACTTCTAAGAACCTTTTGTATAAGATCAAGTGTAGTAGCGTTCTTATAAGTTTAGGATATGGCGGGTGAGGGGAATGTAAACAGATGCGCAAGAAGCGCTGAAATAATATCCGTAAATGGTAAAAGTTTGCCAGTGTATTTTGTGGATAACACAGCAGGGTGGCGACAAAGTTAACAACTTTGATGTGGAATCCATGAAAACAACCCAAATTTCGGCCTGACAAACCTCGTTTGATAAAGGGACGATGTATGGAGGCAGCTATATGGACGACTTTTGGAGGTAGCAATGGAGACAACGTGTGGAGGCTGCTATGGAGACAATTCAATTTGGATAGTGCCTGTATGTGGCAGTCCAAAAAATGATTCAAACCAGAGGAGCAGGTAGGTGGCCCTCCAGAAAAATGGAATAGATTGAGTGCCTGTATGTGGCAGTCCAAAAAATTTTTCAAACCAGAGGAGCAGGTAGGTGGCCCTCCAGAAAAATGGAATAGATTGAGTGCCTGTATGTGGCAGTCCAAAAAAGTTTTCAAACCAGAGGAGCAGGTAGGTGGCCCTCCAGAAAAATGGAATAGATTGAGTGCCTGTATGTGGCAGTCCAAAAAAGTTTTTAAACCAGAGGAGCAGGTAGGTGGCCCTCCAGAAAAATGGAATAGATTGAGTGCCTGTATGTGGCAGTCCCAAAAAGTTTTTAAACCAGAGGAGCAGGTAGGTGGCCCTCCAGAAAAATGGAATAGATTGAGTGCCTGTATGTGGCAGTCCCAAAAAGTTTTTAAACCAGAGGAGCAGGTAGGTGGCCCTCCAGAAAAATGGAATAGATTGAGTGCCTGTATGTGGCAGTCCCAAAAAATTGTTTAAAACAGAGGACCGGAAAGGTGGCCCTCCAGAAAAATTGAATAGATTGAGTGCCTGTATGTGGCACTCCCAAAAATTGTTTAAAACAGAGGACCGTGTCGGTGGCCCTCCAGAAAAATTAAATGCATAAAGTACTATACCTAGAGCCAGTGGGCCCTGTCAAAAAACAGCCAGTTTCCTCTGCTTTACTGTAGAAAGAGGAGGAGAAGGAGGAAAATGAGGAGGAGGAGGAGTGGATAAATTATTCAGGTTGAGCTTCCTTCACCTGCTGGAGATTTGAAATTAGGAGAAATCCATGCTTTATTCATCTTGATAAGCGTTAGCCTGTCAGCGCTGTCAGTCGACAGGCGTGTACGCTTATCGGTGATGATGCCACCAGCTGCACTGAAAACCCGCTCTGACAAGACGCTAGCGGCAGGGCAGGCAAGAACCTCCAAGGCGTAGAGCGCCAGTTCGTGCCACATGTCCAGCTTTGAAACCCAGTAGTTGTAGGGAGCTGTGTGATCATTTAGGACGATGGTATGGTCAGCTACGTACTCCCTCACCATCTTTCTGTAAAGATCAGCCCTACTCTGCCGAGACTGGGGACAGGTGACAGTGTCTTGCTGGGGTGACATAAAGCTGGCAAAAGCCTTGTAAAGCGTACCCTTGCCAGTGCTGGACAAGCTGCCTGCTCGCCTACTCTCCCTCGCTACTTGTCCCGCAGAACTACGCACTCTGCCGCTAGCGCTGTCAGAAGGGAAATACTGTTTCAGCTTGTGCACCAGGGCCTGCTGGTATTCATGCATTCTCACACTCCTTTCCTCTCCAGGGATGAGAGTGGAAAGATTTTGCTTGTACCGTGGGTCCAGGAGAGTGAACACCCAGTAATCGGTGCTGGAATAAATTCTTTGAACGCGAGGGTCACGGGATAGGCAGCCTAGCATGAAATCTGCCATATGCGCCAGAGTACCAACGCGTAAGAATTCACTCCCCTCACTGGCCTGACTGTCCATTTCCTCCTCCTCCAACTCCTCCAACTCCTCTTCTTCTGCCCATACACGCTCAACAGTGTAGGACTCAACAATGGTCCCCTCTTGTGTCACGCCAACATTCTCCTCCTCTTCCTCCTCATCCTCCTCCACCTCCACCTCCTCCGATATGCGCTGAGAAACAGACCTAAGGGTGCTTTGGCTATCAACAAGGGAATCTTCTTCCCCTGTCTCTTGTGAGGAGCGCAAAGCTTCCGACTTCATGCTGACCAGAGAGTTTTTCAACAGGCCAAGCAGCGGGATGGTGAGGCTGATGATGGCGGCATCGCCACTGACCATCTGTGTTGACTCCTCAAAGTTACTCAGCACCTGACAGATATCAGACATCCACGTCCACTCCTCATTGTAGACTTGAGGAAGCTGACTGACCTGACTACCAGTTCTGGTGGAAGTTGACATCTGGCAGTCTACAATCGCTCGGCGCTGCTGGTAAACTCTGGGTAACATGGTCAGTGTTGAATTCCACCTCGTGGGCACGTCGCACAACAGTCGGTGAGCGGGCAGTTGGAGGCGGCGCTGCGCTGCCCTGAGAGTGGCAGCATCTGTGCTGGACTTCCTGAAATGCGCACAGATGCGGCGCACCTTCGTGAGCAAATCAGACAGATTGGGGTATGTCTTGAGGAAACGCTGAACTATCAGATTTAACACATGGGCCAGGCATGGCACATGTGTCAGTCTGCCGAGTTGCAGAGCCGCCACCAGGTTACGGCCGTTGTCACACACAACCATGCCTGGCTTCAGGTTCAGCGGTGCCAGCCACAGATCAGTCTGCGCCGTGATGCCCTGTAATAGTTCTTGGGCGGTGTGCCTTTTATCGCCTAGGCTCAGCAGTTTGAGCACCGCCTGCTGTCGCTTAGCGACGGCACTGCTGCTGTGCCTAGAGCTACCGACTGATGGCGCCATGCCCACGGATGGTCGTTCGGAGGAGGAGGTGGAGGAGGGGTGGGAGGAGGAGGAGGCATAGTAGGCCTCAAACACCTGGACCGAGGTAGGCCCCGCAATCCTCGGCGTCGGCAGTATATGACCAGCCGCAGGGTCACACTCGGTCCCAGCCTCCACCAAGTTAACCCAATGTGCCGTCAGAGATATATAGTGGCCCTGCCCGGCAGCACTCGTCCACGTGTCCGTGGTCAGGTGGACCTTGTCAGAAACGGCGTTGGTCAGGGCACGGATTATGTTGTCTGACACGTGCTGGTGCAGGGCTGGGACGGCACATCGGGAAAAGTAGTGGCGGCTGGGGACCGAATACCGAGGGGCGGCCGCCGCCATGAGGCTGCGAAAGGCCTCGGTCTCTACTAGCCTATAGGGCAGCATCTCCAGGCTTAGCAATCTGGAGATGTGCACATTAAGGGCTTGGGCGTGCGGGTGGGTTGCACTATATTTGCGTTTCCGCTCCAGCGTCTGGGGTATGGAGAGCTGAACGCTGGTGGATGCTGTGGAGGATCGTGGAGGTGATGATGGGGTTTTTGTGGCAGGGTCCTGGGCAGGGGGCTGACTATCAGCTGACACAGGGGAAGGAGCAGTGGTGTGCACGGCCAGAGGTGAACGCGCTTGTTGCCACTGAGTGGGGTGTTTAGCATTCATATGCCTGCGCATACTGGTGGTAGTTAAGCTAGTAGTGGTGGAACCCCTGCTGATCCTGGTTTGGCAAATGTGGCACACCACAGTCCGTCGGTCATCCGGTGTTTCCTTAAAGAACCTCCAGACTTCTGAAAATCTAGCCCTCGCCGCAGGAGCCCTCGCCACGGGAGCTTCACTAGTTGACACATTTGGCGCTGATGCACCAGCTCTGGCCCTGCCTCTCCGTCTGGCCCCACCACTGCCTCTTCCAACCTGTTCTGGTCGAGGACCCTCCTCCGTCTCAGAAGCACTGTGTTCACCCGGCCTCTCAACCCAGCTTGGGTCTGTCACCTCATCATCCTCCGATCCCTCAGTCTGCTCCCCCCTCGGACTTCCTGCCCTGACAACAACTTCCCCACTGTCTGACAACCGTGTCTCCTCATCGTCGGACACCTCTTTACACACTTCTTCCACTACGTCAACAAGGTCATCATCACCCACAGACTGCGACTGGTGGAAAACCTGGGCATCGGAAAATTGCTCATCAGCAACCGGACAAGTGGTTTGTGACTGTGGGAAGGGTCCAGAAAACAGTTCCTCAGAGTATGCCGGTTCAAATGGCAAATTTTGCTGGGAGGGGGCAGACTGGGGGGGAGGAGGCTGAGGTGCAGGAGCTGGAGGAGTGCCGATTTCGGTGACATGGGTGGACTGCGTGGAAGACTGACTGGTGGACAAATTGCTCGAAGCATTGTCGGCAATCCACGACATCACCTGTTCGCACTGTTCTGGCCTCAACAGTGCTCTACCACGATTCCCAGTAACTTCAGACATGAACCTAGGGAGTGTAGCTCTGCGGCGTTCCCCTGCTCCCTCATAAGCAGGTGGTGTCTCACCCTGCCCAGGACCACGGCCTCTGACCCCTGCAGTAGTTGGACGCCCACGTCCCCGCCCTCGTCCTCTACCCCTAGCCCTCGGGTTAAACATTTTGAAAATGAGAGTTATAACTTGTATTTTTTTTTTACCTTTTTTTTTTGTTTTTTTTGTTTTTTTTTTGTGTTTTTTAGTTTTTAAAACCAAACGATGCTATCCTATTGCTATGGCTATTTTCTAGCCAAGTATTACAGCACACTACTATGCCAGATGAGATGACGCTGAGTTATGAAAAAAATAAACGTAAAATAAAAAAGGAAATGGCAGACTGTGCCTAGTTGAAATACAACCCCGGGCCCTAATAAATTTTCCCACTTCGGTCTTTGCGATGGATATGTGCGTCACTAAAACACAGTGGTCGCAAGTCTGACTCCAAATTGCTCCCAATTTGATAGTAGATGCACTGCAGCAAGTACAGCCACCAGCAGATCAACCAGAAATCAAATATATATAACGCTACTGTAGGCGTAATTAAGACGTTTGTATTCTCCTATGGCTATTTTCTAGCCAAGTATTACAGCACACTACTATGCCAGATGAGATGACGCTGAGTTATGAAAAAAATAAACGTAAAATAAAAAGAAACTGGCAGACTGTGCCTAATTGAAATACAACCCCGGGCCCTAATAAATTTTCCCACTTCGGTCTTTGCGATGGATATGTGCATCACTAAAACACAGTGGTCGCAAGTCTGACTCCAAATTGCTCCCAATTTGATAGTAGATGCACTGCAGCAAGTACAGCCACCAGCAGATCAACCAGAAATCAAATATATATAACGCTACTGTAGGCGTAATTAAGACGTTTGTATTCTCCTATGGCTATTTTCTAGCCAAGTATTACAGCACACTACTATGCCAGATGAGATGACGCTGAGTTATGAAAAAAATAAACGTAAAATAAAAAGAAACTGGCAGACTGTGCCTAATTGAAATACAACCCCGGGCCCTAATAAATTTTCCCACTTCGGTCTTTGCGATGGATATGTGCGTCACTAAAACACAGTGGTCGCAAGTCTGACTCCAAATTGCTCCCAATTTGATAGTAGATGCACTGCAGCAAGTACAGCCACCAGCAGATCAACCAGAAATCAAATATATATAACGCTACTGTAGGCGTAATTAAGACGTTTGTATTCTCCTATGGCTATTTTCTAGCCAAGTATTACAGCACACTACTATGCCAGATGAGATGACGCTGAGTTATGAAAAAAATAAACGTAAAAATAAAAAGAAACTGGCAGACTGTGCCTAATTGAAATACAACCCCGGGCCCTAATAAATTTTCCCACTTCGGTCTTTGCGATGGATATGTGCGTCACTAAAACACAGTGGTCGCAAGTCTGACTCCAAATTGCTCCCAATTTGATAGTAGATGCACTGCAGCAAGTACAGCCACCAGCAGATCAACCAGAAATCAAATATATATAACGCTACTGTAGGCGTAATTAAGACGTTTGTATTCTCCTATGGCTATTTTCTAGCCAAGTATTACAGCACACTACTATGCCAGATGAGATGACGCTGAGTTATGAAAAAAATAAACGTAAAATAAAAAGAAACTGGCAGACTGTGCCTAATTGAAATACAACCCCGGGCCCTAATAAATTTTCCCACTTCGGTCTTTGCAATGGATATGTGCGTCACTAAAACACAGTGGTCGCAAGTCTGACTCCAAATTGCTCCCAATTTGATAGTAGATGCACTGCAGCAAGTACAGCCACCAGCAGATCAACCAGAAATCAAATATATATAACGCTACTGTAGGCGTAATTAAGACGTTTGTATTCTCCTATGGCTATTTTCTAGCCAAGTATTACAGCACACTACTATGCCAGATGAGATGACGCTGAGTTATGAAAAAAATAAACGTAAAATAAAAAGAAACTGGCAGACTGTGCCTAATTCTACTCAAACCCCTAATAAATTTTCCCACTTTGGTGTTTGAGGTGGATATGTGTGTCACTAAGAGCTAAACACAACGGTAGCAAGTCCCCCTGCTAATTCCTCACAATATGGTACTAGCTGCAAATAAAAAAAAAAAAAAATTATAACGTTATAAGCCCTAAGCCCTAAGCCCTAAGCCCTAAGAAGGGCTGTTGGGTTCTTTTAGAATCACTCCTGCCTAACAGTAAGCTAATAGAACACCCTAACGCTTTCCCTGAGCAGCAGCAGCTCTCTCCCTAGCGGCATCCAGACAGAGAATGATCCGAGCAGCGCGGGCAGCGGCTAGTCTATCCCAGGGTCACCTGATCTGGTCAGCCAACCACTGCTATCTACGTGTAAGGGTACCACGTCATGCTGGGTGGAGTGCAGAGTCTCCTGGCTTGTGATTGGCTCTGTTTCTGGCCGCCAAAAAGCAAAACGGCGGGAGCTGCCATTTTCTCGAGCGGGCGAAATACTCGTCCGAGCAACGAGCAGTTACGAGTACGCTAATGCTCGGACGAGTATGTTCGCTCATCTCTATTTATATTCCTTTAACACCCTCACAAGTTCTATCCTACCCTATGGAGGGGAACAAAATATAAAGTTTGTGCCACCACTTTATAGCATTTTTTCTGCCAGGAAACTCCATAATTATTACCATGCCCTCCAAAAACAGATATGGTGTTCACAAAATCCATCTTATGGATTGTCCAAAATAGGAATATCTAAATGGAAACAAAGTTTCTGGGCCTAAACCAGGATCATTGCTAGGTCAAAAGATGTAGGAGGAGGCTCATGCGCTGTAGAGGTCTGCATCCATCATCATTATTTTTTCCAAAGCCAAAAACAAACAGGAGTTGATCCAAAGCAGAGATGACCAGTAAATGGGATATTTGCATATCCTCTGAGTTCTGTATCCACTCCCGCTTTTGGCTATCAATCCTGAAGATTTTCATTCCTTCTGACAAATGAAATGAAGGGGAAAACCAACCATAGTGGCAACGTCAGCAGTCAGTTGGCAGCAGCATGAGTAGGCCACAGAGTGGCACAATGACAGAGTGTGGAGGTGGCAGCAGCAGAATGAGGTCAGAGAATGGCACAATGACAAATTCTGGGGGTGGCAGCAACATGGTAGGCCACAAAGTGGCACAATGACAAAGAGTGGAGGTGGCGGCAGAAGCAGCAGGAGGTCAGAGAGTGGCACAATGACAGTGTGTGTAGGTGGGCGGCAGCAGTAGCATCAGCATGAGGCACAATTCTGGTGGTGGCAGCAACATGGAGTGTGGAGGTGCTGGCAGCAGGAGGCCAGAAAGTGCAACAACGTGTGGAAGTGGGTGACAATTCCAGTTCCTGGTAATTGGTGAATTAAAATTTGGGGAATACAGAGCCCCAAAAACTGACACCTGGAATTGACACCACTATAGTGATTTAACACCGATTTCTTGACATCTACTTTAGCAACAAAAAACCACTTGGACTTTGAGAAAAAAAACACTCCACCAGCTACAGTATATACTTGAGTATAAGCCAACCCGAGTATAAGCTGAGACCCCTAATTTTAACCAAAAAAAAAACCTGGAAAAACCTATTGACTCAAGTATAAGCCGAGGGAAATGCGTTGGTCACAGCCTCCCAGTATATAGCCAGCCCCAGTAGTATACAGCCTGCCAGCCCCCTGTAGCATACAGCCTGCCCAGCCCCTACCCATAGTATACAGCCTGTCCAGCCCCTGCCCGTAGTACACAACCTGTCCAGCCCCTGCCCGTAGTACATTGCCTTCCCATCCCCTGCCCGTAGTATACAACCTGCCAGCCCCTGCCTGTAATATAAAGCCTGCCCAGCCCTTGCCCGTAGAACAATTCCTTTAGAAAAAAAAAACAAACACTGTACTCACCTTCCGATGCCCTTCCGGCAGGTCTTCTTCTTCTGTGTCCAGCAGCTGATGTCACGATCCCTGCGACAGACAGCGCGCCGGGTGGGGCGTCGGAAGGTGAGTAAAGTGGGGTTTTTTATGACTCCAGTATAAGCCGAGGTGAAGTTTTTCAGCACATTTTTTGTGCTGAAAAACTTGGCTTATACTCAAATATATACAGTATGTGGATTTGACACGGATTTCTTGAAATCTACTTTAGCAACAAAAAACAATTGAAATTTCGAGGATACAGAACCCCAAAAACTGACACCCTGGACTTTGAGCAGAAATCACTCCATCTCTACTCAGTAGAGTACAAGCAGCTTGGATTGGAGCCGAACCGGCATAGGTAAACATGGGGTGCCGGCTGTAACTAATAGCCGGCACCCCAGTGTAACACCCACAGTCGGAGTGGGCTCCGATCGCAGGTGTTTAACCCGTTAAATGCCACGGTGAACGCAACTGCGGCATTCAACCTGCCTTTGGGGGGCGGCGATCGGGGGGCGCCGATGGTTGCTATGGAAGTGCTAGGGTCCGATCTGGTCCCCAGCATAGCCTGCAGGCACTGCCAGTAAGATGATTGCTTGTTCAGCTTGCATGGTAGAAAAAGTAAAAAAAAAAATGTTTTCCACTAAAAAAGCCCCATAACATATAAAAGAGACTTATGATTTAGACTTTTTTTGTGTTATAACACAAACCCCACATATATAGTCCCAAAAAAAACAAGCCATCAACCAGCTCCATAGCCAAAAAATTTAAAATGTTGTGCCACCTGGACCCATAGAATAAAGATAACATGATTATTAGGCTATATAGTGAGCACCAAAAAAATCCAGTACAGAATTGAAGTTTTCCTACTCCTGTCCTAAAAAAAGTTCCTAAATTTTCAACAATAGGGGATATCAACCCCAAAATGGTAACAATGGAAAAAGCATCTCATCCCGCGAAAAAAATGCCTTTACATGGCCCCAATAACAAAAAAGCAAAAATTTTATAGCCTACAAAAGGGACCAATGAGGAAACTAAAATCCTGGCAGTTGCAGGTCCCTCCTTGCCTTGTGAGCCTTGCTGTGTGCCCATAAAACAAGTAACAGCATGTGGGGGGTCTCTGTACTCGGGAGAAACTGCAGAACAAATTGTATGGTGAATTTTGTATTTTTATCTTTTGGAAATGTGTACATTTTAGGGCTAAATGAACGTATAACCAACAAAATTTTACCATTCTAAATTTCACCTTCATTTTTATTCAAATACTATGAAAATCTCAAGGGGTTAACAATCTTCCTAAAAGACATTTCAAAAATTATGAAAAATGTAAAATAGACATATAGGAAATGATATTCAGCAATTTATTTAGGTGGTAAATCTAACTACCTGAAAATGTAATGATTTTGCATTTCAAAAAAGTGAAATTTTTCAAAAAATTCATAATTTTTTCTCTTTTTTCTTTTTTTTTTTATATAGATTGGTACGGATTCGGTGATACCAAATATGTACTTTTTTGTGTGTTTTTGTGTTTTATATACTTTATTTGGATTTTATAAGTAATTGGGCTTATAAGTAATGATTTTTACTTTTTTACATTTTCCACCCTTTGGCTTGAACAAGCATTCATCCGATTGCTTGTTCAAGCCTTTACTCTGCAATGCTGTGCATGCTCAGTTACATATAACCGGGTCCTGCCTGGAGGCGGAACCCGGCACTCACCGAACCCCAGAGATGCTTAAGGTTATTAAGGGGTTAGATGACTTAAGCAGTGTGATGGTTTAGTGTATGGCTATTATGTAGTGTGACTATTAGTAGGTGGTGTGCTCCTTACAGTGGACATTTTTACGAAGGGTGCCACATTTAGTGTAGAGGTTACATTGAGGGGACATTATAAGGTGGAGAGCACAGAGAAGTGGAACAAGTGTAGGCATTTTAATGTGTTGGGCCATATTGAGGGAGTATTAAGGAGTATTCCTTAAATAGTATAGTATTTATATAGTATAGTATTTATGAGATATCCCAGCCATGACTTCCTGTGGCTATAAAGTCCTGCCTTGTAACACTAATTTGCATGGTTAAAAATTGCTCAATTCGGGAGCAGAAACACCACATCTTGTGCCATGGGTGAATAAACACATCAATTGTATGTTGTGATGCCTCTCTGAATTTTTTTCAGGATATTGCCTAATACATTCCTGTGATTTGGATTTGTTGGAGGCTTGCACCCTAACCAGGACTTGATCCCTTGGATCCATAGTAGTGCTCCATCTTTTGTATTTTGACCATACTATTTATGACATATTCTGATGTATGCCAATTTCTATTTAAATGTGAAAAATGTTGAAATTTTATGTTTCAAATGTAAGTATTATGTGACATGTAATTTAGGAAATATCTATGTTAAAGAGTAACTGCAAAGGTTTTTTTATTTTTCACAAATCAATAGCTCTTGGGATGTAAAACAACTTTGCCTATTATCTTTATTACCTATATTCAGTAGTTTCCTTGCTATAGCCCTCACAATACCTCATTGCTGCAATAGCTACCTCTTCTCCATGTGCTTAGAAGCCTTACAAATCTGTATGTTGTTTACACTTTGTTTCTGGTTGGTTTCCTGGGACAGGAGGAGATGCTGCTCCCTGCTCATAGGGGAAGAGGTCATGTGTCAGTGAATGTAGCAGGGCTGAAATTGTGCAGAACAGTGTATGCAGCAGAGCTGGATGTGTATGCAGATGTCTCCTGCACAGAATATTAAGGTGCAAGATCTATCCTATTCCCTATCAGTCCCTCCATCCCAGTCTGTGATTCTACAGAAGTTTTTTCTGTCTGTCTAGTGTCTTCTTACTGCTCACATCCCCCACATTGTCATCTGCAGTATCAGCTCTGTCCAGATAAGCTATTTACCCTTCGTGTTCACACAGCACATGTTATAGATTGCATGTAACTGGTGTACTAATGATTTCTATAAAATTTTTACATGTTCCCTGCTCCTTCATATGATGGAAGATGCCAGGCTAGTCACCATATACATCCTGTTTGTGCACTGTGCAGTGTTCAGTGGATTTACTTGTGGGAAACTAAATAGATTTAATGCTACATTACTTTGAGAGAGAATACAAGGCATTATGGGATCTATGGGCAAACTAGCTGGCCTCAGCCTGAGGGCATAGACTGACAGATATTAGTCTCCGCCCACTTCCCCTCTGATGAGAAGAATTTTTGTCAAACACTTTCAGAACAGAAAATGCCATAACTATGGAAAGAAAAGGACGAGCAGCACAAAGTAGGCATCGTTCTGTTTGTTTTCAAAAGGGAATCACACATTATAATTTGTTAAAATCACTATAGCTTTATAGTTACGCTTTAATGCAAAGCTGTTGTAGGAGAATGCCCTTTGAGCCTAATAAGAACTCCTGTTATCATATTACAATAAAGCATACCTTCATTTTAATGCAGAGAAATTGGAAAATAAAAAGCAGAATAATTTAACACATTAGTAGCTTTCTAAGTACAATTTCAACATTCCAACATATGTTGTCAATAAGAAACACATGTTCTTACAGACAATAGCCTAAATTATACCAGAGCGGAAAAAATTACATAAGAAGATTTGTGAAACCATACTCACCACAACTAAGGTTGCTTTCTGCTTTTCTTGCCCATGATGGGATGTTCCAAAAGTCATTTTCCCAATTTATAATGTTTCCCTGTACTTCACAGCTGAGGTTTGAAAGAGTGATTGCTTCCATTGCTATGTCCCAGAGACGGAAATTGTAAATATCTCCCTCAAATGGCTCACTTCCAGAACCGTAGGAGCCCAGTGTTAAATTCCCATTACCTGGAATGGTAAGGTCTTTTGCGTCTGGACAGGAAACAGCTTGGTAGCCGCTTTTTGTGCTCACAAATATTTGCTCCGAACGATTATGCCAGATAATACACAACTGTTGAAATGATTCTGTAAAGAATTCTTTACTACCATGTGAAAGCAGGGCAGGATCAAGAATGCATGGAACACCCAAAACAGACAGGACATACCCATGAACATCTTTTCCAAAGCTAAGTAGGTCGGTGTTTGAGCTTTTGTAAGAAAAAACCCTCCAGTTCTCTTTGCTGTTGTTGGTTTTGGCAGCCTCAAAGCAGACAGTTAATTGTGTTAAAGTAGGAAGAGTAACTTTGGAAGAAACTGAAACAACACCAAAACTTTGGTTTTGTGGAATACTGACTTTCTGGTTTCTTAAAGACACAGCCACTACAAAAAAAAAAGAAAAGAAAAGGGATTGATCACAAAAACAAGAGTTATCCTAATCTCATACATTTTGTAGTATAATTTATGATAGTTAAACAAAACAAAGATTAAGTCTGTTAAAGGGGTTTTCACAAAATTGACATTCATCCCCTAGCCAGAGGTGTGATAACGGGGGTAAAGGAGGGGAGGGCAATTGAGCCCTAATGCCCTTTTAGCTTCCTTTTATTGCAGAATTCTGTTATTTGTTTGTCATTTGATTTAAACCATAAATCCCTTAGAAGTAAATGGAATTCATGATAAGCTTTTGGGCTCCAATGACTGCTATGAGACGTGTGGTCCCCTTTCACATAATCTTGATTTTTGTATTGTATGTAATTTTGTAATGTATTTTCTCGCCTATCATTAGTGTTAAAATTTGTTCAAAGTCCAACAGATAATTATACAGTGATTAATGAATCCCAAACCCGTACAGGATGTACAACAACTATCCCATAAAAGGGTAAAAATTCTTCCCTGACTCAATATGGGGTAACTAGAAAAATCCTTTAATGAGATATGTTGTTAGGGTTATACAAAATCCAGGACCTTTGAGTACAAAAGTACAATAAGGGATAACAATTTGATCAGTAGGAATTTCATTGCTGGGACCCACATCAATCACAAAAGTGGGCCTCCGGAATTCTGTATAATGGGAGTCCCATTTTCACTAAATAAATGAAATGACAGGTTGAGCATACAACCTGCTTCTCGATTCATTGCTTGCAATTGAATGGAGCCGCATGTAGTGCTTGGCAACTTCTGGTACTCTAATAGCCATGGAATAAGTGAGAAAGGGACTTGAAACAACCTCTTTTATTATACGAAGTAACACAGGTATAATCCATAGTAATTGCAATTAATTATTGTTAATATTTCACTTTCTTCTTCCCACTTCATTTACACTTGATGTTTTCCACACAAACATCTTGGATTCCTTACTTTTTCATCTATTTCCTGAATCTCCCTTTATAAAAATCCTTTATATCTCCCTTTCAAAAAGGTTCTATGGCAGCACAAAATCTACAATTGAACTAAGTATTTAGAGATAGATAGTATGAAATAGGTATGAGATAGATAAAGTAGTGATCATGATACATTTTAACATGCTAATTTATTCTACACTGATTTCTACAAATAACCTTTTGGGAACAAAGTAGGTCATCCAAGTGTGTCTGCATTTCATGCAAAGGGTGTATATGAAAACAGCAGTGCTTGGCATCAGCAAAACATATGAAACCACAAAACAATTAGAGCAAAGGCTCTAATAAATGTCTTACATTTTTTTTATTAACAGTTCATGGTGGCAGACAATTATCTTTAAAATTAAAAAGGGGGTATTCCTGAAGTTGTACAAGCTTTTACAAAGTTGCAATTCCTGGTGCACCTCATTCCCTTTATCCAACCTTCACATGGAGTGGGCATGGAGGGTTGTGTTGTAGGCCATGCAGTAAATGCTGCATACCTAAACACTAGCTATAACTGGTGCCAATTCCTTACACAGTTCTACAGCAGGACCTGGACAGTCAGGTGCTCGATAAATGCTTGAAGCAGTGCCTCTTAATATATCTGGCAGAACAAAAGGTGCAGGGGGGACATCAAGCCTTACATAGAAAATATAATAAAAACACTGGCAATGAGGGGGCCAAGTCACCTGTGGGTTAGATGGCATTAATTCGAAGCAATAAATGTTTAAACAAAGCAATATCTGAGATTATGTCTACTCTACTAAAGATTGTATAATATGGAATATACAATTTATAAAATTGTATCAAATTCAATTCATCATAGTACCAACCTGACATAAAAATGCTACACTTACACAAAATACATTATAAATACATTATACAACATGTATAATGTCTGCCTTCTTTGTAATATTAAAAATAAAATTGTGTTCCGAATTCACATTAACAAGTGCTTGCCTAGCCCATAACCTGGGTGAGCACACAGCCAGGTGCAGGAGATTGAGCGCTTCTCACCCTTCCCCACTTCATTGGCCACAACTACAAGAAGAAAAGTATAGGATATTTCCCATATTTTGCATAGATGCTACCCAGTCGTCTAACGGTGTGGTGAGACACAGATTGCTCACCGTACTGTGACCGGCTGCCAAAGACCTCTATGGGGCTGTGATCCCGGCGGCCAATTTTACGGCCAGATCATGGCCCCCATGGCGGTCGTGTGCATGAGAACTAAGAGAAACAAAAGCAACAGCACTCCTTAGAGATCTGATGAAAAGGTGTATACATGGTGTTCCGACATAGCATCTATATCAAGCATTATCATATCTGAAATAATGCCTACTTCTCTTTTTGAGTTTTTGAGCTGCATACCATTCTGTATTATCTTTTTTAATAAGAAACAACAGGTTACTTGTTCCCTTTAATGCAAGTGTTTTTATCATATTGTCTATGTGTATATCGTAGTATAATAGTTAGAGAGTGGCAAATCGATTCGAAGGAAGTGGAATTCGATATGAATTTCACTGAAAATTTGATTCTTCTGAACCCGAAGTTTATGCTGATTCATGGGAACAAAGTTTTTTTTTTACTCTTTTTTTTCTAAATGGGCGTGAGCAGAACGTGTTGCATGGGGAAGAGGACTCTGGGAAGGAGAAAGGAACTCCCTCGATGACATCTGCAGACCTGTAAGCCAATCAGCGACCAGCAGGCTAATGTGATGTCACGCAGCCCTATAAAAACCAGCCATTTTCAATCTCGGCACTTCACACTGCATGTGGTGTCTGTAGCGTCTAGCTGCTGTTAGTGTACTGTGCTGTAGCGATTTCTTTTTCAATCCCTGGGTGTGCTTTTAGGGGGATCTGTATACCCCAAATAGCAATTCTTTGTAGTTACTGAATCCAATAGGAAGAAATCTGTTTCATATCTATGCAGCAGCTGTAGTGATTTGTGGACCACTCTCAGGGTGTGCATTTTGGGGTATCTGTGTAACACAAACTGCAATATTTTCTTGTTGATGAAGTTGAGAGCAAGAAATACATTTCACATCTACCTAGTTTATAGAGTGCTTTCTGCTCCTCTCCCAGGGTGTGCATTGTGGGGTTTCTCTATAACACAAATTCCAATACTTTTTGTTGCTAAAGTTCAGAGCAACAAATAAGTTTTAAATCCACGTAGTTTATAGAGTGATTTTCGCTCCAATTACAGGGTGTCCGTTGTGGGGTATCTGTATAACGCAAATTCCAATACTTTTTGTTGCTAAAGTTCAGACTAACAAATAAGTGTCAAATTCACATAGTTTATAGAGTGATTTTCGCTCCAATTACAGAGTGTCCATTGTGGGGTATCTGTATAAAGCAAATTCCAATACTTTTTGTTGCTAAAAATCAGAGCAAGATTTACATTTTAAATCCACATTGTTTATAGAGTGATTTTCGCTCCAGTTACAGGGTGTTCATTGGCATGTTGGGTATTAGTTGGCATGGCCCAGGAGCAGGTCAGCGACCCTCACCTGTCCTCAACCAGCCTCTGTCCTGTTCATTTCCCTCAGCCAGAGAGCTACTAGGTGATCTGGGCTCAGCACAACTATTCAGCGAGGATGAAGTGTTTGAGGACAGTCAGCATCCGCTTGGCAGTGAAGAGATGGGGCAGACATCCTCTGTTTCGTGCAGTAGGCAAATTGATGATGATCTAGCCGATCGCACTTGGGAGCCGGGTGTAGCAAGGGATTCATCATCTTCGGGCAAAGAGAGTGTCACCTTCTGAGTCAGGCAAAGGATCAGGCAGCAAGTCGCTACTGTTGCTGTGAGTCATCAGGGTGGCAGCAGTGTGAGCACGGGAGCCAAACGGCCGCGGGGTACAAACCCCACTTCGGAGGTCCAAGGAAGCAGTGGTAAAGGGGCTCAGCGAGGCAGCTGAGCCTAGCGTGTATATATGTAGAATCTGCGGGCAGAAAGTAAACCGTGGCCAGGGAGCTAACATAGGCACCACGGCAATGCATCAACACATGCAGCGTCACCATCCAATGGCCTGGAAGAAATGGGGAACCAATGTGGAGGTCCATCCTGCCACTGCAGCAACAGCAGCAACAGAACCTAGTGGCACAGATACCATTTCAGCTTTCAGCCAGTCAGAGCTCCAGCACCTCTCCCGAAGAGAGCTGTTTGTCTTTGACATCATCTCCCAGTCCAGATGCTCTTGCTCCTCGCTATGCATGGCACCAGCAGTCGTTGAAAGAGGCGATTACAATGAGACAACTGTATGCGTCCAGCTATCCTAAGGTGCAGAAGTTGACCATGCTCTTATCCAACTTGTTGGTACTGCAGCCTTCAGAAAACTAATGGCTTGTGCCGAACCGAGGTGGAGAGTTCAAAGCCGCAATTTTTTTTCCAAAGAGGCAGTGCCAGCCCTTCACCAATATGTACAACAGAAGGTGGGCCAGTCCTTGAGCTTATCAGTTTCTTTCAAGGTGCAAGGCAGGGGGCGGACAGTTGGAGCTTTAACTACGGTCAGGGCCAGTTCATGTCCTTTACAGCCCACTGGGTGAATGGGCTTCCCGCCCAGCCACACCAACAACTTCCACAAGAGACGCCGCTTTCTCCTCCACGATGTCTAATTGCTGCTCCTGCACCAGTGTTTGGCTTTCTCCCCGACAACTGCAAAATGGAACCATGGTGACAGACAATGGGAAGAACATGGTGTCCGCGCTGCAACAAGTTAGATATGCGATGTTTCCATCCATTGGAATTCCAGCCTCCATATGTTAGACCTTCTGTACAGAGAAAAGCCATTAATGATTTTTTGATGATGCAAGCGGAACAGAGTACTCTCCAGTGTAACTTTGATGTCAGCCACTGGCAGCTCATGCGTGACACCTGCCATTTGCTCTGGCCCTTTGAAGAGGCCACTTTATTTGTCAGTCGCCAGGACTATGGGATGAATAAGGTCATTCCACTGCTTCATGTCCTGGAACTCATGCTGCAAAAATTGTCTGGTCAGGGCACTGGAGACTACATCTCATGGCCACATGAGTCCAGTGGGGGCTGAACTGGAGGAGGAGGAGGACGTTGGAGCACATGCAGAGTCTGGTGAAATCTGGGGTTTTTCCACTCAGGAGACAAGAGAGGAGGAACAGGAGCATCTGGAGGAGGTAGAAGAGGCAAAGGCAGATGACCCAGAAGCACTGTGGCAGTATACAGTGGAGATGGAAGCCAGGAGTCCCTCATAGTCACTTTGCAGATGGCTGCTTTTTTTTCCAGCTGCTGAGAGGGAGGAACAACTGGCATACTATAGAGAAATACTGTGCACATAGTTGGCCACTGCCTATGTGCGCCATTGTCCATTCTCTGTCAGGTCTGACCGGGGGGATTCCGGGCAGTCATCGCTCACATACTACTTCCACGGCTGTTGTGGGGAGCTGGGGGGGGGGGGTAGGAGCAGTAGCAGCTTCTTCAGCAGCAGCTTAATTCTGGATTTCTTAATCAGCAACATCCTTCACCTACCTAGGGAGGAGGGTAGCTGCCACCAGCAGCAGCAGAACATGGAGAAAACCCTGCACCAGGTGGTGGCCTACTTGGACAGCACTTTACCACCTCAGGTAGAGGATCCCATGGGCTACTGGACAGCCAAACTTGATGCGTGGCCGGATCTTGCCACGCATCAAGTTTGGCTGCAGTAGAGAAGCTGTTCTGCCGGCCAGTAGTGTGGCATCAGTGCGGGTGTTACTCCAAGGAGAATCCGCTTGTCCACCCGTAATGTGAAGAGACTGACCTTTGTCAAGATGAATCAGGCTTGGATCGCCCAGGATTTCAACTCACCAATGCCTTATGCATCCGATTAAATCAGCCATGACGCCTCCCCAAATGTTGAGAAATGAGTCTGGGTTCTAACTACCTGCCTCAGCCACTATTCTGATGCTGCCACCCGCCTGATGTCACACATCTGCTGCCAGTTGCTCCATCCACCTCCTACCATATTTACCAGGGACTGGAATTGTCCGCCACCTCCACACTTTAGCATTGTGTCACTCTGTGGACTACCATGTTGCCGCCACCTCCACACATCTGACCTCCTGCTGCTGCTTCCTTTGCAGTTCTTTTTTGGCAAAGACCTGATATTTTCAGGAAAACTGTAATGTATTATGCATGTGGCTTCTCTAATCTTCCAATTTAAATGGAAAATTTCAACTTCGAATTCATTTCAAACTTCGTCATTGTGCCACAATGTGGCCTCCTCTGCGGCAGAGAGTTCCATAGTCTCATTGCTCTTACAGCAAAGATCCCCATCGATAGGGATAATAGAACGTAGAGGATGCGTCCTTGTCCTGGACACAGGCTTAGGTATAAAAAGATCTTTGGAGAGATCCTTGTACTGCCCATTCAGGTATTTGTACATTGTAATGAGGTCTCCCTTTAGCTGTCTTTTTTCTAAACTGAATAACCCCAAATTTTGTTATCTGTCATTATATACTCCCCCATTCCCCTAATAATCTTGGTTGCTCAACTCTGCACCCGTTCCAGTTCTATTATGTCCTTTTTATACCCTGGTGCCCAAAACTGTACACAATATTCCACGTATGGTCTGACTAGTGATTTGTAAAAGGGCAAAACCAGGTTTTTATGTTTTTATTTTAAAGATAATCCTGAGCTGTGAACTCCGTTTTGAAAATATACTAATAAAATGATAAATTATTTGTTTGATATATATTTATATTTTTGTCTGCATTTATTTTTGTTTAGAAAGTATAGGTTTATATACTACACAGGAAAAGGCCTGGACTTGTGGTCAGGAGGTCTTTAAGCAGTTTGTTTGGTTCTGCATCAATAAAGCAGTTTGCTAGGTCCTGAATCAATACTACGAGTTCCTCCCCTTTCCTCCTAACAGAGTAAGGTCTGTGCTATTCAGGATCTGCTGACAGTTCACATGTGACTTTCTAATGTAAGAAAGTTCTTACTGCACACAGAAGTATTTACTTGTACAAGAAGAGAACAGCGGGCTAGAATCCACAGACTCTTATGACTTACTGCAGTAATCAGATGTACTTGCAAATGGTGATACAGCTGTAGATATTTGCTGTTCTAGGTAAAAGATGCAGTGCTTAAATGTCAAAAACTTTTCCCTGCGTAATACCTAAATGAACTTTTCTCCATATTCCTCCTATAATTCCCCTTCAATTTTATTTTTAATATTATAAAGAAGGCAAACATTATACATATTGTATTATACAAATTGACATTTGTCTGACAGCAGGTTTAACCTGTTTCCCTACACAGTCAGTTGAGAAGAGCATGCATCTGAATGTGAGTAGCTGGGTATGACCAACACAATGATTTATCTATGGGAGTTAAAGAGAACCTACCACCACAAATCTACCTATAAAGGTAGAACGGGTGGTAGGTGCATGTATTGAGGATAGCCCTCCTCCAGTCCCCGCTATCTTTTTTTAAATCTGTTTTTTGCCCTAATGCATACATGTTCTAAAGAGGCTACTGGGGTGTGGAGTAGCCGAACATGAGGCTACACGTTGAGGCTAATCCACACCCCAGTAGCCTCTTTGTTCCTCCTACCAGAAATCTGCGCGCCTTCATCTGAGAAGCTGGTGTTCTGCGCAGCTACGAGAAGCTGCACACCGAAAATGTCAGGGTAGAAGGAACAAAGAGGCTACTGGGGCGTGGAGTAGCCACGACGTGTAGCCTCATGTCCGGCTACTCCCCACCCTAGTAGCCTCTTTAGAAAATATACATATTAGGCCAAAAAAAAGATTTTAAAAAAGATAGCAGGGACGAGAGGATTAGCTCTAAAAAGTCCAATACATGCACCTACCACCCGTTCTACCTTTATATTAGAAGTAAATTCACCAAATAATTACATTCATACTTACCAATATTATATGTAACTGAGAAGCCTTTCTTCTGGATGCTAAAATCACTTACAAAAGTAATTATCATCACATTTCCAGTTGAATTAAATGTGAGGCCTTTTGCTGTAATTCCACAAAATTTTGAAACAGTTTCACCATTGTTTATTGAGAGTGAATCATACATGCAGTTCTGAGCTTCTTCAACATCAAAGTCTATAAATGTCACTTGTATTATAAATCCAGCTGGAGCTTGTATTGTCCACTTGCAATCCTGACTGTTGGGGTACATTTCAGGGTAGCATGGTGAGGTAAAAGATCCAGAGGGGGCAGAAAGCACCAACTTGCAATTGGCACAGCATAATACTGTTGGATAAAAAAAAGATACAGAAACATGTTAAAGTGGCTTGGTATGTCTAATGTATAAAACATATCAGAACTAGTTTTTTCTTTCTTGTACCCTGCAAGTGTAAAACATTCTTCACATTGATATAATACAGACCTTTTAATTTCATACTAGATAAGGGGTAACCTATCCTTTCCATCATCTTAGTGTCCCTATTTCACCCCCCTTTTTTATTTATTCTCTCCTTTCTCTCTCTTACAACCCTGCCTCTTACCCCTCACAGGTTTTCATTGTAACCACCCCACTGAGATGTGTTTCTATATGTTCTCTTTTCGGGTGTGACACTATGCCCTAAAATGTTTGTTGTACATGTTTTCTTTTTATGGGATAAACAATCAATGTAAATATTCAGAAAACAAAAAAGGTTAGAAAACAGATGCATCAAGTCCAATCTATTAACCATACAGAGTTGATAAAAAGAAAGACAATAAAAAATATTACAAGGCTGATGTCAATTGGCCAAATCGGGGAAGAAATCTTTCCGCATCCCAATATGGTTGTATATATCAAATTAAATGATACATTTTTTTCTAGGCTAACTCCACAGTTAGTAATCTGTCACTGTATTCTTTCTGTTAATAAGCTTGATTGCTCTCCTCTGCACCCTTTACAGCTTTACAGAAAAACTATGTTCTTTTTTTTTATATAAATATTTTTATAAGAACCAAGGCATTACATTTTCATCAAGACAATTTGACATTCATCATATTCATATACAGTGCACATTGGTTCCATTTTTTCCATATTAAAACTTCAAAGCATCCTAAACCATAGGATGGCAACCACAACTTCAAAACTAAAACATTAACATTCGGCCTGGTAGGGTACTTATCTTACTATTACACTATTACATGTGAACTTGTAGTGCAAGATATTCTTTTATTTTCTCATTCTCTCTTTTCCTAGACTATGCGTATATACATCATTCTTTATTGCGATCTAAGTACGCAGATTCCAGAACAACGTATTGTGGTGAGGCCTTGTAATGGTTAGTTTGAAGCCAGAGTTTCCAATTTTTGTAAAAATTTTTCTGATTTCCTTCCATAAAAGCTACTGATCTTTCCAATATACAATTGTTATTAACCCTATTGGATAATTCTCCAAAAGATGGTATTTTATCTGTTTTCCATAACGTTGCTATCAGAGATATTGCTGTAATAGTTATATGAAATATTACCACCCTTTCATCTGGAGATAAATCTGCTAGTCCTGCCCCTAGTAATACCATAGCAGGATTTAGGGATAATTTGTATTTCCAAATGTTTTCTATCATTTTTTCAATTTGTTGCCAAAAATTGGTTAGAACTGGACATGCCCAAAATACATGTAATATTGTACCTGGAGCTTTTAAACACCTCCAGCATTTGTTTGATGATGTTGGATATATTTTAGATAGTTTGCTGGGAGTATAATACCACCTATAGAGAATTTGCCTTCGCGTTTCTAGGTGCATTGTACACTTGGAAAGTGTGGTGGGTAGTTTAAAGATGTATTCCCTGTTTTCAGGTGTTAGAGTGAGATTCAAATCCCTTTCCCAATGCTTCACACATTGCATTTGTTCCATTGTGTGTGTACTATCTAATGTATGGTATATCAGCGAAACACCTTTAGCATGTTTAGTGAGATGGAAGAATTTTGTTTCAAAAATAGTTTTATTGTCCCAACTAGATTTTGGAACTTTTGCTAAAAAATGTCTAATTCGTAGGTATTTTGATATTTTGAGCATACATCGGAAAAAAGCCATTAGGTGATCTTTTTCCCAGATATTCTCAATTTTGTAAATGCCTTTTTGTACCCATTCATTTACATCTAAGTCATCAACCAGATGGGCTAATGTGTCACATGGCATATCCGTCATTTTTAACTAAAACATCTTTTGATCTATTGAGTATTTTTTCCATATATTATATCCTGCCTTTGCTGTGGATAGTTTTGGGATATTGTCATGACCCTCTATTGCTAACGCCCATAATCTGGTGGTCATTGATGTCTTCATGTCCGCCTCATTCTCGATCTGCACCCAATGCTTCGTTGTCTTTTCCAAACACCAATATCTTGTTTGCTCTAAAATGGCTGCTTCATAATATTTGTTTATGTTGGGTAAGCCCAAACCCCCTTTAGCATGAGGTATGTACAGTATGTTAGCTGCTACTCTCGGTTTGGTGTTTAGCCAAATATATTTGTTTAGGATACTTTGGAGTTTAAGGAGGAATTTTTTAGAGACGGGTATAGGAACGTTTCTAAACATATATGTAATCTTTGGAAGGACCATCATCTTTATAGTAGCTATTCTGCCAATCCATGAAATCCAATGCCTAGAATATTCTTTTACTTCAGCTTCAATCTGAGGTATGAGGGCAGAGTAGTTAAGAGAGAAGATGTTTTTACTTGGGAAAGCTAATTTGATTCCCAGATATTGGATTTGACCATCTGCCCATACGTAAGGATTAGAGATGAGTGAGCACTAAAATGCTCGGGTACTCGTTATTCGAGACAAACTTTTCCCGATGCTCGAGTGCTCGTCTCGAATAACGAGCCCCATTGAAGTCAATGGGAGACTCGAGCATTTTTCAAGGGGACCAAGGCTCTGCACAGGGAAGCTTGGCCAAACACCTGGGAACCTCAGAAAAGGATGGAAAGACCACGGAAATGGACAGGAAACAGCAGGGGCAGCATGCATGGATGCCTCTGAGGCTGCTTAATCACACCATTATGCCAAAATTATGGGCAACAGCATGGCCATGACAGAGTGACAGAATGAAGCAAGATAGCATCTAAAACATCCAATAATTGACCCTGACACTATAGGGGACGGCATGCAGAGGCAGCGGCAGCAGCTGCAGGCTAGAGAGTGGCATGGCGACATACCCTAAATGGACTCAGGCTTCAAACCAATGGGTGGCAGAGAGGAACCAAAGGAGGTGAGCAAGAAGCGCTCAAATAATATCGGTACATGATAAAAGTTTGCCAGTATATTTTGTGGATTACACAGCAGGGTGGCGACAAAGTTAACATGGAAGCCATGAAAACAACCCAAAATTCTGCCTGACACAGCTCGTTTGATAAGGGGACCATGTATGGAGGCAGTGAACTAGTAGTAGATTAAAGGTGCTGCAGTTAAAACTATGTTAGTTGGATCTTGGCATGGAGCTGGCGCTCCGCTGCCAGGCGAGCTTTCGCCAATCCAAGCCCCTGTCTCTAGGCTACTACCCAAACAGCACTTCTAAGAACCTTTTGTATAAGATCAAGTGTAGTAGCGTTCTTATAAGTTTGGGATATGGCGGGTGAGGGGAATGTAAACAGATGCGCAAGAAGCGCTGAAATAATATCGGTAAATGATAAAAGTTTGCCAGTATATTTTGTGGATTACACAGCAGGGTGGCGACAAAGTTAACAAGTTTGATGTGGAATGCCCTGTAATAGCTCTTGGGCGGTGTGCCTTTTATCGCCTAGGCTCAGCAGTTTGAGCACCGCCTGCTGTCGCTTAGCGACGGCACTGCTGCTGTGCCTAGAGCTACCGACTGATGGCGCCATGGCCACGGATGGTAATTCGGAGGAGGTGGAGGAGGGGTGGGAGGAGGAGGAGGTATACTAGGCCTTTGAGACCTGGACCGAGGTAGGCCCCGCAATCCTCTGCGTCGGCAGTATATGACCAGCCCCAGGGTCAGACTCGGTCCCAGCCTGCACCAAGTTAAGTGTAGTAGCGTTCTTATAAGTTTGGGATATGGCGGGTGAGGGGAATGTAAACAGATGCGCAAGAAGCGCATGATGCGCATGGAGCTGGCGCTCCGCTGCCGGGCGAGCTTTCGCCAATCCAAGCCCCTGTCTCTAGGCTACTCCCCAAACAGCACTTCTAAGAGAACCTTTTGTATAAGATCAAGTGTAGTAGCGTTCTTATAAGTTTAGGATATGGCGGGTGAGGGGAATGTAAACAGATGCGCAAGAAGCGCTGAAATAATATTGGTAAATGATAAAAGTTTGCCAGTATATTTTGTGGATAACACAGCAGGGTGGCGACAAAGTTAACAACTTTGATGTGGAATCCATGAAAACAACCCAAATTTCTGCCTGACACACCTCGTTTGATAAGGGGACGATGTATGGAGGCAGCTATATGGACGACTTTTGGAGGTAGCAATGGAGACAACGTGTGGAGGCTGCTATGGAGACAATTTAATTTGGATAGTGCCTGTATGTGGCAGTCCAAAAAAGTTTTCAAACCAGAGGAGCAGGTAGGTGGCCCTCCAGAAAAATGAAATAGATTGAGTGCCTGTATGTGGCAGTCCAAAAAAGTTTTCAAACCAGAGGAGCAGGTAGGTGGCCCTCCAGAAAAATGAAATAGATTGAGTGCCTGTATGTGGCAGTCCAAAAAAGTTTTCAAACCAGAGGAGCAGGTAGGTGGCCCTCCAGAAAAATGAAATAGATTGAGTGCGTGTATGTGGCAGTCCAAAAAAGTTTTCAAACCAGAGGAGCAGGTAGGTGGCCCTCCAGAAAAATGAAATAGATTGAGTGCCTGTATGTGGCACTCCCAAAAATTGTTTAAAACAGAGGACCGGGTAGGTGGCCCTCCAGAAAAATTAAATGCATAAAGTACTATAGCTAGAGCCAGTGGGCCCTGTCAAAAAATAGCCAGTTTCCTCTGCTTTAGTGTACAAAGAGGAGGAGAAGGAGGAAAATGAGGAGGAGGAGGAGTGGATAAATTATTCAGGTTGAGCTTCCTTCACCTGGTGGAGATTGGAAATTATGAGAAATCCAGGCTTTATTCATCTTAATAAGCGTCAGCCTGTCAGCGCTGTCAGTCGACAGGCGTGTACGCTTATCGGTGATGATGCCACCAGCTGCACTGAAAACCCGCTCGGACAAGACGCTAGCGGCAGGGCAGGCAAGAACCTCCAAGGCGTACATCGCCAGTTCGTGCCACATGTCCAGCTTTGAAACCCAGTAGTTGTAGGGAGCTGTGTGATCATTTAGGACGATGGTATGGTCAGCTACGTACTCCCTCACCATCTTTCTGTAAAGATCAGCCCTACTCTGCCGAGACTGGGGACAGGTGACAGTGTATTGCTGGGGTGACATAAAGCTGGCAAAAGCCTTGTAAAGCGTACCCTTGCCAGTGCTGGACAAGCTGCCTGCTCGCCTACTCTCCCTCGCTACTTGTCCCGCAGAACTACGCACTCTGCCGCTAGCGCTGTCAGAAGGGAAATACTGTTTCAGCTTGTGCACCAGGGCCTGCTGGTATTCATGCATTCTCACACTCCTTTCCTCTCCAGGGATGAGAGTGGAAAGATTTTGCTTGTACCGTGGGTCCAGGAGAGTGAATACCCAGTAATCGGTGCTGGAATAAATTCTTTGAACGCGAGGGTCACGGGATAGGCAGCCTAGCATGAAATCTGCCATATGCGCCAGAGTACCAACGCGTAAGAATTCACTCCCCTCACTGGCCTGACTGTCCATTTCCTCCTCCTCCTCCAACTCCTCTTCTTCTGCCCATACACGCTGAACAGTGGAGGACTCAACAATGGTCCCCTCTTGTGTCTCGCCAACATTCTCCTCCTCTTCCTCCTCATCCTCCTCCACCTCCACCTCCTCCGATATGCGCTGAGAAACAGACCTAAGGGTGCTTTGGCTATCAACAAGGGAATCTTCTTCCCCCGTCTCTTGTGACGAGCGCAAAGCTTCCGACTTCATGCTGATCAGAGAGTTTTTCAACAGGCCAAGCAGCGGGATGGTGAGGCTGATGATGGCGGCATCGCCACTGACCATCTGTGTTGACTCCTCAAAGTTACTCAGCACCTGACAGATATCAGACATCCACGTCCACTCCTCATTGTAGACTTGAGGAAGCTGACTGACCTGACTACCAGTTCTGGTGGAAGTTGACATCTGGCAGTCTACAATCGCTCTGCGCTGCTGGTAAACTCCGGATAACATGGTTAATGTTGAATTCCACCTCGTGGGCACGTCGCACAACAGTCGGTGAGCGGGCAGTTGGAGGCGGCGCTGCGCTGCCCTGAGAGTGGCAGCATCTGTGCTGGACTTCCTGAAATGCGCACAGATGCGGCGCACCTTCGTGAGCAAATCAGACAGATTGGGGTATGTCTTGAGGAACCGCTGAACTGTCAGATTTAACACATGGGCCAGGCATGGCACATGTGTCAGTCTGCCGAGTTGCAGAGCCGCCACCAGATTACGGGCGTTGTCACACACAACCATGCCTGGCTTCAGGTTCAGCGGTGCCAGCCACAGATCAGTCTGCGCCGTGATGCCCTGTAATAGTTCTTGGGCGGTGTGCCTTTTATCGCCTAGGCTCAGCAGTTTGAGCACCGCCTGCTGTCGCTTAGCGACGGCACTGCTGCTGTGCCTAGAGCTAGCGACTGATGGCGCCATGCCCACGGATGGTAGTTCGGAGGAGGAGGTGGAGGAGGGGTGGGAGGAGGAGGAGGCATAGTAGGCCTGAAAGACCTGGACCGAGGTAGGCCCCGCAATCCTCGGCGTCGGCAGTATATGACCAGCCGCAGGGTCAGACTCGGTCCTAGCCTGCACCAAGTTAACCCAATGTGCCGTCAGCGATATATAGTGGCCCTGCCCGGCAGCACTCGTCCACGTGTCTGTGGTCAGGTGGACCTTGTCAGAAACGGCGTTGGTCAGGGCACGGATGATGTTGTCTGACACGTGCTGGTGCAGGGCTGGGACGGCACATCGGGAAAAGTAGTGGCGGCTGGGGACCGAATACCGAGGGGCGGCCGCCGCCATGAGGTTGCGAAAGGCCTCGGTCTCTACTAGACTATAGGGCAGCATCTCCAGGCTAAGCAATCTGGAGATGTGGACATTAAGGGCTTGGGCGTGCGGGTGGGTTGCACTATATTTCCGTTTCCGCTCCAGCGTCTGGGTTATGGAGAGCTGAACGCTGGTGGATGCTGTGGAGGATCGTGGAGGCGACGATGGGGTTTTTGTGCCAGGGTCCTGGGCAGGGGGCTGACTATCAGCTGAAACAGGGGAAGGAGCAGTGGTGTGCACGGCCAGAGGTGAACGGGCTTGGTGCCACTGAGTGGGGTGTTTAGCATTCATATGCCTGCGCATACTGGTGGTAGTTAAGCTAGTAGTGGTGGAACCCCTGCTGATCCTGGTTTGGCAAAGGTTGCACACCACAGTCCGTCGGTCATCCTGTGTTTCCTTAAAGAACCTCCAGACTCTAGCCCTCGCCGCGGGAGCCCTCGCCACGGGAGCTTCACTACGTGACACATTTGGCGCTGATGCACCTGCTCTGGCCCTGCCTCTCCGTCTGGCCCCACCACTGCCTCTTCAAACCTGTTCTGGTCGAGGACTCTCCTCCGTCTCAGAAGCACTGTGTTCACCCGGCCTCTCAACCCAGCTTGGGTCTGTCACCTCATCATCCTCCGATCCCTCAGTCTGCTCCCCCCTCGGACTTCCTGCCCTGACAACAACTTCACCACTGTCTGACAACCGTGTCTCCTCATCGTCGGACACCTCTTTACACACTTCTTCCACTACGTCAAGAAGGTCATCATCACCCACAGACTGCGACTGGTGGAAAACCTGGGCATCGGAAAATTGCTCAGCAGCAACCGGACAAGTGGTTTGTGATTGTGGGAAGGGTCCAGAAAACAGTTCCTCAGAGTATGCCAGTTCAAATGCCAAATTTTCCTGGGAGGGGGCAGACTGGGGGGGAGGAGGCTGAGGTGCAGGAGCTGGAGCAGTGCCGACATGGGGCACGGTGACATGGGTGGACTGCGTGGAAGACTGACTGGTGGACAAATTGCTCGAAGCATTGTCGGCAATCCACGACATCACCTGTTCGCACTGTTCTGGCCTCAACAGTGCTCTACCACGAGTCCCAGTAACTTCAGACATGAACCTAGGGAGTGTAGCTCTGCGGCGTTCCCCTGCTCCCTCATCAGCAGGTGGTGTCTCACCCCGCCCAGGACCACGGCCTCTGACCCCTGCAGTAGTTGGACGCCCACGTCCCCGCCCTCGTCCTCTACCCCTTGCCCTCGGGTTAAACATTTTGAAAATGAAAGTTATAACTTTAATTTTTTTTTAACTTTTTTTTGTGTTTTTTTGTGTTTTTTAGGTTTTTTTTGTGTTTTTTAGTTTTTAAAGCCAAACAATGCTATCCTATTGCTATGGTTATTTTCTAGCCAAGTATGAAAGCACACTGCTATGCCAGATGAGATGACGCTGAGTTATGAAAAAATAAACGTAAAATAAAAAGGAAATGGCAGACTGTGCCTAATTGAAATCCAACCCCTAATAAATTTTCCCACTTCGGTCTTTGCGATGGATATGTGCGTCACTAAGCGCTAAACACAGCGGTCGCAAGTCTCACTCCAAATTCCTGACAATTGGCTAGTATATGCACTGCAGCAAGGACAGCCACCAGCAGATCAACCAGAAATAAAATATATATAACGCTATTGTAGGCGTAAGTAAGCCGTTTGGATTCTCCTTTGGCTATTTTCTAGCCAAGTATGAAAGCACACTGATGAGATGACGCTGAGTTATGAAAAAATAAACGTAAAATAAAAAGAAACTGCAAGACTGTGCCTAATTGAAATCCAACCCCTAATAAATTTTCCCACATCGGTCTTTGCGATGGATATGTGCGTCACTAAGCGCTAAACACAGCGGTCGCAAGTCTCACTCCAAATTCCTGACAATTGGCTAGTATATGCACTGCAGCAAGGACAGCCACCAGCAGATCAACCAGAAATAAAATATATATAACGCTATTGTAGGCGTAAGTAAGCCGTTTGGATTCTCCTTGAAATACATTGAAATATTGTATAACATTTCATTTCACTTTTCACAAAGAATATCAATTATTTGCTGAAAGTGGACAACCGCTTTAACTTTACTACTAAACACTAAACCTCCTTTAACTGACTTTAAACACCCAATTTACATCTCACTTCAAAGTAGCTTTTCGGCTTAATGCCACCATACTGGGCTTTGAAAGATGTTAAGCTGCTTCACAACATACTGGTAGTGGCTTATTAGTTCTGCTGATAGGTTACATTTAATTTGTAATGTGTTAAACCTCTACATTTGCAGGTTCTGACCGCAGATTGTTTGGTGATTTCAGTTGTAGTGATTTCATGATGATTTTTTTCATTGAATATATACCGCATGAGGTATCTTATGACCTTTACACATATTAATCTACCCCATGCCACATGATATATTTGCCATTTTTGAATCACAAACTCTCGTACTGTGCTTCGACTTGTATCCGTAGTATGGTGCTCTTACCTAACTTTTCTGTGTGCTAGCTGTGCAACTTGTCATACACTGTGTTGGAGGCACACAGAGTCAGTTAATGGGGATAATGTCCCCTTTTATCTCTCCTCTTACTCATCTTCCAGTGACATGCAAAAAACCCCAAGGAGGTGCCGTAGGGTTTATGGTGGAAGAAGTGCATGAGACTTCTCAGGGAAGAAGTGTCTGGGTCTTCCACTGACCTTACATGGGTAGCTCCAGATAATTATACCCCTCAGGTCCCAGACCTTTTGGGCCAACATGGAATTAAATTTGAAATGGCAGGGTCAGAGCTGTGGACTTTATTTGATGAAGAGCTATTGAATGTAATTGTAGTCCAGACGACTTGATTTTATGCACAACCCCACAGTGGACCCCTGTCACTGCAGCAGAGGTGGAGAAGCATTTGGGCACAATACTTCTTCTTATAGGGCTTGAAAAGAAGCCATCAATCAGGGACTACTGGAGCACTGACATTCTGTACGACACGATGTTCCACATGGCTGTCAGGCTACGGGGTCAGTGGACCCCCTGGACCACCCCAGGAGATGGTACTAGCTGACACCTTGGACCGGAATCTAAATGGCACCTTGTCTTCACCAGAGCCCGCCACAAAGTGTAATGGGCTTGCTGAGGCGAGTGCCACCAGGTCGTTAAACAGGTGTGACTAGCCCGCGGTAGCAGCCAAGGTCGAGGTACGCATTCAGCGGGCAGTTTCAGAGTCAAACGCAGGCAGGTAGTCAGGGTAGGTGGCAGAGATGCAAGGTCAGCGTACAGGTCTGGGGTCAGCAACAGGGAATCGAGGCTGAACGGGACAAGAACAATCGCAGGGAACAGGAAGCTTTCTCTTTTCACCAAATAACTCAAAGATCCGGCGAAAAGTGGTGGGAGCCGCCAGTTGAAATAGAAAAGTGCCAGCACCAAACAGAGATGCGTGGGCCCTTTATATCTTTGATTTCCAGGGGACAAGGGCAGCGCTGGCACGGAGAAGGGCAAGGGTGTGCCTGCAATCCAAGGCATGGAGCGAATGGACACCCATGACAATGGCGATGAGCAGGATGCGCTTTGAAGCCATCCTTAATTTTTTGCATTTCACCAACAACACACAGTGCCCACCCAGAGAGGACCCCAGTTATGATTGTTTGTTTAAGATCAAGTTTGCCCAGGCATATACCCCTGCAAAATGTGGCCATAGACGAGTCCCTTGTACAATTTGAAGGGAGACTTCAATTCCGCCAGTACCTTTCCAATAAGAGGTCAAGGTATGGCGTGAAGATGTATAAGCTGTGCAACAGTACATCAGGGTATACCTACAAGTTCAGGGTATATGAAGGGAAAGACTCCACTATAGTGCCCCCTAGAAAGCTCCACCCCCTTATATGGGTATAATTGCGAAGATAGTGAGGGATTTTGTGCACCCACTGCTGGATCAGGGCTACCACCTCTATCTGGACAACTTCTATACCATTCCCACACTAATCAAATGCTTCGCTTCCAGAAATACTGCGGCATGCGGCACTGTACGCAGAAATAAGAGGGGTTTCCCTAGGTCTCCCATGGCAGGAGCTTGGCACAATATGACATAATGGATATATTTTACTATGCACTTTCCATTATGCATTTTATTGGGGTCCACCTTTCGGTTAAAATGCTAACTATACCCCTGGATTAATTTATGGAGGGGGGTTTCTATTGTACTTATTTGAATAGTTTGAGATATTAAGTTCATAAAATGGTGTTACTTGTGGGGATTTATAGAACATAAGTCCTTATAGGCCATAAGTCCAAAGAATACAAATAGCAAAAGGATTCTACAAAAAAAATAGTGATATGACTTTTTGTCTAAAAAGCAAAACATTTGAAACTTTGAAAATTTTAATTTTAATTTTTTTCCTAAATTATTGATTCACAGGGATAAGTTAAAGTGTTGAAAAGTTATTGCAACAGGAAAAGATACTGGTCAAATTTATGTTTCAATCTTGCTTTATTGAAAGGTAGACATTTTATGGTACATTATATCTTTTGCATATTGAAATGTAACAGTTGTAAACTTATTCAACATTTTGTTAGTCAACTTAACAAGGGTAGGTGAGAAAAGGGTAGGGGACTAGGGGGGGAGAAGGGGGAGTGGGAGTCTGGTCACGATCTAATTTGATTTGATACATTGAGCTCAGGGGTGCTGTGTTTCTGTTAATTTTCTGCTATATTTAGGAAAGCTGGTGAATCTTTAAAGGCTAACCAGGGGGCCCATATCTTTAAGTATTTATCGTGTGTTTTTTTGGTCTCAGCAGTTAATTCTTCCATTTTTTGAATCTGGAAAATTTCCTCAAACCAGTTCGTCAGGGTTGGGGGTCTGGTATTTTTCCATAGTCTGGGGATTGATACTGGTCAAATTTAAAGAAAAAAAGGACCGAGCCTTAACCTACAAACAGGCTACATCCTGAAGGGGATGCAGAGCATGCTTGTGCTCTCCTCCTGCTTAGTGGCTCACTCCACAAGGCTGCATGCACACCATTCACTCTACTCAGTCTCAGTATCCAGGTAAACAACCACATTTTGTTTTATTTACTAATAACTAATATTTACTAAAATGCGTTTTCATTTTTCACTCCCCACCTTCAAAAATCTATAACTTTTTTATTTTTCCATGTACAGAGCTGTGTTATGGCTAATTTTCCGCGTAACAAATTAAACTTTAAAATGGTGCTATTTAATATTCCATGCCGTGAACTAGGAAAAAAATTCCAAATGAAGTGAAACTGGTAAAAAAAAATGCATTTGTGCCGTATTCTTGTGGGCTTGGATTTTATGGATTTCACTGTATGCCCCAAATGACATGTCTACTTTATTCTTTGGGTTGGTACGATTACGGGGATACCAAATATGTATAGGCTTTCATACAATTACAAAAATTAAACCTCCTGTACAAAAACATATTTTGGGATTTTGCTGTCTTCTGGCACTAATAACTTTTTTATACTTTTGTGTACAGAGCTTTGAGCGGTGTTGTTTTTTTGCAGATTTTGATGATGTTTACAATGTTATCATTTTTTGGACTGTACAACCTTTTTATTACTTTTTATAGAATTGTAAATTTTTTTTTAAATGGCAAAAAAGTGGGTGTGATTTTCCGTTACGGGGTTAAATGCAGTGAAAAACTGTTAATATATTTTGATAAATCGGGCATTTTCGGACACGGCGATATCTAATGTGTTAATGATTTTTACTAGAGATGAGCGAGCACTAAAATGCTCGGGTGCTCGTTACTCGAACCGAGTAACGAGCCCCATTGAAATCAATGGGAGACCCGAGCATTTTTCAGTAAAATTACAAACTGACCGAGCACAGTGAAATAACACAGTGCAGAACAGATTGCAGATGTTCGGGAACATCTGCGATCTGTTCCGGAGACATGCGTGCAGAACGGTGTTCTCCACAATAGTATTTGAAGAACAATATGTGTAGAGAACAACTTGCAGATGTTTGGAAACATCTGCAAGTTGTTCTTCACACATATTGTTCTTCAAATACTATTGCGGAGAACACCGTTCTGCACGCGTGTCTCCGGGACATCTGCGATCTGCTCCGGAGACACCTGTGCAGAACGGTGTTCTCCGCAATAGTATTTGAAGAACAATATGTGTAGAGAACAACTTGCAGATGTTGCCAAACATCTGCAATGTGTTCTTCACACATATTGTTCTTCAAATACTATTGCGGAGAACACCGTTCTGCACGCGTGTCTCCGTAACAGATCGCAGATGTTCCCGAACATCTGCAATCTATTCTGCACAGTGTTATTTCACTGTTTTCTTCAAGTAAACGATTAAATTAAATGTTTTAATTGTATTTTTTTATTGTTCTTCACTTCTTTTTTTTTAATTAAATGCTCGTTATCGAGCAGGGCATCAAGCTCGGACGAGTATACTCGCTCATCACTAATTTTTACTCTTTATTAATATTTATATCAGTTCTAGGGAAAGGGGGGTTATTTGAGTTTTTAGGGGTTTTTTTAATAATTTTTTTTATTTTTTATTTTCACTATTATTCAGACTCCCTAGGGTACTTTAACCTCCTCATACATTACAATGTGCTGACAGCACATTGTAACACATGGGTTAACCCAAAGTAGTCTCGGGTCTTCGGAAGACCCGAGGCTACCATGGCGAAAGATCGCCAGTACCCGATGACGCCATGGGGAGTGACGGTCCTCGGAAAGGAAGCCGCGATTGGTGCCAGCCCGTGAGTCCTCTCCATGCACCCGCACCCGGCATGTGATGTAATACTACATCACATGTTGGGAAGGGGTTAAACATTATCAATTACTCAAAAGGTTATGCGCTGCAACCAGAAACCATCCAACCATTAACCACAAAACATATGAAAAGATGCATACCCTTCTAAAATTTAAACCAACATGATTCCATATTCATTCTCAACAATTTGATTAGCTTACGTCACACTTCCTTTCCAATACTAGATCCTTTGTCATTTTAATGACTTTAGTTCATACTGTCAGGCTGAGGAGACAGTGCACTTCTATGTAGTTAACTTTGTCAGCAGTCTGAACAGTGCTCTAGTGGCTGGCCTGCTGATTTTATCTGTCATGCCCGGGTCTCTGTAGCTTTGTATTGGAAATGGTTTACATGCTCATACTCTCAAAGTTGTGCCCCTTTCACCTGTCTTGTCTGTTGGCCCTGAGTTCAGTGTCTCCAATACAACTGCTCTGTCTATAAAATAGTGTAGGAAAGAAGATAATGACAATAAAGACAATATGGGAAAAATTGCTACAACAAAAATGTTTTCACTTTAATTCTTATCTGCTCAATCATGTTTATACATACTGAATTCAATACATAGATTCTGAATCAACTAGTGAAATGCATATAACCAGTAGAAGCACAGATTTGGAAGAAACTTCTTGATTTAAAAGTATATTAGAAGCTTGACATGTTTTCAGTAACTCATAGCAACTTGAAGCGAAGACAGATGTCATGATTACTAACATATCACAAATGGAAACAGATTAAAAACAAAACCTAAAATGTTATATTTTTTATTGAGATCACTGTCTTCCTCAATTTATTCAATTCTTTCCTTAGAAGTACAGGGGCAGATTTATGAAAAGTGTCCTAAGGTAAGACTAGAGTTAGACTAGACAGTGTTATTCTGCATAAGATTCATATAAGATTCTGTTGTGTCTTGTTGCTAAATTTGTCATAGCTTAAGGCCCGCACAAGAAAACGCAGGAATTACACTGAAAATCATGTTACTTTTTCTTCTTCTGAATATGAATAAGACAGTGGTGAAATTTCTGATATCTCTCAGGATAATGTAGGGCAAACAAGTAACAATACAAAAAAATGCCCAGTCCCCCCTCCATTCTGAGAAACCCCGGAGGAAAACGAGGAGGGCGGGGAAAAGAATGCACAAACCAAGAGTATCAATATGTAACCAGACAGACACACAAAAAGTAATTATGAACAAAAAAACATACAAAGTGTCGTTAACATGTCAGCTACGACCCTTAACCTTTACCAACTCAATTTTATCCAAAGGATTAGGATTTGCACCCACGCGACATTTTGATTTATTCGACAACCTTTGTGATGTCAACAAATTCATAAGACTACTCACTGTGAAGAGACACTTCTCACAGATGGAAATCGGGTCAATCACATCCTCAGATGCTGAACTATTATTTACCAAAAACCTGGGTAACAACAAATTTGATCCATCCATGGACTGTAAGACACAACATACCATCTACCAACTTATGCATTTAAAAGAACAGAATGAAAACAACACCAGCACACAAGCAGCAATTCATAATAGTTCTAAAACTATATACAGAAAGAACCCATCGTTCTATCCAATAAATTCCAGGACCCCGGAGATGGACACCTTCTGACAAATGGTGGAAAAGGATTTAAGAACTCTCTATGAAAAATCTATCTCTACAGAGATGTCAGATTCTAATGTGACCTTTAGAGAGAGAAAAAAAAAAGCTATCTCCACATCACAATGGCTACATTGTGATATGTCCCCCTGATAAAGGGGGTTCCATTGTAGTATTGGATAAAGACCTTTATCACTCTGAGGCTATCAAAATGCTACAGGACAACACCACATACATGTAACTGGAATGTGATCCTACTCCACGCATCACTACGGAACTTGAGACTGATAGAGGAAGGAATATACTTAGGCATTTTTGATCTGCTGCTGAAACCTTAATGCCATCAAACCCAGTTTCTCCAAACCTCTATCTATTACTGAAAACGCATATGAAAGTCTCCACCAAAATTCCGCCCTATAGTCTCGGGCATTGGGTCCCTTTTAGAAGGTTTGGGCTCCTGGTTAGACTCTCTGCTACAGACTTCAATTAGCAGACTGTCAGGCTACATACAAGACAGCAAAACTGTATTGTGTGCCATGGATAAACGGTCTTAGACCCGGGAAAATAGCTGGCTTACGTTTGTTGTCATGGCCCTGTATACACCCATTCGCCATGTTGGGGTGTGCAGAGCCGTGGCATCCCACCTGTCCAGATACAGCAACTTTTCTACTACTTTACAAAATTTCATTTTGGATGTACTCAATTTTCTCTTGTTCAATAACTTATATAAATATATTTTTATATTTGCAACTGACTTTTTCCTACAGAAAGTGGGCCGCCCAATGGGTGCCAACATTTACATGGCCATGTGGGAAGAAGAATATTTGTTCACTGACCGCAATCCTTTTTTTTATCCCTGATACAATGGTATGGCAGATATATCGACGACTGCCTCATTGTCTGGTGTGGGGACGCGGGGGCAATCGTCAATTTTTTGTCATATCTCAACACTAATGATTTCAACTTATCATTCACACATGAACATAAACATATATCCATTCCGTTTTTGGATATCTATTTGCATGGAGACACAACAATGGGCATAATACAAACCCATCTATTCAGGAAACCCACTTCTGGTAATACCACTCAGAGCTGAAAGCTGCCATCCAGCCCGCACGTTAAAAAATTAACCGATTAGAGAATATGTCAAAGCAAAAAGGGCTTCATCGACTGAGTCCATAAGTTTACAGACTGAGGCATCAGACTTGGTGTGTTTACTAACATAGAGATGCCATCATACAATGAGCAGTTGCCATGCAATCTACTCTAATATATCTTTATGACATGTCCCTTTCTCCTGTTTTCTACAATTTTGATTACAGACTCTAGAAGTAGAGCACACTATTTATCATGCAAAAAGGAAAATTGCATCAAACAGGATGTCGACCACATCAGACCAGTATTCACTATCCAATACAGTGTTGACTACAAGGAAATAACATATATAATCAACAGATACTTACCTATATTGAACCGTGATATCACACTTGCTAAAATTACAAAGAGGTATTCAGTGTGTATCCACTAGACTAGAGTACCCACCCACAGTAATATACTGTCCCCAAATCCGTTTTAAAAAGAAAAGTCCAAACAGAATTGCCTAAAACTTCAGGGTAGTGTCTGTTGTGGAGGTGTAAGATGTAATATTTTCACCAATAACTTAATAATTTAATAACATGCACCAAATGCATGCTACAGTATGTAGGATGCACCATACGAAAAATAAAAACACGTGAACCAGAGGATATCAGTGGTGCTAACTTGAACAATAGCAATAGCATCCGAAATGTGTCTGGGGTCTGGGGTACATGGTGGGTCTCTATATTACATGATCATCATTGCTATAGAACATATAACTTGTAACACAAGAGGTGGAAATCGGGAGAGACAATTGCATATGCGTGAGGCATATTGGATAATGCTCTTAGATATGCGATTCCCCAAAGGAATGAACCATAAAAACTATTTGAGTGTACCGTATATACTCATGTATAAGCCGCATTTTTCAGCACAAAAATGTGCTGAAAAACCTCATCTCGGCTTATATATGAGTGAAATAAAAAAAAAAAACTTACAAACTCACCCTCCAATGCCCCGATGTTCGGAGCGACTCCCGATCCTCGGCACGGCTCCTGGAAGCACCTCTTCTGTCTTCCTTCAGCTGTATTAGCCGACAGAGACGCTTCCATGCATTGGGAGCAGCAACGGGTGCTGGAGGGTGAGTATGTAAGTTTGTTTTATTGTATGTGCTTGGCATGGGGCTGGCTGTATTCAACTTGGGACAGGCTGGCTGTATAATACTTGGAGCTGGTTGGCTGTATACTGCAGGGGGCTGGTTGGCTGTATACTGCAGGGGGCTGGCTGTATACTGCAGGGGGCTGGCTGGTTGTATACTGCAGGGGGCTGGCTGGCTGTATACTACTTGGGCTGGCTGGCTGTATACTACTTGGGGCTGGCTGGCTGTATACTACTTGGGGCTGGCTGGATGTATACTACTTGGGGCTGGCTGGCTGTATACTATGTGGTGCTGGCTGGCTGTATAATACTTGGGGCTGGCTGGCTGTATACTACTGGGGCCTGGCTGGCTGTAAACTACTGGGGGCTTGCTGTATACTACAGGGGGCAGGCTGGCTGTATTCTAAGGGGGGCTGGCTGGCTGTATACTACATGGGGCTGGCTGCCTGTATACTACTGGGGCTGGCTGTATAATGCATGGGGCTTGCTGTCTGTATACTACTGGGAGCTGGCTGTATAATACTTGGGGCTAGCTGTATTCTACTGGGGGCTGGCTGTATACTAATAAGGGCAGGCTGTATACTACTGAGGGCAGGCTGTATACTAATGGGGACAGGCTGGCTGTATGCTAATGGGGACAGGCTGGCTGTATGCTAATGGGGACAGGCATTCTGTATATTACTAGTTGCTGGCTGTATACTACTGGGGGCTGGCTGTATACTACAGGGGGATGGTTGTATACTACAGGGAGCTGGCTGTATACTGCAGGGGGCTGGCTGTATACTGCAGGGGGCTGGCTGTATACTGCAGGGGGCTGGCTGTATACTGCACGGGGCTGGCTGTATACTGCACGGGGCTGGCTGTATACTATGTGGGGCTGGCTGGTGGTATACTACTTGGGGCTGGCTGGCTGTATACTACAGAGGGCTGGCTGTGAACTACAGGGGGCAGGCTGGCTGTATACTACGGGGGGAAGGCTGTAAACTAATGGGGACAGGCTGGCTGTATACTAATGGGTACAGGCATGCTGTATATTACTGGTTTCTGGCTGTATACTACAGGGGGCTGGCTGTACACTGCAGGGGGCTGGCTGTATACTGCAGGGGGCTGGATGTATACTGCAGGGGGCTGGCTGTATACTGCAGGGGGCTGGCTGTATACTACTTGGGGCTGGCTGAATGTATACTTCTAGGACTGGCTGTGAACTACAGGAGGCAGGCTGGCTGTATACTACTGGAGGCTGGCTGGCTATATACTACTGGAGGCTGGCTGGCTTTATACTAAGGGGGCTGGCTGTATACTACTGGGGGCTGGCTGTATAATACAGAGGGGTTGGCTGTATACTGCAGGGGGCTGGCTGTATACTGCAGGGGGCTGGCTGTATACTATGTGGGGCTGACTGTATAATATGTGGGGCTGGCTGTATACTACTGGGGGCTGTCTGTATACTACTGAGGGCAAGCTTCATACTGCAGGGGGCTGGCTCTATACTGCAGGGGGCTGGCTGTATACTACAGGGGGCAGGCTGGCTGTATACTACGGGGGGCAGGCTAGCTGTATACTACTGGGGGAAGGCTGGCTGTATACTACTGGGGGCAGGCTGGCTGTATACTACTGGGGGCAGGCTGGCTGTATACTATTGGGGGCAGGCTGGCTGTATACTACTGGGGGCAGGCTGGATGTATACTACCGGGGGCTGGCTGGCTGTATACTACTGGGGGCTAGCTGGCTGTATACTACTGGGGGCTAGCTGGCTGTATACTACTGGGGGCTGGCTGCATTGTACTGGGGGGTGGCTGTATACTAATGAGGGCTGGTTGTATACTACTGGGGGATGGCTGTACACTGCAGGGAGCTGGCTGTATACTGCAGGGGGCTGGCTGTATACTGCAGGGGGCTGGCTATATATTAATGGGGGCAGGCTGGCTGTATATTACTGGATGCGGGCTGTATACTACAGGGGGCTGTCTGTATTCTACTGGGGGCTGGCTCTATACTACAGGGGATGGCTGTATACTACTTGGGGCTGGCTGTATACTACTTGGGGCTGGCTGTATACTACTTGGGGCTGGCTGGCTGTATACTACTTGGGGCTGGCTTGATTTATACTACTTGGGGCTGACTGTATACTACTAGGGTTGGCTGTAAACTACAGGGGCAGGCTGGCTGTATACTACTAGGGGCTGGCTGGCTATATACTAATGAGGGCTGGCTGGCTTTATACTAAGGGGGCTGGCTGTATACTACTGGGGGCTGGCTGTATACTACTGAGGGTAGGCTGGCTCTATACTGCAGGGGGCTGGCTGTATTCTACAGTGGGCAGGCTGGCTGTATACTACTGGAGGCAGGATGGCTGTATACTACTGGGGGCAGGATGGCTGTATACTACCGGGGGCAGGCTGGCTGTACACTACTGGGGGCAGGCTGGCTGTACACTACTGGGGGCAGGCTGGCTGTACACTACTGGGGGCAGGCTGGCTGTACACTACTGGGGGCAGGCTGGCTATATAATACTGAGGGCAGGTTGGCTGTATACTACTGGAGGCAGACTGGCTGTATAGTACTGAGGGCAGGCTTGCTTTATACTACTGGGGGCTGGCTGTATACTACTGGGGGCTTGCTGGCTCTCTACTACTTGGGGCTGGCTGTATACTATGTGGTGCTGGCTGGCTGTATACTAATGGGGACAGGCATGCTGTATATTACTGGTTTCTGGCTGTATACTCTAGGGGGCTGGCTGTATACTACAGGGGGCTGGCTGTATACTGCAGGGGGCTGGCTGTATACTGCAGGGGGCTGGCTGTATACTATGTAGGGCTGGCTGTATACTACTTGGGGCTGGCTGAATGTATACTACTAGGGCTGGCTGTGAACTACAGGGGGCAGGCTGGCTGCATACTACAGAGGGCAGGCTGGCTGTATACTACTGGAGGTTGGCTGGCTATATACTACTGGAGGCTGGCTGGCTTTATACTAAGGGGGCTGGCTGTATACTACTGGGGGCTGGCTGTATAATACATAGGGGTTGGCTGTATACTGCCGGGGGCTGGCTGTATACTGCAGGGGGCTGGCTGTATACTGCAAGGGGCTGGCTGTATACTATGTGGGGCTGGCTGTATACTATGTGGGGCTGGCTGTATACTATGTGGGGCTGGCTGGCTGTATACTACTGGGGGCTGTCTGTATACTACTGAGGGCAAGCTGCATACTGCACGGGGCTGGCTATATACTGCAGGGGGCTGGATGTATAATACAGGGGGCAGGCTGGCTGTATACTACTGGGGGCAGGCTAGCTGTATACTACTGGGGGCAGGCTGGCTGTATACTACTGGGGGCAGGCTGGCTGTATATTACTGGGGGCAGGCTGGCTGTATACTACTGGTGGCAGGCTGGCTGTATACTACTGGGGGCTGGCTGGCTGTATACTACTTGGGGCTAGCTGGCTGTATACTACTGGGGCTGGCGGCATTCTACTGGGGGGTGGCTGTATACTAATGAGGGCTGGTTGTATACTACTGGGGGATGGCTGTACACTGCAGGGAGCTGGCTGTATACTGCAGGGGGCTGGCTATATACTAATGGGGGCAGGCTGGCTGTATATTACTGGATGCGGGCTGTATACTAAAGGGGGCCGTCTGTATTCTACTGGGGGCTGGCGGTATACTACAGGGGGCTGGCTTTATACTACAGGGGCTGGCTGTATACTACTTGGGGCTGGCTGTATACTACTTGGGGCTGGCTGGCTGTATACTACTTGGGGCTGGCTTGCTTTATACTACTTGGGGCTGGCTGGCTGTATACTACTAGGGCTGGCTGTAAACTACAGGGGCAGGCTGGCTGTACACTACTAGGGGCTGGCTGGCTATATACTAATGAGGGCTGGCTGGCTTTATACTAAGGGGGCTGGCTTTATACTAAGGGGGCTGGCTTTATACTAAGGGGGCTGGCTGTATACTACTGGAGGGTGGATGGCTGTATACTACTGGGGGCTGGCTGTATACTGCTGGGAGAATGTGACCAATGCATTTCCCACCATCGGCTTATACTCGACTCAATAGTTTTCCCAGTTTTTGGTGGTAAAATTAGGGGTCTTGGCTTAGAATCGGGTCGGCTTATACTCAAGTATATACAGTATATTTACTACACATATGCACGAATTTAGTTAATTGACTTGCATAAACTACCTATCACTTACTGGTATCACTTTCAGCTGTGGCCTCGCTGTGTAGTTGGGTCTCCATACACTCTATATAACATCCATCTACATGGCATTCATTGGTTATTCTTTAGTAATTTACTAAATGATGTTTGAGCCCCTCAAACTTTGATATGGCTCCGTTGCTAGGTGACAACATGTTTACATCCATTCATTTGCCTTTTCACTAGATGTCCAATTGTGGGTTACATGATCGGAGTTCCGAGACTTCTAACTGTGGTCACCTGTCTCATTTCCTTTGGGGAGGTCCCCGTTTCCTGTCTCCATTTAAACACATTAACTTCAATGCTTCTCTAGGTATGACTAAGGACTAATACATTGGGGGTCATTTACTAAGGGCCCGATTCGCGTTTTCCCGACGTTTTACCCGAATATTTCCGATTTGCGCCGTTTTCCCCTGAATTTCCATGGGATTTTGGCGCACGCGATCGGATTTTGGCGCATCGCCACCGGCATGCACGCGACGGAAATCGGGGGCGTGGCCGAACGAAAACCCGACAGATTCGGAAAAACCGCCGCATTTTAAAAAAAAAAATGTGTCGCGAAAATTGCACTTACCTTCACTCAGCTCGGCTTGGTGTATTCCAGTGTGTTCCGGGGAACTTCAGCGCAGCAGCGTCACCTGGTGGACGTCGGAGGAACTACCTTAATAAATCCCGGCCGGACCCGAATCCACCGCAGAGAACGCGCCGCTGGATCGCGAATGGACCGGGTAAGTAAATCTGCCCCATTGTCTTGTCCGAAACGCATTACTGCATTCAATTTTAAGTGATGTCTTTTTGTATCTTTTTTATGTACCAATAGATTTAATAAACGTTTGCTGAACTTTTTACCTATTACCAGGGTGGATCTTGGACCAAGTGGATCTTTTTTCCTTTTTCTCATAGCTTGAGACTGTCTAGTCTTACTTTGCACCTTCTACTAGTACGCCAGAAAACGAGAACAAAATTCTGTTTGGTCAGCATTATTTTTGGCACACTGACTTTATTTTTTTTTAACACAAGGCCGTGCTTCCTTTTCATAGGCCAAACACCTTTGTTGCACTAGTCGTAGGAGTGCCAGAAAACTGTCTAAACCCCTTTATAAATGTGGTGCAGTTTTTTCATGCAAACTGGTCCACAGGGTCGGACTGGTCCACCGGTGTAGCGGTGAAAGCACTGGTGGGTTCCTACCTGACGCTGAGGCTGCCCCCTGCATTCAGTGCTGGGACTTAAACTCATCTGTGTTCCGAGAGGACACAGATAGAGTTGAATAACAGGATGATGCAGAGAGCTATTAGCTCTCTGCATCAGACTTTTCCCCTGTTGTAGCTGTGATCCCTGTAGGTGTGATGTGATAATGTCATCATGTCTGCTGGCATCACAGCACAGAGTGAGCATGCAGTGTTTATTTTTTCAAGTCATTTGAAACAAGGAAATCGGATTAGTGGGGGTCACAATATGTGGGGGTATGAGAGAAAGCCACAATATGAGGTTTATGAGATGGAGCCACAAAATGGGGGATTTGAGAAGGGACCCACAAGAAGGGGGGTATGATAGGGGGCCCACAATATGGAGGGAGGGTATGAGAGGCCACAATATGAGGATAAGATGAAGGGGCCTCAATATGAGAGAGAGATAAGAAGGGCCACAGCATGAGGAGGAGATGGGAGGGTCCACAATATGAGGAGAAGATGAGATAGATCACAATATGAGCAGGAGATAAGAGGTCACAATATGAGGGACCCTAATATGAGGGCAACATGAGAGGGTCCACAATTTAAGGAGGAGATGAGAGAGGCCATAATATGAGCAGGAGATAAGAGGAAATGAGAGATGGAGATGGAGATGAGAAGTCACAATATGAGGGGGAGATGAGAGGGCCTGTAAATGCTTACACAGGCATTTAAGCCTAAACAGATCTGCTTTCAGGGAGTAGATTCTCCAGATACACCTGAAATGCATTTTGAAATGCAATTCAATCGCATCTTGTGCACATGTTCTTAAGCTGCATTCACATAATGGGGCAAATTTACTTACCCGGTCCAGTTGCGATCCTGGGGCGCATTCTCCGACAAGAATTTGGGTCTGCCGGGGTCCGTGCGCCCGATATCCACCAGGTGTCGCTGCTGCGCCGAGGTCTGCCGGAGTTCACCTTCTTCTTCCCGGAGCATGCAAGTGCTGCTGATCTTGCGACACAAATTCTTTTTTTCCGAATCCGTCGGGTTGTCCGACGGCCACGCACCCGATTTCTGTTGAATGAAGGCCGACGCCGATGCGCCAAAATCCAATCGCATGCGCCAAAATCCCAGGGCAATTCACCGCAAATTGGAAATCGTCGAGAAACCCTACAAGGGGTGTGTGATTCAGACCCTTAGTAAATGAGCCCCAATGTGTTTACATTGTGTTTTAAAATACATTACAGGGTTGTTGGGAAAAAACGCACCTCAAAATACATCTGTGTTTTTGCTATTATTAACCCCTTAACGACATGTGACATAGTATTATGTCACATGCCAATTGCGGGTGCATGGAGACGGCTCAAGGGCTGAGCCCTCTCCATAGTTGGTAAGTCTTTGCAGCAAAGACTTTCCAGTAACACCCGCGATCAGTACTAACACCGATCGCGGGTGTTTTCCCACTAAACACGGCTGGCCAAGGATCGTCGCTCCCCATGACGTCATCGGGGAGCAGTGATCCGTCGCCGTGTCTGCCGAAGACCCAAGGCTGTCTCATTTTAACCCCTTCATTACGATGTGCACATTGAAATGAATGAGAAGGAAAATCCCCATATACTGTCAAACAACCAAGGGTTAAAGTACCAGAGGGAGTCTGTAAAATAGTAAAAATAAAAAAAAGTTTTAAAAAAATAATTAAAAAACCTAAAAACTCAAATCACCCCCCTTTCCCTAGAACTGATATAAGTATAAATAAACAATAAAAAATCTTAAACACATTAGGTATTGGCGCCTCCGAAAATGCCCAATCTATCAAAATATAATAACGGTTTTTCACAGTATTTAACCCAGTAACGGAAAATAGCGCCTAAGTCGAAAATGCCACTTTTTTGCCATTTTAAAAATTATTAAAAATTTTATAAAAAGTGATCAAAAGGTCATACAGTCCTAAAAGTGATAAAATTGAAAATGTAATCAAAAGTCGCAAAAAATGACACCACCCACAGCTCTGTCCACCAAAGTATAAAAAAAGTTATTGGCACCAGTAGATGGCAAAATCCAAAAATGTTTTTTTTGTACAGGAGGTTTTCATTTTTGTAAATAATCGTACCGACCCATAATCGTACCGACCCAAAGAATAAAGTAGACATGTCATTTGGGGCATACTTTGAAATCCGTAAAATCCAAGTCCACAAGAATATGGCGCAAATGCGTTTTTTCATCAATTTAACTGTATTTGGAATTTTTTTCCCGCTTCCCAGTACATGACATGGAATATTAAATACCCCCATTTTGAAGTGTAATTTGTTAGCAGGAAATAAGCCATAACACAGCTCTGCACATGGAAAAAAAAAGTTACAGATTTTTGAAGAAGTGGGGAGTGAAAAATGAAAATGCAAAAAAATTAAAAAGGGCATAGACGGGAAGGGGTTAATACTGATCTCTTTTGGGATGCGTTTTGTCTAATGCATTTGCTGTGCCTTGTAAAATTCTATGAATATGCATTCTGTAAACATGGCCTAAAGAATATATAAGTTATACAGAAGTTGGGCCCCCAGAATCTACTTCACTGGTGGACCAAACGCCCCGCAGTCCTACCCTGGCAAACCAAGACAGAATTCTCTATGTGATGATTTTTAATACCAATGTGAGGTGTCAATCCTCTAATCAAGCAAGACTCATTTCTAGGCTATAGATAATTTAACATTTTACTTTGTATTACTTTTAACCAGGCCATTACTGCAATTATTTAAAGGGAACATACCACCACGATTCTACCTATAAAGGTAGATAGGGTGGTAGGTGTCCAGCTACTCCACGCCCCAGTAGCCGCTTTAGAAAATTTAAATATGAGGGTATTAAAGATTTTAAAAAGATAGCGGGGATGTGAGGATTAGCTCTAAAAAGGGCTATCCTCGCATCCCATACATCCACCTACCACCTGTTCTACCTTTATAGGTAGAATCGTGGTGGTAGGTTCCCTTTAATTAAATAATTATAATTATTATTAATACACTGATCCATTAAAATGAAATAAGAAAATTCTAGTTCAACCATTACAAATCCTTGTAGGTTTGTTTAACACTAAGAAAATGAATTCTATATATATTATACAAGATAGTTGATCCTCATGATGAAATGAAAAGCAAAAAATAAACTTGACATTCTTCTCATAAATTTCATAATGATACATATGCCAGTAATGCAACCTGTTAGTCATCTATTACATAAGTAATAACTATCCTGGCAAAGAATACGGAAGCCAGTTAATACATTAAAACTGACTTTGATGACTGAAGGGATACAATGGGATTATTGATAGCAATAATAACTAAATAGTCCAAATAACAAATACGTTGAAATAGGTTGTCCCTAGCTGGCCTATGACAAATCACTATTGTTTTTATAACAAAATAGGCTACCACTGACTACTGTATATACTCGACCGACCCGACCAAGTCGAGGCCCCTAATTTTAACACATAAAACTGGAAAAACCTATTGACTCGAGTATAAGCCGAGGGTGGGAAATGCATTGGTCACAGGCCCAGTATATAGCCAGCAATCCCCCTGTAGTATATAGCTTGCCAGCCCTTGTAGTATATAGCCAGCCCTTTGTAATATATAGCCTGCCAGCCCCTGTGGTATATAGCCAGCCAGCCCCCTGTAATATATAGCCAGCCAGCACCCTGTAGTATATAGCCTGCCAGCCCCCTGCAGTATATAGCCTACAAGCCCCTGTAGTATATAGCCTACCAGCCCCTGTGGTATATAGCCTGCAAGCCCCTGTGCACAGAGCTGTTGCGGGCCTGGCGCCGGCATGAAGAAAGAAGAGATGCTGCTGTCGCAGACCTGCTGCAAACATTAAGATAGAAGAGGAGGTGCCTGAGCCGTTGGAATGGTGAGTACTGAGTTTATTTTTTTTAATATATACTATATATTATATAAAAATTGTGCTGAAAAACTCGGCTTATACTCGAGTATATATACAATATATACTGAAGCCACTGATTCTTTAAAGGCTGTGTTCTTACATGATTATTTAAACAGGTCATCAAAGTCACAACATTCATGTACGTGTGCATAGCATATAAATTATTTTACAAAAAAACGCCTTTGGGCGGTGCAAGAGAGCCAATATCCAGGCAAAATTTGTGCCAGCTAAAACTTAGCTTTTATTAATGTTTGATATTAAGAGATAACTCTGGAATAACCACTAGAGATGAGCGAACATACTCGTCCGAGCTTGATGCTCGTTCGAGCATTAGCGTACTCGAAACTGCTCGTTGCTCGGACGAATACTTCGCCCGCTCGAGAAAATGGCAGCTCCCGCCGTTTTGCTTTTTGGCGGCCAGAAACAGAGCCAATCACAAGCCAGGAGACTCTGCACTCCACCCAGCATGACGTGGTACCCTTACACGTCGATAGCAGTGGTTGGCTGGCCAGATCAGGTGACCCTGGGATAGACTAGCCGCTGCCCGCGCTGCTCGGATCATTCTGTGTCTGGATGCCGCTAGGGAGAGAGCTGCTGCTGGTCAGGGAAAGCGTTAGGGTGTTCTATTAGAATAGTGTTAGGCAAGAGTGATTCAACAAGAACCCAACAGCCCTTCTTAGGGCTACAATAACGTTATTTTTTTTTTTTTTTGTTTGCTTGTGGCTGGGCTTGCTGGCACTAGTAGAGCAGCTAGTACCATATTGTGAGGAATTTGCAGGGGGACTTGCTACCGTTGTGTTTAGCTCTTAGTGACACACATATCCACCTCAAACACCAAAGTGGGAAAATTTATTAGGGGTTTGATTTCAATTAGGCACAGTCTGGCAGTTTCTTTTTATTTTACGTTTATTTTTTCATAACTCAGCGTCATCTCATCAGTGTGCTTTCATACTTGGCTAGAAAATAGCCAAAGGAGAATCCAAACGGCTTACTTACGCCTACAATAGCGTTATATATATTTTATTTCTGGTTGATCTGCTGGTGGCTGTCCTTGCTGCAGTGCATATACTAGCCAATTGTGAGGAATTTGGAGTGAGACTTGCGACGGCTGTGTTTAGCGCTTAGTGACGCACATATCCATCGCAAAGACCGAAGTGGGAAAATTTATTAGGGGTTTGATTTCAATTAGGCACAGTCTGGCAGTTTCTTTTTATTTTACGTTTATTTTTTCATAACTCAGCGTCATCTCATCAGTGTGCTTTCATACTTGGCTAGAAAATAGCCAAAGGAGAATCCAAACGGCTTACTTACGCCTACAATAGCGTTATATATATTTTATTTCTGGTTGATCTGCTGGTGGCTGTCCTTGCTGCAGTGCATATACTAGCCAATTGTGAGGAATTTGGAGTGAGACTTGCGACGGCTGTGTTTAGCGCTTAGTGACGCACATATCCATCGCAAAGACCGAAGTGGGAAAATTTATTAGGGGTTTGATTTCAATTAGGCACAGTCTGGCAGTTTCTTTTTATTTTACGTTTATTTTTTCATAACTCAGCGTCATCTCATCAGTGTGCTTTCATACTTGGCTAGAAAATAGCCAAAGGAGAATCCAAACGGCTTACTTACGCCTACAATAGCGTTATATATATTTTATTTCTGGTTGATCTGCTGGTGGCTGTCCTTGCTGCAGTGCATATACTAGCCAATTGTCAGGAATTTGGAGTGAGACTTGCGACGGCTGTGTTTAGCGCTTAGTGACGCACATATCCATCGCAAAGACCGAAGTGGGAAAATTTATTAGGGGTTTGATTTCAATTAGGCACAGTCTGGCAGTTTCTTTTTATTTTACGTTTACTTTTTCATAACTCAGCGTCATCTCATCAGTGTGCTTTCATACTTGGCTAGAAAATAGCCAAAGGAGAATCCAAACGGCTTACTTACGCCTACAATAGCGTTATATATATTTTATTTCTGGTTGATCTGCTGGTGGCTGTCCTTGCTGCAGTGCATATACTAGCCAATTGTGAGGAATTTGGAGTGAGACTTGCGACGGCTGTGTTTAGCGCTTAGTGACGCACATATCCATCGCAAAGACCGAAGTGGGAAAATTTATTAGGGGTTGGATTTCAATTAGGCACAGTCTGGCAGTTTCTTTTTATTTTACGTTTATTTTTTCATAACTCAGCGTCATCTCATCAGTGTGCTTTCATACTTGGCTAGAAAATAGCCAAAGGAGAATCCAAACGGCTTACTTACGCCTACAATAGCGTTATATATATTTTATTTCTGGTTGATCTGCTGGTGGCTGTCCTTGCTGCAGTGCATATACTAGCCAATTGTGAGGAATTTGGAGTGAGACTTGCGACGGCTGTGTTTAGCGCTTAGTGACGCACATATCCATCGCAAAGACCGAAGTGGGAAAATTTATTAGGGGTTTGATTTCAATTAGGCACAGTCTGGCAGTTTCTTTTTATTTTACGTTTATTTTTTCATAACTCAGCGTCATCTCATCAGTGTGCTTTCATACTTGGCTAGAAAATAGCCAAAGGAGAATCCAAACGGCTTACTTACGCCTACAATAGCGTTATATATATTTTATTTCTGGTTGATCTGCTGGTGGCTGTCCTTGCTGCAGTGCATTTACTAGCCAATTGTGAGGAATTTGGAGTGAGACTTGCGACCGCTGTGTTTAGCGCTTAGTGACGCACATATCCATCGCAAAGACCGAAGTGGGAAAATTTATTAGGGGTTTGATTTCAATTAGGCACAGTCTGGCAGTTTCTTTTTATTTTACGTTTATTTTTTCATAACTCAGCGTCATCTCATCAGTGTGCTTTCATACTTGGCTAGAAAATAGCCAAAGGAGAATCCAAACGGCTTACTTACGCCTACAATAGCGTTATATATATTTTATTTCTGGTTGATCTGCTGGTGGCTGTCCTTTCTGTAGTGCATATACTAGCCAATTGTGAGGAATTTGGAGTGAGACTTGCGACCGCTGTGTTTAGCGCTTAGTGACGCACATATCCATCGCAAAGACCGAAGTGGGAAAATTTATTAGGGGTTGGATTTCAATTAGGCACAGTCTGGCAGTTTCTTTTTATTTTACGTTTATTTTTTCATAACTCAGCGTCATCTCATCAGTGTGCTTTCATACTTGGCTAGAAAATAGCCAAAGGAGAATCCAAACGGCTTACTTACGCCTACAATAGCGTTATATATATTTTATTTCTGGTTGATCTGCTGGTGGCTGTCCTTGCTGCAGTGCATATACTAGCCAATTGTGAGGAATTTGGAGTGAGACTTGCGACCGCTGTGTTTAGCGCTTATTGACGCACATATCCATCGCAAAGACCGAAGTGGGAAAATTTATTAGGGGTTGGATTTCAATTAGGCACAGTCTGCCATTTCCTTTTTATTTTACGTTTATTTTTTCATAACTCAGCGTCATCTCATCTGGCATAGCAGTGTGCTTTCATACTTCGCTAGAAAATAGCCATAGCAATAGGATAGCATCGTTTGGTTTTAAAAACTATAAAACACAAAAAAAAAAAAAAAACACAAAAAAACACAAAAAAAAGTTTAAAAAAAATTAAAGCTATAACTTTCATTTTCAAAATGTTTAACCCGAGGGCTAGGGGTAGAGGACGAGGGCGGGGACGTGGGCGTCCAACTACTGCAGGGGTCAGAGGCCGTGGTCCTGGGCGGGGTGAGACACCACCTGCTGATGAGGGAGCAGGGGAACGCCGCAGAGCTACACTCCCTAGGTTCATGTCTGAAGTTACTGGGACTCGTGGTAGAGCACTGTTGAGGCCAGAACAGTGCGAACAGGTGATGTCGTGGATTGCCGACAATGCTTCGAGCAATTTGTCCACCAGTCAGTCTTCCACGCAGTCCACCCATGTCACCGAAATCGGCACTCCTCCAGCTCCTGCACCTCTGCCTCCTCCCCCCCAGTCTGCCCCCTCCCAGGAAAATTTGGCATTTGAACCGGCATACTCTGAGGAACTGTTTTCTGGACCCTTCCCACAGTCACAAACCACTTGTCCGGTTGCTGCTGAGCAATTTTCCGATTGCCAGGTTTTCCACTAGTCGCAGTCTGTGGGTGATGATGACCTTCTTGACGTAGTGGAAGAAGTGTGTAAAGAGGTGTCCGACGATGAGGAGACACGGTTGTCAGACAGTGGTGAAGTTGTTGTCAGGGCAGGAAGTCCGAGGGGGGAGCAGACTGAGGGATCGGAGGATGATGAGGTGACAGACCCAAGCTGGGTTGAGAGGCCGGGTGAACACAGTGCTTCTGAGACGGAGGAGAGTCCTCGACCAGAACAGGTTGGAAGAGGCAGTGGTGGGGCCAGACGGAGAGGCAGGGCCAGAGCAGGTGCATCAGCGCCAAATGTGTAACGTAGTGAAGCTCCCGTGGCGAGGGCTCCCGCGGCGAGGGCTAGATTTTCAGAAGTCTGGAGGTTCTTTAAGGAAACACCGGATGACCGACGGACTGTGGTGTGCAACCTTTGCCAAACCAGGATCAGCAGGGGTTCCACCACTACTAGCTTAACTACCACCAGTATGCGCAGGCATATAAATGCTAAACACCCCACTCAGTGGCACCAAGCCCGTTCACCTCCGGCCGTGCACACCACTGCTCCTTCCCCTGTGTCAGCTGATAGTCAGCCCCCTGCCCAGGACCCTGGCACAAAAACCCCATCGTCGCCTCCACGATCCTCCACAGCATCCACCAGCGTTCAGCTCTCCATACCCCAGACGCTGGAGCGGAAACGGAAATATAGTGCAACCCACCCGCACGCCCAAGCCCTTAATGTCCACATCTCCAGATTGCTTAGCCTGGAGATGCTGCCCTATAGGCTAGTAGAGACCGAGGCCTTTCGCAACCTCATGGCGGCGGCCGCCCCTCGGTATTTGGTCCCCAGCCGCCACTAATTTTCCCGATGTGCCGTCCCAGCCCTGCAGCAGCACATGTCAGACAACATCATCCGTGCCCTGACCAACACCGTTTCTGACAAGGTCCACCTGACCACGGACACGTGGACGAGTGCTGCCGGGCAGGGCCACTATATATCGCTGACGGCACATTGGGTTAACTTGGTGGAGGCTGGGACCGAGTCTGACCCTGCGGCTGGTCATATACTGCCGACGCCGAATATTGCGGGGCCTACCTCGGTCCAGGTCTTTCAGGCCTACTATGCCTCCTCCTCCTCCCACCCCTCCTCCACCTCCTCCTCCGAACTACCATCCGTGGGCATGGCGCCATCAGTCGGTAGCTCTAGGCACAGCAGCAGTGCCGTCGCTAAGCGACAGCAGGCGGTGCTCAAACTGCTGAGCCTAGGCGATAAAAGGCACACCGCCCAAGAGCTATTACAGGGCATCACGGCGCAGACTGATCTGTGGCTGGCACCGCTGAACCTGAAGCCAGGCATGGTTGTGTGTGACAACGGCCGTAACCTGGTGGCAGCTCTGCAACTCGGCAGACTGACACATGTGCCATGCCTGGCCCATGTGTTAAATCTGATAGTTCAGCGTTTCCTCAAGACATACCCCAATCTGTCTGATTTGCTCACGAAGGTGCGCCGCATCTGTGCGCATTTCAGGAAGTCCAGCACAGATGCTGCCACTCTCAGAGCAGGGCAGCCCAGCGCAGCGCCGCCTCCAACTGCCCGCTCACCGACTGTTGTGCGACGTGCCCACGAGGTGGAATTCAACATTAACCATGTTATCCAGAGTTTACCAGCAGCGCAGAGCGATTGTAGACTGCCAGATGTCAACTTCCACCAGAACTGGTAGTCAAGTCGGTCAGCTTCCTCAAGTCTACAATGAGGAGTGGACGTGGATGTCTGATATCTGTCAGGTGCTGAGTAACTTTGAGGAGTCAACACAGATGGTCAGTGGCGATGCCGCCATCATCAGCCTCACCATCCCGCTGCTTGGCCTGTTGAAAAACTCTCTGATCAGCATGAAGTCGGAAGCTTTGCGCTCCTCACAAGAGACGGGGGAAGAAGATTCCCTTGTTGATAGCCAAAGCACCCTTTGGTCTGTTTCTCAGCGCATATCGGAGGAGGTGGAGGTGGAGGAGGATGATGGCGAGACACAAGAGGGGACCATTGTTGAGTCCTTCACTGTTCAGCGTGTATGGGCAGAAGAAGAGGAGTTGGAGGAGGAGGAAATGGACAGTCAGGCCAGTGAGGGGAGTGAATTCTTACGTGTTGGTACTCTGGCGCATATGGCAGATTTCATGCTAGGCTGCCTATCCCGTGACCCTCGCGTTCAAAGAATTTATTCCAGCACCGATTACTGGGTGTTCACTCTCCTGGACCCACGGTACAAGCAAAATCTTTCCACTCTCATCCCTGGAGAGGAAAGGAGTGTGAGAATGCATGAATACCAGCAGGCCCTGGTGCACAAGCTGAAACACTATTTCCCTTCTGACAACGCTAGCGGCAGAGTGCGTAGTTCTGCGGGACAAGTAGCGAGGGAGAGTAGGCGAGCAGGCAGCTTGTCCAGCACTGGCAAGGGTACGCTTTACAAGGCTTTTGCCAGCTTTATGTCACCCCAGCAAGACACTGTCACCTGTCCCCAGTCTCGGCAGAGTAGGGCTGATCTTTACAGAAAGATGGTGAGGGAGTACGTAGCTGACCATACCATCGTCCTAAATGATCACACAGCTCCCTACAACTACTGGGTTTCAAAGCTGGACATGTGGCACAAACTGGCGCTGTACGCCTTGGAGGTTCTTGCCTGCCCTGCGTGTTGTCCGAGCGGGTTTTCAGTGCAGCTGGTGGCATCATCACCGATAAGCGTACACGCCTGTCGACTGACAGCGCTGACAGGCTGACGCTTATTAAGATGAATAAAGCCTGGATTTCTCATAATTTCCAATCTCCACCAGGTGAAGGAAGCTCAACCTGAATAATTTATCCACTCCTCCTCCTCATTTTCCTCCTTCTCCTCCTCTTTGTACACTAAAGCAGAGGAAACTGGCTATTTTTTGACAGGGCCAAATTTTTCTGGAGGGCCACCTACCCGGTCCTCTGTTTTAAACAATTTTTGGGAGTGCCACATACAGGCACTCAATCTATTCAATTTTTCTGGAGGGCCACCTACCTGCTCCTCTGGTTTGAAAACTTTTTTGGACTGCCACATACAGGCACTCAATCTATTTCATTTTTCTGGAGGGCCACCTACCTGCTCCTCTGGTTTGAAAACTTTTTTGGACTGCCACATACAGGCACTCAATCTATTTCATTTTTCTGGAGGGCCACCTACCTGCTCCTCTGGTTTGAAAACTTTTTTGGACTGCCACATACAGGCACTCAATCTATTCAATTTTTCTGGAGGGCCACCTACCTGCTCCTCTGGTTTGAAAACTTTTTTGGACTGACACATACAGGCACTCAATCTATTTCATTTTTCTGGAGGGCCACCTACCTGCTCCTCTGGTTTGAAAACTTTTTTGGACTGCCACATACAGGCACTATCCAAATTAAATTGTCTCCATAGCAGCCTCCACACGTTGTCTCCATTGCTACCTCCAAAAGTCGTCCATATAGCTGCCTCCATACATCGTCCCCTTATCAAACGAGGTGTGTCAGGCAGAAATTTGGGTTATTTTCATGGATTCCACATCAAAGTTGTTAACTTTGTCGCCACCCTGCTGTGTTATCCACAAAATATACTGGCAAACTTTTACCATTTACGGATATTATTTCAGCACTTCTTGCGCACCTGTTTACATTCCCCTCACCCGCCATATCCCAAACTTATAAGAACGCTACTACACTTAACTTGGTGCAGGCTGGGACCGAGTCTGACCCTGGGGCTGGTCATATACTGCCGACGCAGAGGATTGCGGGGCCTACCTCGGTCAAGGTCTCAAAGGCCTACTATACCTCCTCCTCCTCCGAATTACCATCCGTGGCCATGGCGCCATCAGTCGGTAGCTCTAGGCACAGCAGCAGTGCCGTCGCTAAGCGACAGCAAGCGGTGCTCAAACTGCTGAGCCTAGGCGATAAAAGGCACACCGCCCAAGAGCTATTACAGGCCATTCCACATCAAACTTGTTAACTTTGTCGCCACCCTGCTGTGTAATCCACAAAATATACTGGCAAACTTTTATCATTTACCGATATTATTTCAGCGCTTCTTGCGCATCTGTTTACATTCCCCTCACCCGCCATATCCCAAACTTATAAGAACGCTACTACACTTGATCTTATACAAAAGGTTCTTAGAAGTGCTGTTTGGGGAGTAGCCTAGAGACAGGGGCTTGGATTGGCGAAAGGTCGCCTGGCAGCGGAGCGCCAGCTCCATGCCAAGATCCAACTAACATAGTTTTAACTGCAGCACCTTTAATCTACTACTAGTTCACTGCCTCCATACATGGTCCCCTTATCAAACGAGCTGTGTCAGGCAGAATTTTGGGTTGTTTTCATGGCTTCCACAACAAACTTGTTAACTTTGTCGCCACCCTGCTGTGTAATTCACAAAATATACTGGCAAACTTTTATCATTTACCAATATTATTTCAGCGCTTCTTGCGCATCTGTTTACATTCCCCTCACCCGCCATATCCTAAACTTATAAGAACGCTACTACACTTGATCTTATACAAAAGGTTCTTAGAAGTGCTGTTTGGGGAGTAGCCTAGAGACAGGGGCTTGGATTGGCGAAAGCTCGCCTGGCAGCGGAGCGCCAGCTCCATGCCAAGATCCAACTAACATAGTTTTAACTGCAGCACCTTTAATCTACTACTAGTTCACTGCCTCCATACATGGTCCCCTTATCAAACGAGCTGTGTCAGGCAGAATTTTGGGTTGTTTTCATGGCTTCCACAACAAACTTGTTAACTTTGTCGCCACCCTGCTGTGTAATTCACAAAATATACTGGCAAACTTTTATCATTTACCAATATTATTTCAGCGCTTCTTGCGCATCTGTTTACTTTCCCCTCACCCGCCATATCCTAAACTTATAAGAACGCTACTACACTTGATCTTATACAAAAGGTTCTTAGAAGTGCTGTTTGGGGAGTAGCCTAGAGACAGGGGCTTGGATTGGCGAAAGCTCGCCTGGCAGCGGAGCGCCAGCTCCATGCCAAGATCCAACTAACATAGTTTTAACTGCAGCACCTTTAATCTACTACTAGTTCACTGCCTCCATACATGGTCCCCTTATCAAACGAGCTGTGTCAGGCAGAATTTTGGGTTGTTTTCATGGCTTCCACAACAAACTTGTTAACTTTGTCGCCACCCTGCTGTGTATTCCACAAAATATACTGGCAAACTTTTATCATGTACCGATATTATTTGAGCGCTTCTTGCTCACCTCCTTTGGTTCCTCTCTGCCACCCATTGGTTTGAAGCCTGAGTCCATTTAGGGTATGTCGCCATGCCACTCTCTAGCCTGCCGCTGCCTCTGCATGCCGTCCCCTATAGTGTCAGGGTCAATTATTGGATGTTTTAGATGCTATCTAGCTTCATTCTGTCACTCTGTCATGGCCATGCTGTTGCCCATAATTTTGGCATAATGGTGCGATTAAGCAGCCTCAGAGGCATCCATGCATGCTGCCCCTGCTGTTTCCTGTCCATTTCCGTGGTGTTTCCATCCTTTTCTGAGGTTCCCAGGTGTTTGGCCAAGCTTCCCTGTGCAGAGCCTTGGTCCCCTTGAAAAATGCTCGAGTCTCCCATTGACTTCAATGGGGCTCGTTATTCGAGACGAGCACTCGAGCATCGGGAAAAGTTCGTCTCGAATAACGAGTACCCGAGCATTTTAGTGCTCGCTCATCTCTAATAACCACATAATGCTCAACTCAAGAAGTGTTTTTAAAAAACACCTCACCTCCCTAATCCTCAATCTACAGCCCTGCTATGGCAGGTTTCCTATCACAAGCTATCAGCCTAGAGAACATCACACAGCAGGCTACACAGGTCTTCTCTACTCAGGACTTGCCACTGAATCAGAGTGACATCCACCTTGCTTTTAGTGATCTCAACAAAACATATAAACAATATATAAGAGCAAGCTGGGAGGCTGTCAGCTTTGATACCTATCTGAGCCAGGAATTGGTGTATAGAGGGTTGAGGATACAAATCACTCCCAACTCGCATCAAGACGACCTAAAATTTCTAAGAGGCTGGCAAACCATCCTCAGTGAAAACTCTCTGTGTATGATAAAGTATCTGAGTACATATGAGAAAAAAAAACCTGTGTAGAATACAAGAGAAACTGCAAAAGGATATTCAGGATATGCAAACGTTCATCCAACACCCAGAATTTGTGACTTGAAAATAAATTACAAAAACACGCTCGTGAAAAACATAAAAGACAAGAAACATCAAAAATACCTACGAGACAGAAAAGAATTTAAAACAGGTCAGGTCTACCCTCAGAAAAGTAACCAAAAACATAACCAAAGCCGCTATATACAGATATCTCCAAATCTGACGTCTCTGGTACAGAAGACCCTGGACTAAATCAGCCTAATTCACAGGGAGGCATAAAACGTAAGAACTTTAAAAATTGCAAATCTCCCCGCCATAAGAGAACTACTGGCAATAACAGTGACGTTGCCACTTGTACCTTAGGGCCACCATGTACAGGCACTCACAACCCCTCCACTACAGGGGCACAAATGCCCTCCTTATCCTCATCCTCACTTGTAAACAGTTCACTATGTTCCCCCAACACAACAGTGACATAGTTGCAGAATGTAGAACCAAGACGAACAATAGAGATAACCCGCACCGCTATGATCACGGCAAAATTACCTTCTTTCAACACACAGACCTCCATCATTCCTCATTTAACAACCACTTCTTTACCATCTCCTTTTTTAGGTGCACAGACCTTGAACGCAACACACAGAGACCGCGAGAAATGGGGGTACAACACGATGTAAGACCCTCACCAATACACAATACCACACAGAATTTGGTCATAAATCTCTCATCCAAAGCACTCTCCCCTCACATGCTTTCATTGCTACAAAAGGATCTCACTTTCACACGCACACCGTCTAGTGACAAGTTTCTATGGATTAAAGATATTAATTTGTTTGCACACAAGCTAGCATTAAACAAGTGGCATAAAGAGGAGGAATCAGATAAGAAAAGACTCAGGCAGAGGGAGGCACAAGCCCTGGAGGCACTTCTCACATTGGAGGAGGAAAACAACATAGGTCCACTCAATACACAAGCTCCATTTATAGACATGCGACCCAGATCGAAGCACATCAAGACTTTCATACAACTAGTCTCTAAAGACATTGAGAAACTAAAAATGGATAGGAACGCATTAATTTCAGAACCTCAACACCAAAGAGATAAAGTCTCTGGTGGAACTTCAAGCTGACCATGACTTAACGGTGAAGCCCTCCGATAAGGGGGGCAACACGGTTGTCATGGACACTAAAGATTATGTGGACATGGTTATGAGACTATTATCCGATAGTCACACATACGAAATCCTCCATTGTGACCCTACACCCACATACATCAGTGAACTTAACCTGCTTCTCTCTGAGGCCAAAGATGCAAACCTGATTAGTGATGACGAGTATAAAGTTCTCTATAACAAACACCCTAGCATAGCAACCTTCTATGCACTGCCAAAGAGGCACGGGGGCCGGTCACCTATCCCAGGGAGACCAATAGTCTCAGCATGCGACTGCCTTACCTAATCCTGCAGCATTTATATAGATAAGATGCTGCAGCCATTTGTCTGTGCTCTTCCCTCGTATCTACAAGATACGAAGGACACGATCAAGAAGATACAGGAGCTACCACTCACTCCTACCACCATGATTGCTAGACGTTGAGTCTCTGTACAGCAATATTGAACATGACTTGGGTCTAAAAGCAGTTAAACATTTCCTGGCTACAGTTTAGGGAACATAACAAGTTTATACTTAAACTGTTACACTTTATACTGACTAGGAACTACTTCCTGTTCAACAGTTCCTTCTACCACCAGGTTAGAGGGACCGCGATGGGGCCGACCTGTGCGCCCTCATACGCTAACCTCTTTCTTGGGTGGTGGGATACCATAGTCTTCTCCGAAGATTACATCAAATATACCCAGCATATATCATACTGGAGAAGAAATATAGATGATGCCTTGATCCTGTGGGAGGGGGTTAAATACCTGTTTACGGAATTCGTAAATCAACTCAATTGTAACCAGATTGGGATGAAATTCACATCAGAGATTAACGAAAGTGAAATCTGCATTCTGAACCTTACAATTAGTATAGATTCCTTGAGACATCTTAAAACTGACATCTAACCTAAATCTACGTAACCCAACAATCTCCTACAGTGGCAAAGCTGGCATCCGCAACCACTGAAGTCAGGCATCCCGATTGGGCTGGAAATATCCTTCAAAAAGGAGTGCGACAATTTCTACCGCAGATTTAGGAGCTGGAGCTACCCCAAGAAATGCCTTTACAAAACAAATGCAAGGGCAAAAAACACTGACAGAGATACATTGTTTGCCAAAAGAGACATGCAGCCAACTAAACAGGTCATTAGGTGCATTGGCACCTTTGATGCATATGCTGAGACTATCAAAAACATCATGTCTCGCTACTGGCCAATACTCACCGCAGATCCCGACTTGGAAGAAAGATTGACAGTAAGACCCGCTATCACTTACCGTAGAGGTCTTAATATGCGTAATCTCTTAGTGCACAGTGACTGCACAGTGAACCTCAGAATCAGTTCATAGACCAAGAAATATCACACAAATATCACACAGAATCAGTTCATAGACCAAGAAATATCACACTTGGATCTTTCCCTTGTGGGACCTGTTCTTTCTGTCCCTTCATGTCAAAAACCAAGAAATTTGTCAACCCGGTCTACAATACCACCTACACGATTAGACACTTTATGAATTGTAAAAGTACAGCCGTAATATATGTTGCACAATGTAACTGCCCACGCCTCTATGTAGGCAAGACAGTCCAACAGCTCCGTAGGAGGATCTTGGGCAATATCAGCTCCATCACGACCAGTAAGGATTCTCCGATTTTCAGACATGTGAGACTGCATCATGTTGGAGATGCAAGTACCCTTCGGTTCTGTGTTATTGATCAGGTCCAGATGGGACCCTGACAGGGGAATATCGACCGTAGACTCCTACAGTTGGAAGCCAGGTGGATCCACCGACTCAAATCTCTGAGTCCGGTGGGCCTTAACGAAGGATTCACCTTTGCAGCATACCTCTGACTCGTGCACATGCACACCTTGATCTTATCTCTCTGTGTACATATAATATCTTTTACCCAAAAAATGGTTATTCATTACCAACTATCACCCCACATGCTCCTCATGAGATATGTACCCCTCCCAGTACCATGGCATAACTTTCTTGCCTGGTGACACGTTGTTCTGATACAGTATAGTGAAAAATACCTCTATTTCCAATAATTGACTAAGCATATTCCATGTTTGCTAACCAGCTCATTGGCACAGGCGGCTGACAATGTTGAAGAAATAATGGTGCACCTTTCGATGCACCTTTCTACACCTCACTATTTCTTTCTAACATACCTATAAGAACTAGAATCTCTTTCTTCCATTGTCCGTGGTATATACAGTCATTTCCGTGATTATGGCATGACCAGATAGGTGTACTTACGTTCCGGATGACTATATGGTGACATTACCGCCTACCCAGCACGAGCACACGAGCATGCGCAGTAACTACTGCCGCCGTGCTCTCATTCCAACTAGCTGACATGCGCACATCGTCTTACTACACTTTTCACGCTAAATGCCTGGGCATTCGCAGTTACCTCTGTCACCGGGTCTAACCTAAACCTATGGGCATAAGTGCATCGACGCTGCTGAGCCGCACCTAGTTTGCCCGCCCCCGGACCTATCAGATAGACTTGGTCTGGAGGCGGTGGCCACGATATACCTTGTCTATTGGATAGCTATTCCCAGATGGGAGGGACTTTGCGTTTATATATCCGGCGTGGTAGTGCCTAGTATTGGCCCGTCCCCTAATGAAGCCGGGTCACTGGCGAAACATGTCGGGGAGCTAATCTCTACAATTTTTAATGAGCATTACGCTAAGGCTGTGAGGGGACTTTCACCTTGCTAGCAGGGTAAATCTCAGGATCATTTTTCTAGCAGAGGAATAGGTTTCTGTACACAAATGGGATCACTCACGATCTCATGCTACTGAAACCAATGCATGGGTATAAAAGATAATAATCCATTGCATTTATACTTATATTTACATATCTGCTAAATCCACTAGCCTTTGATCAAATCTTTATATCCTGAGTTAGTACCGTCTAGTAAGTACTAGACGGTACTAACTCAGGATATAAAGATTTGATCAAAGGCTAGTGGATTTAGCAGATATGTAAATCCCCCCTCCCATAGGGGGAACTTTTATGCTATCCTACTCTGATATAAGAATCAGCTATTATCTGGGGGGGATATGTAAATCCCCCCTCCCATAGGGGGAACTTTTATGCTAGCCTACCCTGATATAAGAATCAGCTATTATCTGCTATTTGAAAGCCACCAAGCCTAGGGCAATTGTGTTTTTTAAATACACTTCTCGAGTTGAGCATTATGTGGTTATTCCAGAGTTATCTCTTAATATCAAAGTTCTAGCTGGCATAAATTTGGTCCGGATATGGGCTCTCTTGCACCGCCCAAAGGAGGTTTTTTGTAAAATTGTTCCAAAAATCCCTGCCGAGACAATTGGTCCATTTTGTTTAGAAAAATTTAGCATATAAATTAAATTAATTAAAATTTAATTTTAGTGTATTCCCATCAAGTCATCAGTCCTTTTGTTTTTAACAGAAATTCATGAATGCATTCATTGTATTTTTCTGCAAATCAATCAAGTGGTCATAGTTTCTGACTTTAGAGAACAAAGAACACCCTCTTTAAAAGCCTGTCTGAATAATTTACCCCCACCAAGCTGTCATTCCTTGAGTGCTCATCATTTTTGTAATCCTTAGGAGTTAAAGACCTGTCTGACCTAGTGAGAAATAAGGAGAAATCTGCATACTAGTAGAAGGATCTTTTTCCAGGTTTGCTTTCAAGCCAGTTTCACAATTTGACTTTTTGCAGAAATCATGTTGTCAGTTATTAAAAGTCAAAATATACAAGAAAGGCAAGAAGGTAAAATTGTTATTTAGTTATATTATAATAGCATTAAAAGAATTTGGACAAGGTTTTTTGAAGTATTCAATTTTGTTTAATTTATTGGGATTTTCCTAATACCAAGTATGTTACCAATTGACTTGTTTTGTACAATGTGGGCAGTTAATATGTATATATATAGTATTCCTTGTTATTTTTGCCAACTATTAAGGAGGGCTCTGTACCAGGGATGGAAAAAAATGAGCCTGAAAATGAAACCTCCAAAACACAATAAGGCATGGTCAGAGGTCCAGGTCACAGAAGAGATTGTAGATAAGGAAACCCAAAATCGAAAAACCAGAAATATAAGAAGTATAGCAATAGCAGCAAACAGAGTAATCTCAAAGAAACTAAGCAGAGGTCAAGCAAAAATAAAATTGGCAGCAGACTGAATGGGAACCAGGCAATTGGAGCTGAAGTCTGTCAATCAAAATATTAACTGTTATTGGGCAGAGCAGACTACAGGAGGATAAAGAGGTGGTGCAAACAATTCAAATTCACACAGGCAACTGAGAAGTGAAACTCAAAGACAAATATTAATGCCGCCTAAGCCACACTCTGCGGACAGAGAAAGACTGTGGCATGGATTTCACACAGAATTGCATTAAAAGTACAAGGCAATTATAAATAAAACATAAAACACAGCCATGGTCAAACCGTTGAATGTTTATGACATACTGTATTAGTATCTGATAGACTAAAAAAAGAGTGCATTATTACATATATTGGTTCTTAGAACAGCAGTGCTGAGATTAGGGATAATATACATAAGTGAATTGTTTAAATTGCCACTTGTTTTTCTTGTAAAGATCTGACACTTGTGATGGATAATACATTTTCATGGACTCAAATTACTAAAGGCAGATTCATACTGCAACTAAGAAACCACCCAATTGGGGGTTTATAACAACTCTGAGGCAAGGTTTTGTGCGCAAAAAGTGTAATATCCATAACTGCACCATTTTATTGGTCCAAAAAGTACACCAAAATTGCACAAAAGTGGCATAATCGCAAGACGTGGACAATTACCGACATTCAATTTTTGGGGTTCTATCCATGGATAACATCTCGTTTCTAAGGAACAACATGGCTACATTTATTGGAAATTATCTTCCCGCAGGAACATTTCTTTTAATTACATCCAGTTGACTAAATGTATGTTAATGGAAGATTATGTAAATTAAATGTGAATGTCCAGATGAGTAAAATCTTTAACTCTGTTCAAGCAACTAAATTCTCATTCAAAAATGAAAAATGCAATTCAAATCAATTAAGTGTGAATGTTCAGAATAGAAAAAACCCTTTAAAGGGGTTTTCCCACAAAAGAATTTTCTTACATTTCAATCCCCTAGTGATGTTAACACAGTGCAGAATCACAGAATGTGGGCAGGGACTTTCTAAGCAGACACATTATTATCCATCTAGTTCTGTAGGGTGACAATGTGCTTACATTATCATGGTACAAGGTGCATATACACTTTCATCTGCCCTCTGACATTGTACTAACACACTGACACAGAAAGAGGGATGAGAAAGATCAAAGTTTACACAGAGGCATGACAGACCGAGGCTGACAGACTCTCTCTCTGCTCACAATCTCTTGGCAGGATTTTAGTGTCTCTGACCTCCGTGCATGGAGCGTGGCACACAGCATAGAGAGACAGAAATCTCATCTGCACAATCTCACACAGAAATCCAAAATGGCGGCCTGACCCTAAATCAGAAGTTACAGGGTCGTGTCTAGGGGCAACTGAAATTGTGTACACCAGGACTAATAGAGAGATGTTGAACTCATATATGAGAAATGCTGCATTTTTGTTAATAACAGTCTTTAGAGAATGTGTTATTTTGTTATCCGGAGTACATATAAGAAACTTGTCTTCGTGGGAATACCTCTTTAAATTTGAACTGTACAAGCAACTAAATGCTTAGTCAAGAAGGAAAAACAATGAAAGTAGAGATGGACGAATTTGTTAAAATTCGGTTCGTCCCAATTCGCCAAATTTTTGGTAGAAATGAGATTTGACCAAAATTGAATCATGACGAATCACGATAAAAAATAGAACGTTGTGCCATGCTTAAATATGCATAGTAAGCGTGGTTTGGTCTTCAAACAATGCTGTATTTCAGTATGACACGCACATGACAGCTGCCGCTCTTAGATCGCTTCACTCTTCAATTCCATGGGCACTTACAGAGGCCAACTTCACCAAATAAGCAAAGCGGGAACGCAGCCTGACAAGGTAACGTCTGTGCCAGCTCAAAAGGACTGAGCTGAGGGCCAAGATCCCACTATAACATCAAAGAGTGCACTCTTTTTACACTGACATCAGATGATTCCATAGATTACGACAGAAACTGTTCTGTTAAACGTGGATAAATGTAAAAACCCCCCAAAAGAGTGCAAGAGTGTCGGCAGTAATTCTGCATTGAGGTCACTGATCATTTTGTCATTCATTTCGTCCGTCATTGTCCTGTTCAATCGGTCAATAATCCATCATCAGTATTTCTAAAGCCAAAAACAAAGAGGAGTGGATCCAAAACAGAGATGGCCAGTAAATGGGATATTTGCATGTTCTCTGTGTTCTGTATCCACTCCTGCTTTTGGCTATCAGTCCTGAGGCTTTTCATTCCTTTTGACAGATGAAATTAAGGGGGAAACTAAACATAATGGCAACATCATAGAGCGATGGAGGGTGAAAACAGCATTAGGAAAATCACAGTGTGTTCCAGGGAGACAGCGGTCAATTGGCAGCAGCATGAGTAGGCCACAGAGTGGCACAATGTCAAATTAGGGAGGTGGCGGAAACATGGTAGGCCGCAGAGTGGCACAATGACTGAGCGTGGAGGTGGCGGCGGCAGCAGCAGTAGGAGGCCACAGGTGGCAGCAACATGGTGGCAGAAACATGGAAAGCCACAGAGTGGCACAATGATAGACGGTGGAGGTGATGGCAGCAGCAGGAGCCCACAGCAGATGAGGCCACATTGTGGCACAATGACGAAGTTTGAAATGAATTCGAAGTTGAAATTTTCCATTTAAATTTGAAGATTAGAAACACCACATGCATAATACATTACAGTTGTCCTAAAAATATCAGGTCTATGTCAAAAAAGAACTGCAAAGGTGACACCTTTGCAGTAGCAGCAGCATGAGGTCAGAGGTTCCACAACATGGTAGGCCACAGAGTGGCACAATGATAGAGTGTGGAGGCTGCAGCAGGAGCCCATAGAGCTCACACTAGTCGTGGCCACATTGTGGCACAATGATGAAGTTTGAAATGAATTTGAAGTTGAAATTTTCCATTTAAATTTGAATTTGAAGATTAGAGAAGCCACATGCATAATACATTACAGTTTTCCTGAAAATATCAGGTCTTTGCCAAAAAAGAACTACGAAGGTGGCACCAGCAGCATGAGGTCAGAGGTGTGGAGGTGGCGGAAACATGGTAGGCCACAGAGTGGCACAATGATATAGTGTAAAGGTGGCGTCAGCAGCAGCAGGAGCCCACAGAGTGGCACAATGATATAGTGTGGAGGTGGCATCAGCAACAGGAGCCACAGAGTGGCAATATGATATAGTGTGGAGGTGGCGTCAGCAGCAGCAGCAGCCCACAGAATGGCACAATGATATAGTGTGGAGGCGGCGTCAAAAGCAGCAGCAGCCCACAGAGTGGCACAATGATATAGTGTGAAGGTGGCATCAGCAGCAGCAGGAGCCCAAAGATTAGCACAATCTTATAGTGGGAAGGTGGCAACTGCAGCAGCAGCAGTAGGAACCCACAGAATTGCACAATGATATAGTGTGGAGGTGGCGTCAGCAGCAGGGGCCCAGAGTGGAACAATGATATAGTGAGGAGGTGGCATCAGCAGCAGCAGGAGCCCACAGAGTGGCACAATGATATAGTTTGGAGGTGGCATCAGTAGCAGCAGCAGTAGTGGCTGAGGCAGGTAGTTAGAACCCAGACTAATTTCTTAATGTATGGAGGATGCATCATGGCTGATCTAATCTGATGCATAAGGCATTGGTGAGTTGAAATCCTGGCCGATCCAAGCCTGATTCATCTTGACAAAGGTCAGTCTCTCCACATTACGGGGGTAACGATGGCCCCCCGCTGCACTGAACACCCGCTATGATGCCTCACTACTGGGCAGGACAGCTTCTCTACTGCAAACTCTATGGGATCCCCTACCTGAGGGGGTAAAGTGCTGTCCAAGTAGGCCACCAGCTGCTGGTGCTGGGCCTGCTGCTGCTGTTGGCGGCTACCCTCCTAACTAGGAGGGTGAAGGAAGTTGCTCATTAAGGAATCCAGACATAAGCTGCTGCTGATGGAGCTGCTACTGCTCCTACCTCCACAGCTCCCCACAGCAGCCATGGCAGTAGTACCTGAGCGATGACTGCCAGGAATCCCCTGGTCAGGCCTGACAGAGGATGGACAATGGCACACATAGGCAGTAGCCAACTGTGTGCACAGTATTTCACTATAGTATGCCAGTTGTTCCTCCCTCTCAGCAGCTGGAAAAAAGTCACCCATTTTTGACCGGTAGCGAAGGTCCAAGAGGGTCGTGAGCGAAAAGTTGATGTTGACTATTCGGCTGTCACTAGTTAGGCAAAGAAGCATGCTGCGGCCCATATGCGCAAGTGACATTGAGGGACTCCCAGCCTCCATCTCCACTGTATACTGCCACAGTGTTTTTGGGTCATCTGCCTTGTCTTCTAACTCCTCCAGATGCTCCTGCTCCTCCTCTCTTGTCAGTGGAAGAACCACTGATTCCACCAGACTCTGCTTGTGCTCCAATGTCCTCCTCCTCCAATTCTCCAGTTCAGCCCCCCTCCCCCCCCGAGACTCATGTGGCCATGAGATATAGTCTCCACTTCTCCAGTGCCCTGACCAGACAGATTTTGCAGCATGAGTTCCAGGATATGAAGCAGTGGAATGACCTTATTCATCCCGCCGTCCTGGCAACTGACAAATAACGTGGCCTCTTCAAAGGGCCTGAGAGAACGGCAGGTGTCACGCATGAGCTGCCAGTGGCTGACATCAACGTTTTACTGTGGAATACTCCACTGCGCTTGCATCAAAAAGTCATTAATGTCTTTTCTCTGTTCATACATGCGGTCTAACATATGGAGGCTGAAATTCCAATGGGTGGAAACATCACATATCAGACTATGTTGGGGTAGGCCGTTCTGACGCTGCAACTCGAGGAAAATGAGCTTGGCTTTGTAAGAATGGCTAAAGTGCATGCACAGTTTCTGGTCATTTTTAGAATGTCTTGGAGATGGGTGGAAGACTTGAGGAATCTGTTAACAACCAGATTGAACACGTGCGCCATGCAGGGCGTATGGGCCATTCCTCCTCGGTGCAGTGCGGACACCATGTTCCCCCCATTGTCTGTCACCATGGTTCCGATTTGATGTTGTTGCGGAGAAAGCCACACATTGATTTCTTGCTGCATGACACGGAGCAGTTCCTTCCCTGTGTGACTTCGGTCACCCGAGCAAACCTGCGACGCAGGTGTAGAACTGCGTGACACCGCTGTGCCCTGCACATGTGGTATAATTGAGCAGCACTTGTGGAGGCTGAGGTGGTGGTGGTGAAGGAGGAGGAGGCCGCGGACACTGGCACAGTTTGAGAACGTGGAGGAGAAAGTGGCGTCTCTTGTGGAAGTTGTTGGTGGGGCTCGGCGGGAAGCACAATCACCCAGTGGGCTGTGAAGGACATGTACTGGCCCTGACCGTAGTTACATCTCCAAACGTCCGCGTTGCCATGCACCTTGGAAGAAACTGATAAGCTCAAGGACTGGCTCACCTTCTGTTGTACATATTGGTGAAGGGCTGGCAGTGCCTTTTTGAAAAAAAAAATTGCGGCATGGAACTCTCCACCTCAGTTCAGCACAAGCCATTAGTTTGATAAAGGGTGCAGAGTCCACGACTTGGAAAGGGAAGGACTGCAGTGCCAACAACTTGGACAAGAGCACGTTCAGCTTCTGCACCTTAGGATGGCTGGACGCATACAGTTGTCTCTTTGTAATCACCTCTGTCAATGACAGTTGGCGCCATACATAGCGAGGAGCAGGAGCATCAGGACCGCGAGATAATATCAAAGACAAACAGCTCCCTTTGGCAGAGGTGCTGGAGCCTTGACTGTCTGAGCCTTGACTGTGCCACTTGGTTCTGCCGCTGCTGTTGGACCTCCACATCGGTTCCCCATTTCTCCCAGGCCATTGTATGGTGATGCTGCATGTGTTGACACAGGGCCATGGTACCAACGTTAGCTCCCTGGAAATGCTTCACTTTCTGCCTGCAAATTCTACATATACACACTGTCTTAACAAAAAACTGCCACACCACTGAGGTGGTGATTATACTGCCAACACTCTGCACTGAGTGACTACTAACGCTGATGCCTCGCTGAGCCCCTGTACCACTGCTTACTTGCACCTCCGAAGCAGAGTTTGTACTCCGTGGCTGTTTGGCTCCCATGCTCACACTGCTCCCTCCCTGATGACTCACAGCCACAGAAGCAACTTGCTGCCTGCTCCGCTGCCTGACGCGCAAGCTGACACTCTCATTGCCCTTGATACACCCAGCTCCCAAGTGCGATCAGCTACATCATCGTCAATTTGCATTACCCTGTCACTGCTACTCTCCTCAACAGTTATCTCTCCACTGCCAAGCAGCTGATGACTGTCCTCAAACACTTCGTCCTCGCTGAATAGTGGCGCTGGGCCCAGACCACCTAGTAGCTCTCTGGCTGAAGGAAATGAACAGGACAGAGGCTGGTTGAGGACAAGTGAGGGACGTTGACCTGCTCCTGGGCCATGCCAACCAATTGTTGTATCTGACGAACCCAAGGACTCTTGGCTGGGATTGTCAGATGTTATATTTGAGGAATTGGCTGACCTAGTCAACCAATCAACAACCTTTGACTTGTTGATCAACACACTGCTGCTAGATGACGGCAGTTCTGGCCTCACAGAGTCACCCCTGGTGCGACATCCCCTTACTGTTCTGCGACCTCTGCCTGCTCCACCTGCCACCTTTCTGTCTGAAATAGTGGTTAATTAACTACGTGGATTTAATACTTATTTGTTGATCTCAACTTTAGCAACAAAAATTCTTGGAATTTGCGTTATACAGATACCCCAATGGACACCCTGTAATTGGAGCGAAAGTCACTCTATAAACTATGTGAATTTGACACTTATTTGTTGCTATGAACTTTAGCAACAAAAACTATTGGAATTTGCGTTATACAGAAACAGATTTCTTCCTATTGGATTCAGTAACTACAAATAATTGCTATTTGGGGTATACAGATCCCCCTAAAAGCACACGCTGGGATTGAAAAAGAAATCACTACAGCACAGTACACTAACAGCAGCTAGGCACTACAGACAGCACATGCAGTGTGAAGTGCCGAGATTGAAAATGGCTGGTTTTTATAGGGCTGTGTGACATCACATAAGCCTGCCGGTCGCTGATTGGCTTACAGGTCTGCAGATGTCATCGAGGGTGTTCCTTTGTCCTTTTCAGAGTTCTCTACCCCATGCAACACGTTGTGCTCCCGCCCGTTTAGCTTGAAGAAGAGTCTAAAAAAAAAACTTTTGTTGCCACGATTCAGCGTAAACTTCGGGTCCGTGAAGAATCTAATTTTCCTTGAAATTCATATCAGATTCCACTTCATTTGAATCCATTTGCCCATCTCTAAATGAAAGCTATTCAATATTTCAAAAGAAATGAAAAACACTGAACTTTTACTATAAAAGGCTCCTCTCAAAGTCACTGAACACTAGCTTACCCTAATGCAGAATAGGAAATTATGAAATAGATAGTGCCTTGAATTTTAGCATCAGTTATGCAGGTCTTGTGTAACAAATGAATACTTCTCTTTTAAAGCAACCATTAACCTAGCATAAACTAAAATCTATATGTTTTCGATGCAATTCCCTTTACAAGTTATAGCAATATATATAAAAAAAAACATTATATCCCACTATCTTAATTTGTAAACTGCCCCTTAACTAAACACATGGGGAAAATAATTTCAGATATTGTCTTTTTATATCACTCGCTTTTAAAAAGTTGAGATCAACAGAATTATTATATTTATGCCAAATTCTATGCCAGAATAAAGTCTACAACATGCTGTTTTGTTTTAAATTTCTTTGTATTCAGGGTTGGTCTGGGGTGCCTGGGGCCCACCAATGAAATTGATTTTGGGGGCCCACCTACTACTACATAAAAATATTCTGGAATAAAGGAATTTCTAATCACTAGCGGGGCAGTGAAATAAAGGATAAACTAAGCCCTTTCTCCCTCCCTCTCTGCTAGTGCTCGGCTCTTGGTTTGTGTACAGGGGCTGCAGTGGTGACATTATCTCAGGGCATCAATGCTAGGGATAATATAAGAGTTACCCCTGGTTTCCCAAGGTTTCTGCTGGTGGCTGGGCTGTGGTTAGGGATGTAAATGTTTGCACTGCTCACCAACCTTCCAATGAGGACTGTTGACACTATCCATACTATGGCCCTATAGATATTGCAGTACATAAACTGAGAGCTGTCTCACATTAGAACATTAGTCAGTGAATACAATACTGATCTGACACAGAATGAAGTAGGATCTAGATATAGATGAAAGAAGGAAGAGACACTTACCAATCCAAGTGAAACAAACTTCTTTATTCACAATAGTGGTACACAGGGAGGCACGCAGTGCCGCAGAGCCGATGGGCCGTTTCACTGCCTTGAGAAAGCGCTGAGTGCCGCAAAAGCGACCCGTCAGCTCTGCCGCACTGCGTGTCTCCCTGTGTACCACTATTGTGAATAAAGAAGATTGTTTCACTTGGATTGGTGAGTGCTGCTTCCTTCTTTCATCTATATTTGGATCCTTCTGTTGCCCTTTGAAGCCGGAGCACAACCATTGTGATTACTGATACTCCCTCACCTCCCCACCTCTCCTGCCGTGACACGCTGTTCGGCTCATATACTGACTGTGCCTTCACCGTTTCTGCTCTTATCCCTCGACGAAGTAGGATCTATTACCTCACAGGTGTCATGTCTTCTTCTTCACAGCCAGAATCATCGTAAAGTCTGGTTGCAGAATTTTCTGGCAGATGTGTTCAGCTCTGGGAAGTAGACCCCCCTCATTGTGCTCCTAAAAATACCACCGTTACTTACAGTATAATTTCACCTGGATAAAACATACACACTGCCCTCAATCCAGATTTCATCAAGGCCCTCCATGCACACTGCCATCCCCCCTCCATATTTTATTAAGGCCCCCCATGCACACTGATATCTCCCCCTCCATATTTTATTAAGGCCCCCCATGCACACTGCCCTCCCCTCTCCATATTTTATAAAAGCCCCCATGCACACTGCCATTCCCACTCCCTCCATAATTTATTACGGCCCCCATGCACACTGCCACCCCCCTCCATATTTTATTAAGACCCCCAAGCACACTGCCACACCCCCCATATTTTATAAAGACCCCCCTCCATATTTTATTAAGGTCCCTCATGTACACTGCCACCCCCCTCCATATTTTATTAGGCCCCCGTGCACACTGCCATCCCCCCTCCATATTTTATTAAGGCCCCCCATGCACACTGCCACCCCCCTCCATATTTTATGAAGGCCCCCCACGCACACAGCCAACCCCCCTTCATATTTTATTAAGGCCCTCCCATGCACACTGCCACACCCCCCCACCTTCATATTTTATTAAGGCCCCCCCTCCATATTTTATAAAGGCCTTCGCCCCATACACATTGCCATTTGCCCCCCCCTCCATATTTTATTAGAGCCTCTGCCCCATACACATTGCCACCCCCCACTCCATATTTTATTAAGACCCCTGCCCCATACACATTGCCATCTCCCCCTTCCATATTTTATTACCCCTTCTTTTTCCAACAGCAAAAAAAATCACTTTAACTGATCCCATGTCTGACTCCTGTAGCTGGTGCTGCTGGGAGAGATGCACGGCCATGCAATGACGACACGTCGCATTGAGTACTATTACAGCCACTGTCAGCGGCCTCCCATAATAATAATAATAATCTTTATTTATAAAGCGCCATCAAATTCCGATCCGATCGGAGGCTCCTGCCATAGTAACAGGAGTAGGGGCCCACCGGGGGATTTACCGCCCCCCCCCCCCCACCGGGCCAGACCGACCCTGTTTGTGTTCATTGTTAGTTGTACATTTTGAAGATTAAAAAACATAAAACTTTTATGTGTAGTTCCTCAACGCGTAGCTGTGAGAACAGAGTAAAATAGATAGCAACAAGTAAAGTAATGTGGAACAATAATATTAATATAATAATAATATGTAAAGCATTGCATGTATATGACAGCAAGTATACAAGTGGCAATTTAGGAGCATCCAAGATAGACCATATGTCCAAGACAAAAATATCCTAGGTGCATAACGTGAAAGTATGTGGTCGCTTATATAGATTGGCATATTGTAGCATTTTATTTTTTATTATAGCATTTACTGTAGCAATGTGATTTTATTTGATTAAAACTTAATATTTTTAATTAGTAGTAATGATCAAGATTGTTAGAGACAGTAATTAAAATGCTCACTGAAAATGCAATGATATTACACTTTGCAATTTTCATTTATGGCTCATTTTCCATTAGATGGTTTTATCAATGAAATGTGCTGCAAGAACAAGCATAAACTCATATGAACAGGAAATTATGAAGACGAATTACTAAGAGGGAAAAAAAACTTTTATGTCTAGATTTAGTCTAGTACAAAACATTCTTTCTTCTAATTGGTAGAACATTATGTCATTACTGTGATAATCCCAAAAGCTATGTGGCTTGTGAAAAAGTAAAATCCTGTAATCACTTCCTTTGTGGTGTGTAAAATTCTCATTATATAAATGTATCAAGTTAAAAGAACACTCCCCCCTGAGCTCTACCACCCTGCCTCAGCGAAGCTGCCACAGAGAAATGCATTGAAAAACTAATTTGTCTGAAGCTTGGGAAACGAGTATGGATTTACTGCTGCACTTCTGCAGCCATTCCACTATGTATGCAGATTCATATATCTTTAATCTGGCACAGCAGAGAACTGCCTAGTTCTACTCTGCACTCAAATAACTGGAGGTAATTTATCATTAGACTTGCTGACCAAAACAGTTCTATGTCTGTCTTTGGAGTTCTGCTGCAGTCAGTTTCATGAAAGAGGCTTTGGCCCTTGATAGATCTGCTTACACTCAATGGGTTGTTAGCCACAATTGCATGAAAAGTCCCAAAGAGCCCCTTAAAAGTCTCAAAATAGACTAGAGTAGGGACTGGTGACAATTTGCACCAAAACTAGCACCTAAATGAAAAGTCGCAAATTCAAGAATGCAGTCCTGTTGTGCAAACTAGTTTGCAAATACAGGCAGTCCCCAAATTACTTACATGACCTTCCCTCAGCCAGGCTTCCTGGGGAAGCCTATAGAACAGTGGTGGTGAACCTATGGCACTCTGAGCCCTCTCAGTGGGCACTCAGGCTGTTGCCCCAGCACATAATTCACCAGACAGGACTTGAGGGATCCTCCTGCAGGCCCAGAACGTGAAGCATCTGGGTCTTTACCTGAGACTGCAGGAAGAGAAGGTGAGGACAGGGTCAAATTATCATGGGAGCCATTGAAGCTCCTGTCCTTGGCCCCACAATTTTTCCTGTTCAGGGAAGCTCCAATGGCAATCTGAATTTTACCACCTTCTGTCAGCAATATTGGTGTCCTCAGGACCGCTGAAAGCTGTGGAATAGCGTGGAGCAAGAAGATTTTAATAATTTAATGCTAGAATTGCTGTGTTGGCACTTTGCATTAAATAAGCGGGTTTGGTTTTCATTTTGGGCACTTGGTCTCTAAAAGGTTTGCCATCACTAAATTATATAATGTGTTATTTTGTTATCCTGAGTATATTTAAGAATCTTGTCTTCGTGGGAATACCCTTTCAAGCAGATTGGTATGTTATTCAACATGTCTGATCTTTATTTTCCATTAATAGACAAAGTAGTACATTCCAATAAATAGCTGTCTGCACTGACAAAAGTAGTGTCAACTAAACCTTACTGCTATACGTACTGGGCCTATTCACACTGTTGTTGTATTGTACCATTTCCTTTTGAATTGTGTGTAGTAGAGATGAGCGAGCACTAAAATGCTCGGGTACTCGTTATTCGAGACAAACTTTTCCCGATGCTCGAGTGCTCGTTTCGAGTAACGAGCCCCATTGAAGTCAATGGGAGACTCGAGCATTTTTCAAGGGGACCAAGGCTCTGCACAGGGAAGCTTGGCCAAACACCTGGGAACCTCAGAAAAGGATGGAAACACCACGGAAATGGACAGGAAACAGCAGGGGCAGCATGCATGGATGCCTCTGAGGCTGCTTAAATGCACCATTATGCCAAAATTATGGGCAACAGCATGGCCATGACAGAGTGACAGAATGAAGCTAGATAGCATCTAAAACATCCAATAATTGACCCTGACACTATAGGGGACGGCATGCAGAGGCAGCGGCAGCAGCGGAAGGCTAGAGAGTGGCATGGCGACATACCCTAAATGGACTCAGGCTTCAAACCAATGGGTAGCAGAGAGGAACCAAAGGAGGTGAGCAAGAAGCGCTCAAATAATATCGGTACATGATAAAAGTTTGCCAGTATATTTTGTGGATTACACAGCAGGGTGGCGACAAAGTTAACATGGAAGCCATGAAAACAATCCAAAATTCTGCCTGACACAGCTCGTTTGATAAGGGGACCATGTATGGAGGCAGTGAACTAGTAGTAGATTAAAGGTGCTGCAGTTAAAACTATGTTAGTTGGTTCTTGGCATGGAGCTGGCGCTCCCCTGCCAGGCAAGCTTTCGCCAATCCAAGCCCCTGTCTCTAGGCTACTCCCCAAACAGCACTTCTAAGAACCTTTTGTATAAGATCAAGTGTAGTAGCGTTCTTATAAGTTTAGGATATGGCGGGTGAGGGGAATGTAAACAGATGCGCAAGAAGCGCTGAAATAATATCCGTAAATGGTAAAAGTTTGCCAGTATATTTTGTGGATTACACAGCAGGGTGGCGACAAAGTTAACAAGTTTGTTGTGGAAGCCATGAAAACAACCCAAAATTCTGCCTGACACAGCACGTTTGATAAGGCGGGCATGTATGGAGGCAGTGAACTAGTAGTAGATTAAAGGTGCTGCAGTTAAAACTATGTTAGTTGGTTCTTGGCATGGAGCTGGCGCTCCGCTGCCAGGCGAGCTTTCGCCAATCCAAGCCCCTGTCTCTAGGCTACTCCCCAAACAGCACTTCTAAGAACCTTTTGTATAAGATCAAGTGTAGTAGCGTTCTTATAAGTTTGGGATATGGCGGGTGAGGGGAATGTAAACAGATGCGCAAGAAGCGCTGAAATAATATCCGTAAATGGTAAAAGTTTGCCAGTGTATTTTGTGGATAACACAGCAGGGTGGCGACAAAGTTAACAACTTTGATGTGGAATCCATGAAAACAACCCAAATTTCGGCCTGACAAACCTTGTTTGATAAAGGGACGATGTATGGAGGCAGCTATATGGACGACTTTTGGAGGTAGCAATGGAGACAACGTGTGGAGGCTGCTATGGAGACAATTCAATTTGAATAGTGCCTGTATGTGGCAGTCCAAAAAATTTTTCAAACCAGAGGAGCAGGTAGGTGGCCCTCCAGAAAAATTGAATAGATTGAGTGCCTGTATGTGGCAGTCCAAAAAAGTTTTTAAACCAGAGGAGCAGGTAGGTGGCCCTCCAGAAAAATGGAATAGATTGAGTGCCTGTATGTGGCAGTCCAAAAAATTTTTCAAACCAGAGGAGCAGGTAGGTGGAGCTCCAGAAAAATTGAATAGATTGAGTGCCTGTATGTGGCACTCCCAAAAATTGTTTAAAACAGAGGACCGGGTCGGTGGCCCTCCAGAAAAATTAAATGCATAAAGTACTATAGGTAGAGCCAGTGGGCCCTGTCAAAAAATAGCCAGTTTCCTCTGCTTTACTCTACAAAGAGCAGGAGAAGGAGGAAAATGAGGAGGAGGAGGAGGAGTGGATAAATTATTCAGGTTGAGCTTCCTTCACCTGCTGGAGATTGGAAATTAGGAGAAATCCATGCTTTATTAATCTTGATAAGCGTCAGCGCTGTCAGTCGACAGGCGTGTACGCTTATCGGTGATGATGCCACCAGCTGCACTGAAAACCCGCTCGGACAAGACGCTAGCGGCAGGGCAGGCAAGAACCTCCAAGGCGTACAGCGCCAGTTCGTGCCACATGTCCAGCTTTGAAACCCAGTAGTTGTAGGGAGCTGTGTGATCATTTAGGACGATGGTATGGTCAGCTACGTACTCCCTCACCATCTTTCTGTAAAGATCAGCCCTACTCTGCCGAGACTGGGGACAGGTGACAGTGTCTTGCTGGGGTGACATAAAGCTGGCAAAAGCCTTGTAAAGCGTACCCTTGCCAGTGCTGGACAAGCTGCCTGCTCGCCTACTCTCCCTCGCTACTTGTCCCGCAGAACTACGCACTCTGCCGCTAGCGCTGTCAGAAGGGAAATACTGTTTCAGCTTGTGCACCAGGGCCTGCTGGTATTCATGCATTCTCACACTCCTTTCCTCTCCAGGGATGAGAGTGGAAAGATTTTGCTTGTACCGTGGGTCCAGGAGAGTGAACACCCAGTAATCGGTGCTGGAATAAATTCTTTGAACGCGAGGGTCACGGGATAGGCAGCCTAGCATGAAATCTGCCATATGCGCCAGAGTACCAACGCGTAAGAATTCGCTCCCCTCACTGGCCTGACTGTCCATTTCCTCCTCCTCCAACTCCTCCAATTCCTCTTCTTCTGCCCATACACGCTCAACAGTGAAGGACTCAACAATGGTCCCCTCTTGTGTCTCGCCAACATTCTCCTCCTCTTCCTCCTCATCCTCCTCCACCTCCACCTCCTCCGATATGCGCTGAGAAACAGACCTAAGGGTGCTTTGGCTATCAACAAGGGAATCTTCTTCCCCCGTCTCTTGTGAGGAGCGCAAAGCTTCCGACTTCATGCTGACCAGAGAGTTTTTCAACAGGCCAAGCAGCGGGATGGTGAGGCTGATGATGGCGGCATCGCCACTGACCATCTGTGTTGACTCCTCAAAGTTACTCAGCACCTGACAGATATCAGACATCCACGTCCACTCCTCATTGTAGACTTGAGGAAGCTGACTGACCTGACTACCAGTTCTGGTGGAAGTTGACATCTGGCAGTCTACAATCGCTCGGCGCTGCTGGTAAACTCTGGATAACATGGTCAGTGTTGAATTCCACCTCGTGGGCACGTCGCACAACAGTCGGTGAGCGGGCAGTTGGAGGCGGCGCTGCGCTGCCCTGAGAGTGGCACCATCTGTGCTGGACTTCCTGAAATGCGCACAGATGCGGTGCACCTTCGTGAGCAAATCAGACAGATTGGGGTATGTCTTGAGGAAACGCTGAACTATCAGATTTAACACATGGGCCAGGCATGGCACATGTGTCAGTCTGCCGAGTTGCAGAGCCGCCACCAGGTTACGGCCGTTGTCACACACAACCATGCCTGGCTTGAGGTTCAGCGGTGCCAGCCACAGATCAGTCTGCGCCGTGATGCCCTGTAATAGTTCTTGGGCGGTGTGCCTTTTATCGCCTAGGCTCAGCAGTTTGAGCACCGCCTGCTGTCGCTTAGCGACGGCACTGCTGCTGTGCCTAGAGCTACCGACTGATGGCGCCATGCCCACGGATGGTCGTTCGGAGGAGGAGGTGGAGGAGGGGTGGGAGGAGGAGGAGGCATAGTAGACCTCAAACACCTGGACCGAGGTAGGCCCCGCAATCCTCGGCGTCGGCAGTATATGACCAGCCGCAGGGTCACACTCGGTCCCAGCCTCCACCAAGTTAACCCAATGTGCCGTCAGAGATATATATTGGCCCTGCCCGGCAGCACTCGTCCACGTGTCCGTGGTCAGGTGGACCTTGTCAGAAACGGCGTTGGTCAGGGCACGGATTATGTTGTCTGACACGTGCTGGTGCAGGGCTGGGACGGCACATCGGGAAAAGTAGTGGCGGCTGGGGACCGAATACCGAGGGGCGGCCGCCGCCATGAGGCTACGAAAGGCCTCGGTCTCTACTAGCCTATAGGGCAGCATCTCCAGGCTTAGCAATCTGGAGATGTGCACATTAAGGGCTTGGGCGTGCGGGTGGGTTGCACTATATTTGCGTTTCCGCTCCAGCGTCTGGGGTATGGAGAGCTGAACGCTGGTGGATGCTGTGGAGGATCGTGGAGGCGACGATGGGGTTTTTGTGGCAGGGTCCTGGGCAGGGGGCTGACTATCAGCTGACACAGGGGAAGGAGCAGTGGTGTGCACGGCCGGAGGTGAACGCGCGTGTTGCCACTGAGTGGGGTGTTTAGCATTCATATGCCTGCGCATACTGGTGGTAGTTAAGCTATTAGTGGTGGAACCCCTGCTGATCCTGGTTTGGCAAATGTGGCACACCACAGTCCGTCGGTCATCCGGTGTTTCCTTAAAGAACCTCCAGACTTCTGAAAATCTAGCCCTCGCCGCAGGAGCCCTCGCCACGGGAGCTTCACTAGTTGACACATTTGGCGCTGATGCACCAGCTCTGGCCCTGCCTCTCCGTCTGGCCCCACCACTGCCTCTTCCAACCTGTTCTGGTCGAGGACTCTCCTCCGTCTCAGAAGCACTGTGTTCACCCGGCCTCTCAACCCAGCTTGGGTCTGTCACCTCATCATCCTCCGATCCCTCAGTCTGCTCCCCCCTCGGACTTCCTGCCCTGACAACAACTTCCCCACTGTCTGACAACCGTGTCTCCTCATCGTCGGACACCTCTTTACACACTTCTTCCAGTACGTCAACAAGGTCATCATCACCCACAGACTGCGACTGGTGGAAAACCTGGGCATCGGAAAATTGCTCATCAGCAACCGGACAAGTGGTTTGTGACTGTGGGAAGGGTCCAGAAAACAGTTCCTCAGAGTATGCCGGTTCAAATGGCAAATTTTGCTGGGAGGGGGCAGACTGGGGGGGAGGAGGCTGAGGTGCAGGAGCTGGAGGAGTGCCGATTTCGGTGACATGGGTGGACTGCGTGGAAGACTGACTGGTGGACAAATTGCTCGAAGCATTGTCGGCAATCCACGACATCACCTGTTCGCACTGTTCTGGCCTCAACAGTGCTCTACCACGAGTCCCAGTAACTTCAGACATGAACCTAGGGAGTGTAGCTCTGCGGCGTTCCCCTGCTCCCTCATAAGCAGGTGGTGTCTCACCCCGCCCAGGACCACGGCCTCTGACCCCTGCAGTAGTTGGACGCCCACGTCCCCGCCCTCGTCCTCTACCCCTAGCCCTCGGGTAAACATTTTGAAAATGAGAGTTATAACTTGAATTTTTTTTTTACCTTTTTTTTTTTTTTTTTTGTTTTTTTTTTTGTGTTTTTTAGTTTTTAAAACCAAACGATGCTATCCTATTGCTATGGCTATTTTATAGCCAAGTATGAAAGCACACTGCTATGCCAGATGAGATGACGCTGAGTTATGAAAAAAATAAACGTAAAATAAAAAAGGAAATGGCAGACTGTGCCTAATTGAAATACAACCCCGGGCCCTAATAAATTTTCCCACTTCGGTCTTTGCGATGGATATGTGCGTCACTAAGCGCAAAACACAGTGGTCGCAAGTCTGACTCCAAATTGCTCACAATTTGCTAGTAGATGCATTGCAACAACTACAGCCACCAGCAGATCAACCAGAAATCAAATATATATAACGCTACTGTAGGCATAATTAAGCCGTTTGTATTCTCCTATGGCTATTTTCTAGCCAAGTATTACAGCACACTACTATGCCAGATGAGATGACGCTGAGTTATGAAAAAAATAAACGTAAAATAAAAAAGGAAATGGCAGACTGTGCCTAATTGAAATACAACCCCGGGCCCTAATAAATTTTCCCACTTCGGTCTTTGCGATGGATATGCGCGTCACTAAAACACAGTGGTCGCAAGTCTGACTCCAAATTGCTCACAATTTACTAGTAGATGCACTGCAACAACTACAGCCACCAGCAGATCAACCAGAAATCAAATATATATAACGCTACTGTAGGCGTAATTAAGCCGTTTGTATTCTCCTATGGCTATTTTCTAGCCAAGTATTACAGCACACTACTATGCCAGATGAGATGACGCTGAGTTATGAAAAAAATAAACGTAAAATAAAAAAGGAAATGGCAGACTGTGCCTAATTGAAATACAACCCCGGGCCCTAATAAATTTTCCCACTTCGGTCTTTGCGATGGATATGTGCGTCACTAAAACACAGTGGTCGCAAGTCTGACTCCAAATTGCTCACAATTTACTAGTAGATGCACTGCAACAACTACAGCCACCAGCAGATCAACCAGAAATCAAATATATATAACGCTACTGTAGGCGTAATTAAGCCGTTTGTATTCTCCTATGGCTATTTTCTAGCCAAGTATTACAGCACACTACTATGCAAGATGAGATGACACTGAGTTATTAAAACAATAAACGTAAAATAAAAAGAAACTGGCAGACTGTGCCTAATTCTACTCAAACCCCTAATAAATTTTCCCACTTTGGTGTTTGAGGTGGATATGTGTGTCACTAAGAGCTAAACACAACGGTAGCAAGTCCCCCTGCAAATTCCTCACAATATGGTACTAGCTGCAAATAAAAAAAAAAAAAAAAATATAACGTTATTGTTCTTTTAGAATCACTCCTGCCTAACAGTAAGCTAATAGAACACCCTAACGCTTTCCCTGACCAGCAGCAGCTCTCTCCCTAGCGGCATCCAGACAGAGAATGATCCGAGCAGCGCGGGCAGCGGCTAGTCTATCCCAGGGTCACCTGATCTGGCCAGCAACCACTGCTATCTACGTGTAAGGGTACCACGTCATGCTGGGTGGAGTGCAGAGTCTCCTGGCTTGTGATTGGCTCTGTTTCTGGCCGCCAAAAAGCAAAACGGCGGGAGCTGCCATTTTCTCGAGCGGGCGAAATACTCGTCCGAGCAACGAGCAGTTACGAGTACGCTAATGCTCGATCGAGCATCAAGCTCGGACGAGTATGTTCGCTCATCTCTAGTGTGTAGTAATAATAACATGCAACTGTTATTAAAATATTGGCAAATAATTTATTTAAATGCATTATAAATTTTAAAAAATATGGTATAGTAAGTTTTGTTTATTTTTTTATCTAAGAATTTTGTAATACTAAAACATTGGTGGTTACAGGAAAAACATGCCTTTTTGAAAGAAAACCACTATCATGCAAGTCAGCAATTAGTGGGAGAAATTCAAAACCTATAGAATTCAATATACAGGATTTTGAATTAATAATATCAGCTTAATTATTTAACTTTTAAGGTAAATGACATAAAAGGTAACCATATAAAAATATACAGTATATATATATATATATATATATATATATATATATATATATATATATATACTTAATATTTTTATGTGGTTACCATATATATTATATATATACACCGTATATACTCGTGTATAAGCCAAATTTTTCAGCACAAAAAAAGTGCTGAAAAAACTCCCCTCGGCTAATACACGAGTCAAGTAAAAAATAAAAAACTTAATACTCACCCTCCGGTGTCCTGATCGTTGGCGCGGCTCCCGATGTTCAGTGCACGGCTCCCGATCTTTGGCGCGGGTCTCGGCGGCTCCGCTTCTTTCTTCTCTGCTCTCTCGCCGGCAGAGTCGCATCCATGCGATCTGCGGCGGGCGCACACTATGATGCGGCGGTGTCGCCGCTGATGACGTCATCAGCGGTGAAAGAAGAGTGAAGAGGAGCCGCTGGGACCCGCGCCGAAGATCAGGAGCCGCACGCTAAACATCGGGACCTGCGCCACCATCTACGGCTGTCACCATCACGGGCACCCTATCCACTACACAGGGACTCATACTCCAGACCCCAAAGGGTTGCCCCAGGGAGAATCACTATAGCAGTCTCTCCCTCATCATTTCTTGCCAACACCACCCTGCTGGAGACCTGCCAGGCTGTAGGACAGCCCTCCGGTTCCCTACACCATGACCGTGACACTAGCGTGCCTAGGCCGCAACCGCCAGCCACTCAGGTACTGCGGGCCCCGGCTGTCTCCAGGCCCCAAGAAGAGGCTAGGCCCCGGTGGGGGATGTTGCAAGTGCTAATAGAGGCTACTATAAAGAGGTCAAAGTCATTGGATTCTTACTTCAGTAAAGAATAAAATCAACATCTTTATATGTAGATACTATCATACCAATGATACAAAATCTAAATACAAAGAAATGCATTAGCTCAAAAAACAAATCCCAGCTTATGATCATATGATCACAGCTTCAAAGTGTTTAGTTGTAACAGTCTCCTTCCCCAAACTTGCCGTCTTTCTTAAACCATTGTAGTGTAGCTTTGTCCTTCTTATAGACTGTTGTTCTGACTAGTGATATGTATAAAGGTAAAACAATGTGCTTATCCTGAACATCTGTGTCTCTGATAAATGCCATTTTTGATTTGACTTGGCAGCAGCTACTTAGGCTTATTATTTCTTGTTTACCAATTACCCATTGTTATGCAAACCTTCTTTGAGTTGATTACTTTAAAAGTCTACTCTGTAAACCCTCTCTAAGAAATCCAGCAGAATGTACCAGTACAATAAGTAAAAGGTCACTTTTAATAAATACTGATAAAATAAGTTCACAGTGAACCACAATAGTATGCACATCAACCATCTAGTCAGCAAAAACACATCAGACAGGGAGTTCGTTCAGACCTCCAATAAGTCTTGTCTCCGCCCTTACAAGGATGGTCCCAGTACCGTCCCTTTCAGACCCTGTTAGTCCCTAATATGTAATCTAATCCCTACGCGTTTCGTACGTCGTGTGACACACTCATCAGGGGAATAAAGTAATATAGTGAACTATGCAGTCTTGATGCTAAGTATGGCTGCAAAAGCTCCACATCAAAGGGTTAAAATGAATCAAAAACGAGCAGTGGCCCGTATAATACAAGCTATACTAGTATGGCGGCTAGATGTAGTGGCATGGGCGCCAAAATCTGGTGCTCTCACACTTTTAAAGTTGATGCTGCCCTCCCCCATACGCAGTCAGAAACCTGATAGGCTGAGGACTTCCCTCCTTCTATGAGTGGGAGGTGCTTTGATGTCACGAAGTGGGAGGAGCTATGCTGTCACTTCCATTCGTCACAGATTGGGAGGAGCTATGACGTCACATAGTGGGAGGAGCTATGACATCACTTCCCTTCATCGCAGAATGGGAGGAGCTGTGACGTCACAGAGTGGGAGGGGCTATGACGGCACAGAGTGGGAGGAGCTATAGCCTGGGACTCCCCTGCCACATCTCCTACTCCACTCTCACAGTATTTTATCATAGAGTGTGAGGAGTCGCTTCCGAGCAAACTCAATATGTGCCAAACCCTCTCGCTACTCCTCCACTTCGACATTGTTTTTTCGTCATTGAGTGAAAGGAGTCAAGTATGGGCGGAATCGGCATGAGAAGGCAAAAAGCCCTTGGCGTCACCACACCGGACACGCCCACACTCTGCCCTCACCTCCACTCCAATCGGATGCTTTAGCATGCAGGTAGAGGTGGACGGAATATTCCTGGAAATTCCTGGATATTCCTGGAAAGAGGCTATCCAGAAAAAATTCTTAGAAAAGCTTTCCAGGATGCCCTTAAGAATGACCGAAGTCACCTCTTAACAACAAAAAAAAAAACAGGTGATAAAGAAAGAGGAAAAAAGCATTAGGTTAATCATCACGTTTAACAATGGGGCTGAGGCTGCAAAAAGGATTTTGCATAAGCATTGGGACATATTGATAATGGACCCAGATCTTAAAGATGCCATCAGCTCGCATCCAACAGTAACCTATAGAAAAGGACGTTCACTGAAGGACAGGCTTGTCCACAGTCATTTCAGGCAACATCAGGACCAGACTTGGCTGGGCAAAATGAATTTCACAGGCAATTTTGGGTGCAGTGGGTGTGTAGCCTGTCCCTATATGAAGAGATGCAAGTCCTTCACATCATCAGTCACTGGTAACTCCTACATGATTAAACAGTACATTAACTGTAAATCTGTAGGAGTAATCTATAGAGTAGTCTGTGAATGTAAAATGGAATACGTGGGCAAAACAATCAGGGAGTTTAGGAGAATAATTGGAGCACACCTAGGCGATATAGCTCATGGTAGGGACATGCCGTTTGCCCGCCATGTAAACTTAGTCCATAATGGTGATGCCAGTAAGATCTGTTTCCATGGCATCCAAGTAATCAATAGACCGGAAAGGGGGGGAAATTGGGACAAGCTAGATTTTTCTGCTGGACACGGTGGCCCCAAAAGGTCTAAGTGAGATGCTAAATTTTGGTTGCTTCATATAATTCTAGAGCAATTTTGAGTGGGGATTTTCTTCTGCATGAACCCTCTTTGGAAAAGTCTCATTCTGTCTGTTCTTTTCATATAAATGTCTAAATTACCTTGCCAGCTATAAAACAACTAGATCGCGCTAATCTGCACACTTGAATACCTGCATATCAAGCGATGATTATGGACAGCATAATACGCCTTTATTTAGTTAGCATGAAAAAATAACGCTAGCATACAGTATGATTGAAGTGTATCCATGGTGACTTTAAACAACACTTCCGTCCACCTCTACCTGCATGCTAAAGCATCCCATTGGAGTGGAGGTGAAGGCAGAGTGTGGCTTTTTGCCTTCTGTCACGAACCCGACTCACTGGAGTTCACACACAGGGATACCTACTCTATGAGGTCCCAGAATATAGCCCTTAAGCTCTGCCCACTTCCACAAAATGGCGTCCTTACACTAAACTTATTCCACAGAATTTCAGCCGCAGCCAATCCGCACTGCCACCACCCATGAGTTACTTACGCAAAGAAGGCCGTAGGCACCTCAACCACACAGACAATGCACCCTGATGATAACTCAGCACATGCACTCACTACTTACACGATATTACAATTATAAATTCACACAGAACATGCAATCACTTACTACATGGACTATGCTAACAATGACCACTGGTAACGTGATTCCCTTCAGAGACTCAGATTCTTTAAGGCTACAAGCAGAGACTAATTAAAAAGTTTTAATTTACATAAAAATGCAGTACAATCAAAGAATTAAATTGTCAGATAAAAAAAAAGGATTAAAACAATACACATACGATACTTACAAACAGTTAGAGAAACAAAAAATTCTTGCTAGTGGAATAGGAAGAAATTCTTTGGCCCGAAGACAAGGCATAGACATCGATCCGGCCTTCTATTGTCATAGAGTCACTCAGACTGAACCACATCATGTGGTTGCTTCATTAATTTAAACCCAGGTGATTTTTGACCCCTACCCCTGGCTGTGATGTCACTCTGAGGGGGAGTTTTTCTATCCCCCTTCCATCAGTGAGCTACTTTTTGGGTCTGGGTTTTTATCAAAACCCCATCAACCACATACCAAATTCGGGGTGGCTTAGCCTAATATCAGGGGTGTTTTGCTGTTTGCTGCCTTTCACTGGTGCTAACATTCTGATTTTCGCTCCAGGGGTGTGTCTAGACCCCATAACTGTCCTGTGTCACTGGGGACCCATAATTATGAATTATTCCCCAGTTATGGACAGCTATGATATTCCTTTGTCTAAATTTGGAGGGAAAAACTAAAGTCTGTGGGCTCTTTTCATCCCCCACTTCCTGGACCATCTCTGGCCAAACGTATCAATTCTACCACTTAAGAAGACCATGCTCCTCTGATCAAACATAGACTCCCTGGGGTGTTATAGACACTGCCAGGCTCTTCTTCCTGGCTTTTCTTAAGAAAAATGGAGCCTAATGACTCATAACAGGCAGAATGAAACAACACAAAACTGTGGAGGAGTAATATTATTATCACACCTTCTCATGCCGAATCCGCCCATACTTGACTCCTCCCACTCAATGACGAAACAATGTCAAAGTGGAGAAGTAGCGAGGGGGTGTGGCGCATATTGAGTTCGCTCGGAAGCGACTCCTCCCACTCTATAATGAAATACTGTGAGGGTGGAGGAGGAGAGAGGAGATGTGGCAGGGGAGTCCCCGGCTATAGCTCCTCCCACTCTGTGCCGTCATAGCTCCTCCCATTCTGTGAAGGAAAGTAATGTCATAGCTCCTCCCATTCTATGACACATTGGAGTGACGTCATAGCCCCTCCCACTCATTGACGGAGGGAAGTCCTCAGCCTATTAGGTTTCTGACTGCGTATGGGGGAGGGCAGCATCAACTTTAAAAGTGTGAGAGCACCAGATTGTGGCGTCCATGCTACTATATCTAGCCGCCATACAAGTATAGCTTGTATTATACGGGCCACTGCTCGTTTTTGACTCATTTTAACCCTTTGATGTGGAGCTTTTGAAGCCATACTTGGCATCAAGACTGCATAGTCCACTACATTACTTTATTCCCCAGATGAGTGCGTCACACGACGTACAAAACACGTTGGGATTACATATTAGAGACTAACAGGGTCTGAAAGGGACAGTACTAGGACCGTCCTTGTCAGGGCGGGAGCAATATTGCGGGGTCAGGATACAAACCGATCGTAGGGCTTAATAGGTCCTGTACCTCCGCACTAGTACCGCTCGACCAGGAGACTGGTGAGATCCACCCTATTATTCCTTACTGTCCGCATTAATGTTGGTCCATGGTATTGAGGTGATGCATATGTCATATGCTATACAGGAATGCACAAAGGCACAGTGAGTTATTACTGAGGACCATGTCAGACGAGACTTATTTTTCTTGGCTAAAGTGAGTTATTTTTCTTGGCTAAAGTGAGTTAGCTAATTAGGCAACCTTTTTCTGTCTTGTTTGGATTTAGTAAACCCTCTCTAAGTTCATTAATAAGAATATTAAATGAACATGGTTCAAAGCTTAACTTCTGGTCATCTTAATATATTGTAGAAACCTCTTTAATAACTGGTGTGAGAAGGTACAAGGGGCCATTATTGATGGCAGATATGTGTCACCGAGGTGCCTGGCCTCAGTGAAGTGAGCCGGTTAATGTTTGGTCAGGAACCTTAGGTTTCTGACAATATTTAATGTAGCAAAGCTGCTTAATGCAGTTGATCCGGGCCGGCTTTCATTGGAGTAGTCAAGAGCAGGGTGGGTGACTACTCCCACATATCCAGGCCAGGTTTTGGCTGAGAGATAAAGCCAGGAAGCTCAGGTGAGCTGGGGGATGTGTTTGCAGTCTGGAAGTCTCTGCTATACTGCATGCAGAGCTGGAGGTGTTACACAGCCAAGGATGAGCAATAGTGACATTGTTTGGTTATGCTGCTGAATGGAGACACAACCTACAAAGGACTGTGAGTCAAGCCTGTTTATATGGACTGTATTTTCTGTTATATGCTGAAGCAAGCTATTCTGTTTTGTTAAACTGTTTTGGAAAGAAATAAAACAGCTACCTGGACTGTTACTGAAGTTGCCATTTGAGTTGATCCCCTACACTGGTAATTGTAACACTCTTCTAGATTTACCATCAGAGAACTTGTCACTGTTCTGAATACAGGCCGTAAAAGCGAGGCCTCGCAATCCTTCTGAATTTACATATCCTCACATTTTATAGAGAAAAGTCATAATGGAAGCTGATTGGAAACGGCAAGGAGAGCACAATGTTCCTAGATAGCATTATGAATGCACTTCCTTATGTTGATTATGCTCTAACACGTCTTCTTCCTAAAGTCATAATCAGAATCTAAAATAAAGAAATGATTGTGCCACTGCATATTTTTCCTATTAGTCACACTCAGTGCTTTCTTATACAAGTGATTTAGTAAACTCATTCATGACAGTTTGTCATAGTTTATCAGACACTTATCTCCACGATCATTTCCCTGTATTGAAATTAGCTTTCTCCAGTTTGCTTCATAAATCACATGTATATAAAACAACAGTTTTACGTGATTATTTGGCAAAGTCTTACTTTTTCCACCTCTTGTTCCTTGCAGATAAACAGGCTAAGAACTGTTCATGAACTGTGAAAGAGTTCAATGTATCTAAAAGTTTTTTTTTTTTTTTTTTTTCAAATAATGATTCAGAATGAATGGGAAACAGTAACATAACATATTTCCTGTCCTGTGGAAATGAGTCTCTTTAAAGTTCTATCACTGTCGGAATGTCTTTACTTAACACTTTTTACAACTTGCAATTCATATGAATTGCCTGATGAAGGTCCAAGTACCGGACCAAAACGCGTCGCAATATAGTTTTTAACCCTTAAGGATGCAGGATTTTTTCGCTAATTTCTCGCTTTCCACCTTCAAAAATCCATAATTTTTTCATTTTTCCGTGTACAGAGCTGTGTGAGGGCTTATTTTGTGCATAAAAAAATGTACTTTAATGTGATGTTATTTATTTTAATATGCCATGTACTGCGAAGCTGGAAAAAAATTCCAAATGTGGAAAAATTTTAAAAAAAACACGTTCTTGTGGGCTCAGTTTTTACGACTTTGACTGTGCGCTCCAAATAACACCTCAGCTTTATTCTTTGGTTCGGTACGATCGCGGTGATACAAAATATATACAAAAAAATTTTTTTTGCCATCTTCTGATGCTAATAACTTTTTCATACTTTGGGGTACGGAGTTGTGTGAGATGTCATTTTTTGCAAAATGAGCCGATATTTTCATTGCTATCATTTTGAGGTCTGTACGACATTTTGATCACTTTTTATTCCATTTTTTATGTGATGTAAAAAGGTGTAAAAGTCGCATTTCCCGTCACGGAGGTCACCGCCGGCCGTAACCGTTTTTATATTTTGATAGATCGGGAATTTTGGGATGCGAAGATACCTATTGTGTTTGTGATTTTTACTGTTTATTAGGTTTTATATCAGTTCTAGTGAAAGGGGGGCGATTTGAATAAGAATTCTATTTTATTTATATATATATATATATATATATATATATATATATATCACTCACCGGCCACTTTATTATTTAAGTACACCATGCTAGTAACGGGTTAGACCCCCTTTTGCCTTCAGAACTGCCTCAATTCTGCGTGGCATAGATTCTACAAGGTGCTGGAAGCATTCCTCAGAGATTTTGGACCATATTGACACGATGGCATCACACAGTTGCCGCAGATTTGTTGGCTGCACATCCATGATGCGAATCTCCCGTTCCACCATATCCCAAAGATGCTCTATTGGATTGAGATCTGGTGACTGTGGAGGCCATTTGAGTACAGTGAACTCATTGTCATATTCAAGAAACCAGTCTGAGATGATTCCAGCTTTATGACATGGCGCATTATCTTGCTGAAAGTAGCCATCAGATGTTGGGTACATTGTGGTCATAAAGGGATGGACATGGTCAGCAACAATACTCAGGTAGGCTGTGGCGTTGCAACGATGCTCAATTGGTACCAAGGGGCCCAAAGAGTGCCAAGAAAATATTTCCCACACCATGACACCACCACCACCAGCCTGAACCGTTGATACAAGGCAGGATGGATCCATGCTTTGATGTTGTTGACGCCAAATTCTGACCCTACCATCCGAATGCCGCAGCAGAAATCGAGACTCATCAGACCAGGCAACGTTTTTCCAATCTTCTACTGTCCAATTTCAATGAGCTTGTGCAAATTGTAGCCTCAGTTTCCTGTTCTTAGTTGAAAGGAGTGGCACCCGGTGTGGTCTTCTGCTGCTGTAGCCCATCTGCCTCAAAGTTTGTTGTACTGTGCATTCAGAGATGCTCTTCCGCCTACCTTGGTTGTAACAGGTGGCGATTTGAGTCACTGTTGCCTTTCTATCAGCTCGAACCAGTCTGCCCATTCTCCTCTGACCTCTGGCATCAACAAGGCATTTCCGCCCACAGAACTGCCGCTCACTGGATGTTTTTTCCTTTTCGGACCATTCTCTATAAACCCTAGAGATGGTTGTGCGTGAAAATCCCAGTAGATCAGCAGTTTCTGAAATACTCAGACCAGCCCTTCTGGCACCAACAACCATGCCACGTTCAAAGACACTCAAATCCCCTTTCTTCCCCATACTGATGCTCAGTTTAAACTGCCAGAGATTTTCTTCACCATGTCTACATGCCTAAATGCACTGAGTTGCCGCCATGTGATTGGCTGATTAGAAATTAAGTGTTAACGAGCAGTTGGACAGGTGTACCTAATAAAGTGGCCAGTGAGTGTATATATATTTATATAATTATATTTTATATATTTTTTTTCTTTTTTAAACTTTTTTTTTCTTTTTTTTACTATTTCTTAGACCATCTAGGGTACATTAACCCTAGATGGTCAGATTGTTCCTACCATATACTGCAATACTTCTTTATTGCAATATATGGCATTTTTGCAGGTCATTCATTACAATGAGCAACTGGCTCATTGTAACGAATCTGCAGGAGCCATGTAGCCTTGGGTCAAATGAAGACCCGAGTCTACCATGGCAACCAATCGCTGCCCCCAGATGATGTTCGGTGCTTGTTATTAGCAGTGGGGGTATGCTGCAATATGCAACAACACCCATCATTGCATTAAGAGGACTCAGCCCGTGAGCCCTCTTCATACATTCCCTGTACCTCTGCGCCGTAGAGCTACAGCGCAGAGCGTTAAGGGGTTAATCAATAAAAATCCGATATTATAAACATATCTTTGCACGCTCAAACCACGTGAATGTGGAGCATCAGTTGGATTTCTACGTAGAAGATAACTTTGAATTTACACTTACGTCCATCATGTCCGATATATTGCTTCATTCACAAAATTGCCACATCTAAAACACAGGGCAAAAGGCTATAATTCAGGCACTACCATTCCCAAAATGAGAATATAACTCCAAAGAATAGTAAAAGAAGTCACATAATGCATAATAATATATGCAATTGTAACTAGAAAAAAAATCTAATAAAAATCACACTCACATCAGATCATATAAACATACTAAAAAGTATCAACTTTCAAAAGTATATAAAAGTATATCTGACTTGAGCCATCGAGCTGATTGAGCCACAGGGGGTGTCTGTTAAAAGGCTGCAGTCTTTGAGCCATAATCATCATTATTATTATCTCCATACTTTTAGTTACCTACCCCATCCAACTATCTCTCCACTCCCTCAGGCTGCCGTTTGGTGACCCCTGGTTCTAAGAAAATCTCAGCTCACATATGCAGGAGGGATGTCCGAAGGAGAGAGCGGGAGAGCAAGCGGAGCAGAAAGGAGGGACTTGCAGCCTTGCTCAGGTGTCCCCTGTGACTTCTTCCTCAGTTGAACCAGTTAATGTTAAGAAAGAGAATAAGTCTTAAAAGGTCTATGGGAACTTGAGGTGAAAATGTGTGATCCCGAAAACAGGTTACTTTATACAGGTTACTTAAAGACAAATCTATTAATGCAATCCTAAAACAATTTGAGACGTAATCACCTACTAACACTAAGTATCCGATAAATGTGTCATGCTTAGCTTTCTGAGGAGTTCACACAGCTAAATTGATGATAAAGCAGCTTTATCACATCCCATCAAACCACTGAGTCAAAGGAGAGTGAAAATTCATATCAAGAGAAGATAAAAAAGATTCAGAAAAAAACATGAGCTGGCTGTATACTGGGGAGGTGCTAGCTATAGACTCGGGGGACTGGCTGGCTGTATACTGGAAGGGCTGACAGGTAATATACAGGGGAGAATGACTGGCAATATACTGGGGAGACTGGTTGGCTATATACAGGAGCAGGCTGTATACTGGGGGGACTGGCCGGCTGTCTACTGGGGGCTGGCTATATGCTGGGGGGGGTGGTTGGCTATATACAGAGGACTGACTGGCTAATTACAGGGGGGAGGGGGTGGCTATATATAGGGGGCAGGCTGGCTGTATACTGTGGGGGGCTGTCTGGATATATACTGAGAGGACTAGCTGGCTATATACTGGGGGGGCTAGCTGGCTTTATACAAGAGACTGGCTATGATATATGGCATGGTAGTAGTAGTAATAGTAGATATTTTCCTGTACATAGGGGGCAGTAACATAGTAACTATATACTCATACCTAGGGGGCAGTATTGTAGTAGTTATATTCTTGGACATAGGGGGCAGTATTATAGTAGTTCTATTCTTGTACATAGGGGGCAGTATTATAGTAGTTCTTTTCATGTACACAGGGGGCAGTATTATAGAAGTTCTATTCATGTATATAAGGGGCAGTATTATAGTAGTTATATTCTTGTGCATAGGGGCAGTATTAAAGTAATTATATTCTCGTACATAAGGGGCAGTATTATAGTTATATTGTTGTACATATGGGCAGTATTATAGTAGTTTTATTCTTGTTTATTGGAGAAGGTATTGTAGTAGTTTTTTCCGTGTATATACACTCACCGGCCACTTTATTAGGTACACCTGTCCAACTGCTCGTTGACACTTAATTTCTAATCAGCCAATCACATGGCGGCATCTCAGTGCATTTAGGCATGTAGACATGGTCAAGACAATCTCCTGCAGTTCAAACCGAGCATCAGTATGGGGAAGAAAGGTGATTTGAGTGCCTTTGAACGTGGCATGGTTGTTGGTGCCAGAAGGGCTGGTCTGAGTATTTCAGAAACTGCTGATCTACTGGGATTTTCATGCACAACCATCTCTAGGGTTTACAGATAACGGTCCGAAAAAGAAAAAACATCCAGTGAGCGGAAGTTCTGTGGGCGGAAATGCCTTGTTGATGCCAGAGGTCAGAGGAGAATGGGCAGACTGGTTCGAGCTGATAGAAAGGCAACAGTGACTCAAATCGCCACCCATTACAACCAAGGTAGGCAGAAGAGCATCTCTGAACGCACAGTATGTCGAACTTTGAGGCAGATGGGCTACAGCAGCAGAATACCACACCGGGTGCCACTCCTTTCAGCTAAAAACAGGAAACTGAGGCTACAATTTGCACAAGCTCATTGAAATTGGACAGTAGAAGATTCGAAAAACGTTGCCTGATCTGATGAGTCTCGATTTCTGCTGCAACATTCGGATGGTAGGGTCAGAATTTGCCGTCAACCACATGAAAGCATGGATCCATCCTGCCTTGTATCAACGGTTCAGGCTGGTGGTGGTGGTGTCATGGTGTGGGAAATATTTTCTTGGCACTCTTTGGGCCCCTTGGTACCAATTGAGCATCGTTGCAACGCCACAGCCTACCTGAGTATTGTTGCTGACCATGTCCATCCCTTTATGACCACAATGTACCCAACATCTGATGGCTACTTTCAGCAGGACAATGCGCCATGTCATAAAGCTGGAATCATCTCAGACTGGTTTCTTGAACATGACAATGAGTTCACTGTACTCAAATGGCCTCCACAGTCACCAGATCTCAATCCAATAGAGCAGCTTTGGGATGTGGTGGAACGGGAGATTCGCATCATGGATGTGCAGCTGACAAATCTGCGGCAACTGTGTGATGCCATCATGTCAATCTCTGAGGAATGCTTGTTGAATCTATGCCACGAAGAATTGAGGCAGTTCTGAAGGCAAAAGGGGGTCCAACCCGTTACTAGCATGGTGAACCTAATAAAGTGGCCGGTGAGTGTATATATTTATACAGTAAGAAAAGATCCAAGCAGCACTATCAAAACAGAAAATCGGTAAACAAAAATAAAAAGCGGTCCTTCCATTATAAAGACAAAGGAAAAAAAGCAGCACACCAGATTGTAGTGAAAAAATACCTTAGTGGATTTATTCCATGTGAAAGAGCAACGTTTCGGCTCCAAACAGTGAGCGTTTCTCAAGCTGAATATCCATGATTGTGTACAGATATATAAACAAAATGGAGGAGGTCATGTGATCATTAATGACCAATACATACAAAGTGCAAAGTTCAAGCAATGTGCAAAGTTCAAATAATCATAATGCTCATAAAATTGACTAAAATACAAATATCAAATAGATACATCATTAGATTAAAGTGCATGTGTCTCAACATGGTATATGTATACAAATATAGTTTTAGCATACAACGTGAACATCCATTGATGTGTGTGAACACTGACATAGTAAAAGTGAAAACATTTTTTTTTTTTTTAAATCCATAGCTAACAAGCCATAAACAAAGTCCCCATTGTCTCACCACCTTATATCAAAAGAAGAGCTAATGATAGCCGTGTACACCATCGCAATGGGCTGGCACGCATGGTAAAACGCACACCGGGAATGGCGTCCGCGGGTGTGCGGTTCGGCACATTGTAAGTCTATGGGCAGAACCACTGCCAATCAAAAGACTGACAGCAGCTGATGTCAATAGACAAAAAATATATATAGAGGATCGCATCGCTGGAACCATGAGCAAGTAAATAGATGCGTAATGACCATATGTATGTTAGTATTCACACTGCAGTATGAGCCAGTCGGTCCGAACAATAAACTGTGGGGAAAACGCACCATGGCAACCTGTGTATCGGCAAGATGTACATATTAGCCACACAGAAAACGCATGACCACCGCAAGGGAACCGCAATTATTGCGAATAGCGCCTAATAAGGCTGGAGGTGCCAGTTTATGTCTAACCCCTTCTCAGGGGAAAAACAAAGAATGGCAAATTACCTCTGTTTTAGTGGTAATAACCACAGCGGTAACAAAACATTAGGTGCTGACCCCATAAGAAATAACAATAAATATATGATAAGATGTGACTGTATATACGAAATACAGAAGGAATCGATGTCAACCCTCTATATAAAAAAACAATTTTACAGAAAAAATGTCAATATCACAAATAATAATTCAAAATCACTACAGAGACGAGGAAGACATATGTTCAAGTTGCTTGAGATATGCGACTTCATAATCTGAAAAAAAGGAAAACGGACATTAAAAAAATGTAAAACAACAACAATCATATAATTCATAATTCCACCTACATTAGTGGACACAGTGTACATCACTACATTGGACTGGAGAGGAGAAGCATCAGACCAAACTCAATCTATAATCAACATTTAAGCCATGTGGTTTAAGTGTGTTTAATACAAAAATCCATTTCAATTCCCTGCGTTTCAGAATACGCTCACGGTCCCCACCTCTGCGCAGTGGTTATATACGATCTATTATGCGGAAACGCAACTGCTTCTCAGTGTGTCCAGCCTCAAGAAAATGTTTGGAAACTGGCAAATCCTTACGTCGAGACCGAATTGTGTATCTATGTTGTGTGAACCGCACCTTAAATTCTAGTGTGGTCTCACCCACATAGAGAAAGCCACAAGGGCAAGACAGTACATAAATGACATAGCTGCTAGTGCAGGTTAGATAATATTTGATATGGTAAGTTTTATCATTATGTAAAAATTGTGAGCCCTTATCCATATGTGTACAGTTGATACAATTGCAGCATGGAAAGCAACCTTTCCGTACTGTGCCATAAAGGCCAGTTTGCCTCAAAACTTTTGATGGTCCAACGTCAGATTTAACTAGTCTGTCATGTAATGATTGTGACTTGCGGTAGGAAAAAAGAGGGGGGGTTCTTAAATTCATCCACTGTAATGTTGCCTCCATTTAACTTTGACCAGTGTTTCCTAATCACTCTCGCTATGGAGAGAGTACATACGGATATATACATTAAAAAAACAGACCGCAACAATTTTGTTAGATATGAGAGCAGTCATCCGCTTGCAATGATTAGATCTTTGCCATACAGCCAATTTTTGCGTGTTAAGTGCGTCACCAGTGATCCTTTGAGATTAGAAAATAATATGACAGACATGACAAAAAAATTTTTGGACAGAGGTTATCCGATTAATGTAGTTAACCTGAACAGACATAAAGCCATGGACAAGGAAAGGATTGACTTGATAAAACCCAAGAGGGAACAGAAGTCTATGACGCGCATTCCATTTGTATCGACATACAATGACAGTAGTGACTCCATAGCGAGAGTGATTAGGAAACACTGGTCAAAGTTAAATGGAGGCAACATTACAGTGGATGAATTTAAGAACCCCCCACTTTTTTCCTACCGCAAGTCACAATCATTACGTGACAGACGTTGGACCATCAAAAGTTTTGAGGCACACTGGCCTTTATGGCACAGTACGGAAAGGTTGCTTTCCATGCTGCAATTGTATCAACTGTACACATATGGATAAGGGCTCACAATTTTTACATAATGATAAAACTTACCATAACAAATATTATCTAACCTGCACTAGCAGCTATGTCATTTATGTACTGTCTTGCCCTTGTGGCTTTCTCTATGTGGGTGAGACCACACTAGAATTTAAGGTGCGGTTCACACAACATAGATACACAATTCGGTCTCGACGTAAGGATTTGCCAGTTTCCAAACATTTTCTTGAGGCTGGACACACTGAGAAGCAGTTGTGTTTCCGCATAATAGATCATATACCACCACTACACAGAGGTGGGGACCGTGAGCGTATTCTGAAACGCAGGGAATTGAAATGGATTTTTGTATTAAACACACTTAAACCACATGGCTTAAATGCTGATTATAGATTGAGTTCGGTCTGATGCTTCTCCTCTCCAGTCCAATGTAGTGATGTACACTGTGTCCACTAATGTAGGTGGAATAATGAATTATATGATTGTTGTTGTTTTACATTTTTTTAATGTCTGTTTTCCTTTTTTTCAGATTATGAAGTCGCATATCTCAAGCAACTTGAACATATGTCTTCCTCGTCTCTGTAGTGATTTTGAATTATTATTTGTGATATTGACATTTTTTTTCTGTAAAATAGTTTTTTTATATAAAGGGTTGACATCGATTCCTTCTGTATTTCGTATCTGCAGTCACATCTTATCATATATTTATTGTTATTTCTTATGGGGTCAGCACCTAATGTTTTGTTACCGCTGTGGTTATTACCACTAAAACAGAGGTAATTTGCCGTTCTTTGTTTTTCCCCTGGGAAGGGGTTAGACATAAACTGGCACCTCCAGCCTTATTAGGCGCTATTCGCAATAATTGCGGTTCCCTTGCGGTGGTCATGTGTTTTCTGTGTGGCACATATTAATGTACATCTTGCCGATACACAGGTTGCCATGGTGCGTTTTCCCCACAGTTTATTGTTCGGACCGACTGGCCCATACTGCAGTGTGAATACTAACATACATATGGTCATTACGCATCTATTTACTTGCTCATGGTTCCAGCGATGCGATCCTCTATATATATATTTTGTCTATTGACAAAATATTTGCTGCTGTCAGTCTTTTGATTGGCAGTGGTTCTGCCCATAGACTTACAATGTGCCGAACCGCACACCCGCGGACGCCATTCCCGGTGTGCGTTTTACCATGCGTGCCAGCCCAGTGCGATTGTGTACACGGCTATCATTAGCTCTTCTTTTGATATAAGGTGGTGAGACGATGGGGACTTTGTTTATGGCTTGTTAGCTATGTATTTTAAAAAAAAAAAATTTTTTCACTTTTACTATGTCAGTGTTCACACACATCAATGGATGTTCACGTTGTATGCTAAAACTATATTTGTATACATGTTACCATGTAGAGACACATGCACATGCACTTAAATCTAATAGCAAAAAGAGAAGAGAAAAAGTTGGCACTCACCGCCTTTTGTAAAACACTGTTCCTTTATTAGTCCGTGTTAAAACATGGCATACACAGCAGGGGAGGGTTGTGCAATAGGATGCGTTATTTCGTTCAGGGACGATTTGTTTCGCGCACAAGTTAGCGCTTTATCTTGCCTGGTTCTCCAAGCGTCCTCATCTGGCTTTTAAATGAGGGCGCCGGGAGACTCTGCTGCGTGTGCAGCCACACCTACAATTCAAAGACATTACATTGGATAAAAACAAATTAGGGCGGTGGGGTATACCCTAACCCCGCCCTAGTCACATGGCAGATTCAAGCGTAAGAGAGGAATGACCGACTAAAGCCGGACCTGAAGGAGAACTATAGACTACCGGTTTAGCCAATAGGGTATAAGCGGCTGTAGGGGCGGGTAGGAAAGGAGGAGGTACTTGTGAATCGTGTTACATATCGTTTGCATAAGTGTCGGCGGACCTGAATGGAAACCGCTAGCTGGTGTGTGCAGCCAATCGGGTTGTGGTAAGGGGGCGGGGATGGTGCGTGCGGGAAGACACAGGGGGGAGGAAGCAGAATTTTATCCGTATATGTAATTAACTGAAACCTGGGGGAGATCATGAGATTGAACGATAGGTATTAACTAGAAAACGTGAGTTCTCACACGTTCTTATATGTTCTTTTTTTCTTTTTTTCTATTTATGATTATAATAAGCAAATATCTCCCCGGAGTAAGCGGAGAGTGGGGACGGAAGGGAGCAGGCATAGTTAAAGGGGGCAGAAGGGAGCAGGCATTGTAGATGGCCCGATGACAAAGATACTGTCCTACTACTGTACTAAAACAATAAACATTGGTAAAACAATAAACATGTCTATCATAGAAAAACCCCCATGTCGTTTCTGTCATTGAGGCCCAGTGCGCCCAGTGCTTCAGTGCGTATAATCCACTGGGCTTCCTTTCTAAGCAGTGACCTGTGTCTGTCACCCCCATGTATCGGTATTGGAATTTGTTCGATTCCTGCAAAGGTAAGTATGTTCGCATTCCCTCCATGTGCCGCTTTAACATGTTCTATTAGGCGCGGGGCACCTTTTCCAGTTGTTATTGAATCTTTATGTTCCCTGAAGCATGTGAACATGGTCCTAATTGTATTTCCTATGTAAAATCGCCCGCAGGGACAAAATATGATGTAAACAACAAAACTTGAACGACATGTAATAAATTGCTTGATTCTGTGTTCCCAACCACCAGATTGAACGATAGGTATTAACTAGAAAACGTGAGTTCTCACACGTTCTTATATGTTCTTTTTTTCTTTTTTTCTATTTATGATTATAATAAGCAAATATCTCCCCGGAGTAAGCGGAGAGTGGGGACGGAAGGGAGCAGGCATAGTTAAAGGGGGCAGAAGGGAGCAGGCATTGTAGATGGCCCGATGACAAAGATACTGTCCTACTACTGTACTAAAACAATAAACATTGGTAAAACAATAAACATGTCTATCATAGAAAAACCCCCATGTCGTTTCTGTCATTGAGGCCCAGTGCGCCCAGTGCTTCAGTGCGTATAATCCACTGGGCTTCCTTTCTAAGCAGTGACCTGTGTCTGTCACCCCCATGTATCGGTATTGGAATTTGTTCGATTCCTGCAAAGGTAAGTATGTTCGCATTCCCTCCATGTGCCGCTTTAACATGTTCTATTAGGCGCGGGGCACCTTTTCCAGTTGTTATTGAATCTTTATGTTCCCTGAAGCATGTGAACATGGTCCTAATTGTATTTCCTATGTAAAATCGCCCGCAGGGACAAAATATGATGTAAACAACAAAACTTGAACGACATGTAATAAATTGCTTGATTCTGTGTTCCCAACCACCAGATTGAACGATAGGTATTAACTAGAAAACGTGAGTTCTCACACGTTCTTATATGTTCTTTTTTTCTTTTTTTCTATTTATGATTATAATAAGCAAATATCTCCCCGGAGTAAGCGGAGAGTGGGGACGGAAGGGAGCAGGCATAGTTAAAGGGGGCAGAAGGGAGCAGGCATTGTAGATGGCCCGATGACAAAGATACTGTCCTACTACTGTACTAAAACAATAAACATTGGTAAAACAATAAACATGTCTATCATAGAAAAACCCCCATGTCGTTTCTGTCATTGAGGCCCAGTGCGCCCAGTGCTTCAGTGCGTATAATCCACTGGGCTTCCTTTCTAAGCAGTGACCTGTGTCTGTCACCCCCATGTATCGGTATTGGAATTTGTTCGATTCCTGCAAAGGTAAGTATGTTCGCATTCCCTCCATGTGCCGCTTTAACATGTTCTATTAGGCGCGGGGCACCTTTTCCAGTTGTTATTGAATCTTTATGTTCCCTGAAGCATGTGAACATGGTCCTAATTGTATTTCCTATGTAAAATCGCCCGCAGGGACAAAATATGATGTAAACAACAAAACTTGAACGACATGTAATAAATTGCTTGATTCTGTGTTCCCAACCACCAATCTTTAGGGATTTTCCGACTATCAGTTGGTTGCAATGATTACAATTCCCGCATCTGTGATTGCCCAGAGGAGCGGCCTTTTTTAGCCATTCGTCTTTTTTGGGTGCAACCGGGAGCCTACAACGGACTAGTTGGTCCTTGGGGGTCCTACTTTTACGAAAAGTAATTAGAGGCCCATTCTCGGCTATATCTTTTAATAGCGGGTCAGATTTAACCATGAACCAGTTCCTATTGATCACGTTCTTAACCTCTGATGCTAAGGGGTTGTAATCGAATGAGAAAGTAAATTTTTCTCTTTTATCTTTGTTCATGGATGCTTTTAGGAGTTGTGCTGGGGTCTTTCGAAAGGCTTTTTCTTTGGCTTTTCTAAGGACACCACACTTTAAGAGGCACCATCTCTCACCGTACAGCAGAGAAATTGTATCCCAAACATCCACAGAAACCAGGATGGTATTTTCTGCCAAAAGTACACAAATCCCTGACGAACCCCCCCGGACGACCCATTGTCGCCGGAGTGGGCTCGGTCACAGAGCCTCTGTCGCAGTATATCGACTGGATGTTACGTCCACTCCTGTCAAAAATCCCCGCTTATCTTAAAGACACGAACGATTTTCTAGTTTCCATAAAAGATATCACATGGCAAGAGAATGTATTGCTCGCCACAATAGACGTAGAGAGCCTATATACTAGGATCCCCCACGAGATAGGAATAGAGGCTATAAGGAAAGTTCTAGAAAAAATAAATGAAGATCCAAACGTTATTTCCTTTATATGTGAGGCTATGCTCTTTATACTGTCGAATAATACCTTTAAGTTCATGGATACATGGTTTAAACAACTCATTGGTACCGCGATGGGGACCCCTGCGGCATGCACTTACGCAAATATTTTTCTAGGCTTTTTCGCGGATAGATATATTTACACCCCCACTAATCCTTTTCTTAAATATATATCTACTTACCACCGCTATGTGGACGACATCTTCTTAGTTTGGTCTGGTACAAAAGCAACATTTTTAGAGTTTATGACATACCTTAATCATAACACTCTTAATATGCTCTTCACTTATAAAATAGACGAAAGAAATATAGAATTCCTTGACGTAGAAGTTAATAATGTAGGAGGGTCCATTATAACCACAGTTTACAGGAAACCTACATCCACTAACTCGTACTTACATTTTTCTAGCTATCATCCAGACAGTGTCAAAAAGGCTATCCCCTATGGACAGTTTGTACGCCTTAGACGAATTAATAACCAGGACGACCTCTTTCTACTTCAAGCGGAAGAATTAGTGGATCGCCTACACAAAAGAGGGTACCCACTATCTCTCCTTAGAAAAGCCAAAGAAAAAGCCTTTCGAAAGACCCCAGCACAACTCCTAAAAGCATCCATGAACAAAGATAAAAGAGAAAAATTTACTTTCTCATTCGATTACAACCCCTTAGCATCAGATGTTAAGAACGTGATCAATAGGAACTGGTTCATGGTTAAATCTGACCCGCTATTAAAAGATATAGCCGAGAATGGGCCTCTAATTACTTTTCGCAAAAGTAGGACCCTCAAGGACCAACTAGTCTGTAGTAGGCTCCCGGTTGCACCCAAAAAAGACGAATGGCTAAAAAAGGCCGCTCCTCTGGGCAATCACAGATGCGGGAATTGTAATCATTGCAACCAACTGATAGTCGGAAAATCCCTAAAGATTGGTGGTTGGGAACACAGAATCAAGCAATTTATTACATGTCGTTCAAGTTTTGTTGTTTACATCATATTTTGTCCCTGCGGGCGATTTTACATAGGAAATACAATTAGGACCATGTTCACACGCTTCAGGGAACATAAAGATTCAATAACAACTGGAAAAGGTGCCCCGCGCCTAATAGAACATGTTAAAGCGGCACATGGAGGGAATGCGAACATACTTACCTTTGCAGGAATCGAACAAATTCCAATACCGATACATGGGGGTGACAGACACAGGTCACTGCTTAGAAAGGAAGCCCAGTGGATTATACGCACTGAAGCACTGGGCGCACTGGGCCTCAATGACAGAAACGACATGGGGGTTTTTCTATGATAGACATGTTTATTGTTTTACCAATGTTTATTGTTTTAGTACAGTAGTAGGACAGTATCTTTGTCATCGGGCCATCTACAATGCCTGCTCCCTTCTGCCCCCTTTAACTATGCCTGCTCCCTTCCGTCCCCACTCTCCGCTTACTCCGGGGAGATATTTGCTTATTATAATCATAAATAGAAAAAAAGAAAAAAAGAAGATATAAGAACGTGTGAGAACTCACGTTTTCTAGTTAATACCTATTGTTCAATCTCATGATCTCCCCCAGGTTTCAGTTTATTACATATACGGATAAAATTCTGCTTCCTCCCCCCTGTGTCTTCCCGCACGCACCATCCCCGCCCCCTTACCACAACCCGATTGGCTGCACACACCAGCTAGCGGTTTCCATTCAGGTCCGCCGACACTTATGCAAACGATATGTAACACGATTCACAAGTACCTCCTCCTTTCCTACCCGCCCCTACAGCCGCTTATACCCTATTGGCTAAACCGGTAGTCTACAGTTCTCCTTCAGGTCCGGCTTTAGTCGGTCATTCCTCTCTTACGCTTGAATCTGCCATGTGACTAGGGCGGGGTTAGGGTATACCCCACCGCCCTAATTTGTTTTTATCCAATGTAATGTCTTTGAATTGTAGGTGTGGCTGCACAAGCAGCAGAGTCTCCCGGCGCCCTCATTTAAAAGCCAGATGAGGACGCTTGGAGAACCAGGCAAGATGAAGCGCTAACTTGTGCGCGAAATGAATCGTCCCTGAACGAAATAACGCATCCTATTGCACAACCCTCCCCTGCTGTGTATGCCATGTTTTAACACGGACTAATAAAGGAACAGAGTTATACAAAAGGCGGTGAGTGCCAACTTTTTCTCTTCTCTTTTTGCTACGAAGTTTTTTGTATACGATTACATGTTACAGTTAGAGCACCACGCCAAAACCTCAACAAAAGTCTTGCGGTTCTCCTCTCTGACTCTGGAGTAGAGCCCTCATTGCCATGAAGGTATAGGAATTTCCTCAGTAGTGCCCCCGGTCTCCCCTCTCTTCCACTACTAATGCACTTTAATCTAATGATGTATCTATTTGATATTTGTATTTTAGTAAATTTTATGAGCATTATGATTATTTGAACTTTGCACATTGCTTGAACTTTGCACTTTGTCTGTATTGGTCATTAATGATCACATGACCTCCTCCATTTTGTTTATATATCTGTACACAATCATGGATATTCAGCTTGAGAAAGGCTCACTGTTTGGAGCTGAAACATTGCTCTTTCACATGGAATAAATCCACTAAGGTATTTTTTCACTACAATCTGGTGTGCTGCTTTTTTTCCTTTGTCATATATATATATATATATATACACTCGAGTATATACTTGAGTATAAGCTGAGTTTTTCAGTACAAAAAATGTGCTGAAAAACCCAAATTCTGCTTATACGCGAGTAAAAAATAAATAAAAAAAAAAAAATTGAAACTTACCTTTCCGGCATCCCCCGCAGTCTTCTGTGTGATCCATCCGGCTGCGGCGGCAGGTCCGTGTGATGTCACATGCTCTGATGTCAGCGGCATCTGCTGCAATGGTATTGTGTGCGTCGGCAGCCAACAACACAGTCTGATGTCAGTGGTGGAGGTGGGGGTCAACCTGCACAATGGGACGGGAGGTCGGCTGCATAATGGGGTAGGTATTTGGCTATATACTAGCTCAGGGACTGCTGGCTATATACTGGGGGGCAGGGGCTGCAAGCTATATACTGGGCCAGGAGCTGGCAGTCTATATACTGGGGCAGGGGCTGGCAGGCTATATACTGGGGCAGGGGCAGAAACAAATAAATTGGGAGATTAACAAGTATGGACAGTAAAAATACTCCCTCTTGCAAATATTTGTAATAGCATGTATTTACTAGTTGAGCTTATGTGTTTCTTATTCTGGAGAATAGCTCCCATCCCTTGCATGAGACTGTGGTGGCATTGGGGAGCACATTCAGTGACTTCATTCCTCCCCGCTGCCATCAGGCTGTTCAACAAACAAGGCCTAAACATAAGTAACCTGCGCCCCCACCTAACCAGTCCCATCCACAGACTAAACATCAAACTGCCGATCATTGCTTGTCTCTTTTTTTGTCTTTTTATCCCCCTTTTCTTTTTGTTCATTTATCCCTAATATTATTGTTGTCATAGTTTGTGCTTCACTCTCTGTACCCTCTCTGCTGCTGTAACGCTGTGAATTTCCCCACTGTGGGACTAATAAACTATTATCTTATCTTATCTTATTTGTTATTTAATATAGTATTTTAGACTACAGTTTTCTTTAATTTTTTTTTTTAAGTTTTACCAATTGGGAGAATCTGTATTGAAACATATTAATTATAAAGACATTACAGCATTTCTTTAAATCAGCTGGAAACTGTACCTCGGTCTCAGCAACAAAAAAGCTCTTTAAAAACAAGCCAAAAAAAAGTGTCAACACTCCTTAACCTGACTTCCTGGTAATATGCCTCTAAAGTATGACAAAACATCCTGAACTAAATTCCCAGCATCTATACAGTGTGAAGACTTGCAGTATGCTTCAGTTTAAGGTGAATGGGAAATGTATTTATTGGGTTGTTCTATAGAGCTTAATTTAAGCATGAAAATCGGATGTTACCCATGCAAAAAAACAGTCCGTGAAATTAAGTGATATAATGAAAAGAAGAAGCATTTAGAAACCACAGAAAGTTCTCACAAAATTGAAGAGAAATTAGCTGCAAAATGAAATATTTAGAAATGCATAAAGGCTCCGTACAGTGACCATATGAATGTGCAAAATATTGGAATTTAATATCATGTCAGGTCAGGAATTATAGTTTCGTTTAAAATATTTGCAAATCTGGCTCAGCAAGTACCCTAGTCTCAAGGCTTCTAGTTGACAAACTCACTTCTAGCAGCCTAGCTAGAACCAAACTTTTTTTCTGGAAAAGACAGCCCTACTTCAAAAAAATCATAACTGTATACTCGTTACATTTCCAAGATCTAGAGAATGAGACAAACTTTCTTTGGTCTTATTTGATCCTAAGACCCTGGGGTGGGTAGATACACAGAACCTATGGATCCAATGAAACCAGTGCTACCTTACTGTGTGTGCATTGTATACATATTTCCCTTGCTAATTTAGTGTTTTTTCTGTTGTGCCTTTAAGGTATCCATTGTGTCTTTCAAATAAATATATAAATATGCGAAAACATAATTAAAGGGGCAAGCAACAAAAGAAAGTCTAAAAGACTAATTGGGTCACTTATATTGTGCTTACTAGGTTTAACTATTGTAAGAGTCATGTTAGCCACTTTTGGAAATTTCTGTGACATATCATTTCCTACAGACTTCTAGCAAGTCAATGATCTCTGTATTCAAAACTGTATGCATGACCATTCTGTTAACACTACCTTCATGTCACTGGTTGGAGGGAAATAACCACATCTCTTACAGACAGTAATGGTAAGTTTACCATGGTAAGTACCATGGTAAGTACCATGGTAAACGTTCTTGTTTGCAACTAACATCTTTAAATGTTGTTCAATAATACTTTATAAATGCCACTATATCATTGGAGAGGAATTTTACAGATATATAAATGTTACATGTATATGCAAATATATAAATGACTGAATATTATAATCGATACTTTTTTAGTAGCACAATATGGAATTTTGCAGACCTCTTTTAATAGAACATAGTAGCAGTTAAAGGAGAAAATAATATTGCATTTTAAATTATATTAGACCTACGTCCTTATGTCCAACATTGGTTTTTCCTATTTGCTTAAGCTTCAAGGAAATCAGCACTGGATACTTCAGTGAAAAAGCTAGTTCTCTAGAAAAGGCACAAAGACAAATATCAACAAGTTTGTTTTGCTGGGTGGTAAAGTCTAGCCTCATTACTGGGGGAATAATTTCCTTTAGGAACACTTCTATTTCCACCACTCATTTCATAAATGTAACACAATGGCATAAGTTTTTTCTATTAAATATTTATAAATAACAAATGGTATGTAGGTTGCATAAATGTTCATACAATTAATGGAAGCTGCTATCCCTCTGAATTCAGCGAGAAAGCATGTATTGATATAAATAATTTCTTGATTTGTGCTCATAAAAGAATGTGTAATCACAACAAGATAATTCCTATTATGCATGATTTTAATATTTTTAATGATCAAGCTTGTTTCTTATTACAGTACAACAAAAAACTAGCACTGTATTGCATACCACTGACCAGTGCAGAATTGATTAAAAGACCACTGTACTATTATGATTTGAGCAGCATAATGCAACTTCTGTAAAGACCAAATAACCAGAGGGAGCTTTATTCAAAGAGAAATATGGTAACTGTTAAGTTTATTACTCAGTTGAACAAAAGCATATTGTATCCAGTTCATGTGGTGGCTTACTGTATTTAGCCAGTGACGGGGAATGACTGGGTCAACTTCAACCCATAATTTCATCTAGTGCAGTAACAGAATAATTACCAAGAGTGAATCAAACATTCCATCTCTTCAGTTGCTAAAAGGGGTATTCCGGGAATATGAACGTCTGATACAAAACCCATGATGATATAAATGAATGAATATAACAAAACTCAAAGTAATTAGTTACAAAATGGAGCTTAAAGGGGTATTCCCATCTGGGCATTTACATTTAATTAAATTCATTTGCCATATGTAAACATTTCTTCAATTGGATGTTAATAAAAAAAATTTTCTTGTGTGAAGATAATTTCTCATAAATGTAGTCATGTTCTCCCTTAGAAACCAGATAGCTTCCTCAGATACGACCACGTCACACTCTGGCAGCGGTGGCCAGACATGGGCTATAAAGTCCTGCCGGACCACCAGGATTCAGCGATCATTACCACAGGATGGCTGTGCGACATGTAGTAACTCCCGGACATTTTATATACAATAACCAAATAAATAACCATTTTATATAAATAAGTCTTTGTGCAATCCCTCCAGCAGAGGTGGCCGTATCCGAGGAAGCCATCTGGTTTCTAAGGGACCATAAGACTACATGTATGAGAAATTATCTTCACACAGGAACATTTTTTTTAATAACATCTAATTGAAGAAGTGTTTACAGATGGCAGATTAATGAAACTGAATGTGAGTGCCCAGACGAGAATACCCCTTTAAATAGTTTGATTTTATGATTCACAAAATGTTATGGCCTCTCTAAAGTAGGTGAAGTTATAACCAAGTGGCCGCCACTGGAAACTACAAGTCTCTTGATCCCTTAGTTCTTAGTCACTTCTCCTCTGTCTTATTTTCTGCCCCCAGTGATGAATTAACAGACTGCCCTGCTCTGTTACCATATTAATGATGTGTAACTGCCATGACCAATACACTGGTCATACTGGATGCACTGCAACCAACTGACTACAGCCAAACTTAGTGAAGATCACATGACCTGCCCAGGCAGGTGCAGGACATGTTATGTGGACATGTGACCACTGGCAATGTTCTGTCCTGCGTCTTCTCTGTGCGGAGGAACTTTTTGCTAAGTCAAAAAAGTTTTAAAACAAGTAATTAAAGTTTTAAACAAGAAATTACATATTAGCTTATATTTTACTGACTCATTTGCATATGAATTATGCAGGCTCCTGGAATTCCCCTTTAATATTGCAATTTTTATTCAAATACAAATTTATACAAATACCTTTGGGGGTAACCTTGATAAGCTTTAATATATGGAAATACTAATTTGCGTATTTTTAATGATTTTATAGAAAAGTTACCGTTTTTTGCTGGAGATTAGTGATGAGCAGACCTGTTAAAATTTGTGAATTTAAAAAAATCTGTTGTGGTGCATGTTAGGATAGCGAAGCTAGACCTCCACCAGTGACACCTAGGATCGGTGCAAAAAGTGTAAATGCCACTGGCAGGCCAGCAGCGCTGAGTGCCACAATTTTGGGTAAGGTCCTGTTGAGCTCATCGGTGAGCAACAAAAGCATTCAATTGCCACCCTGCACCAGCATGCATGGCCACATGATTTAAATGTCACTTGTGACTTTGCCAGCACCATCAGTGCCTGATTACATTACTCTAACTAAAAGAATTATATGATAATGATCACTTAAAGTGTGTTCATATAGTAATTTTTGTTTGTAAGATTGTAATTTAACATGTATGTAAGATTCAGAAGTCTGACCAGAAATAAAGATTCAGGCTGTACCCTTGGATTTCTGCTAGAGTTTTATGTGAATATTTTATGGAAGTGCATTTGATGTGCATTTGGAATAATCCCATTGCCATTCAATAGAAAAAATAGTCTATAACAGGAAAACTACCATCAGGAATCTACCAATTAAGGTAGATCCAATGTTAGGTTGCTACTAAACTCCCCAGCCATACAGAGTCCATATCTAAGCCTTTTACGTAGCAGAAATAAACCTTTCCTTTTATTTCTGCAAATTGTCGTCAGAGCCTCCGCGAGCTGTGGGAGAAAAGGCTTTTCCACAGCGTTATAGTTGTGCTGCTGCTTCAGCTTGCCCCTGAGCACAAGCTGTAGTCACCCCACCAGCTCTTTTGGAGCACTTTGAATTTGCATTGGCATCGATGATATGTACATAACATCTGCATAGACTTATTCCTATACACAAGCAGGTAAGGCTACTTAATTAGCAAAAAGGCTACTTAGGCATAGCTATAGACTATAGCTTAGGCCCTTGCTCCCATAGCCTGGAGAGGCTACTCCATGCCCCAATAGCCTCTGCTGATAATTTGCAGTAAAAAAGATAAGATTTATTTTGCTTCAACTACATAAACAGCTTAAATAGGGACACTGTAGGGCTAAGGAGTTTAGTAGAAACCTACCATCCTCTCAAACATTTTTACCAAAGCTTGATGGAATGAACTGTAAAAAGGTATTTAAACAAATGATTAAAAGGTAGCTTACACACAATTAATATTGAGTTTAATTTGTTGTAATATTTTCTTATATAAAAATAATTTACAACTTTTTCTTAATTGACGCACAACTGCACTACACTTATACCTGCTCATACAAAGACTACAATACTTAGTATCATTAAGAGCCGTAAATATGTTGTTACATATTTTCCGCTTATATAGTTACAAGTTGTTAATATATTGATATTATTTAACTTTTAAGGAACCACAATTCAGAGTATAATATTGCATTTGTAACAGAGGAAAGTATACAATTCCACCTAAACTAACAACAATCTCTTTGATTGTCTACCAAGCAGACAAATGAAATAAGAAACACGGAATTGCCAAATGGACAAAATGTTACATTTGTTACAACATCACAGGTCATTTGATCTGTCACCACTTCTGAAACTTGTATTTCTTATAATATAACAATACTGGAAGAATTTGGAATACTGTGTTACCATGTGTTTTTTCTAACTAGGAGTGAGTGCATTATAATAAATAACTATTAAGTACTGTCAATGTATGTAGGTAAACACTTTGAGAAGTTAAATGGTACATCCCAATTATCAATCTATCATACATATTTAGGAGGAATAGCAGAGCAACAAAAAAAAACACAAAATACAAAAAATACAAATATGAAAAATAAAATTGTAAACAATGGGATATGTCATGCCTAGTACAGAATGACATGGAAAGTCACAATAGCTGGCCCATGCCTTCACTTCCCATTTTTAAAAAGTGAGGACGCAGCAGGACATGGAATAAAAGAAGGCTCGTTAGACTACCAAAAATTTAATTTGAGTAGAAAGAATGTGCCATAATAATAAAGGAGATATATTATTCTGTTTGGTCAGGTAAGGTAATTTTATTTACATGTATCGTATTTAACATGTGTCAAATGTGTTGTCCATGATGTAATATTTTCTTATAACTAGTAGGAATGGATCTAAAATTAAAAAAAGATGTTCCTATATTCTCAACTATTGCTTGTTTCTATCATTTTTGTTCCTATCACCACCGATTTTTGTTAGTATACACAGGTTAAAGTGGTGAGGATGCTGGAAATCAAAAAAAGGATGGAACTTAAAGGGTTTTCCCATGAAGGAAAGTTTTATAGTTTCATAGTTTATACGGTTGAATAAAGACACTTGTCCATCAAGTTCAACCAAGGAAGGGAAGGGATTGGATGAGGAAGGGATTTAGGGGAAACAATTCTATGTAACATAACCATCAATGTTATTTAGGTTTAAAGAGTCTTGAAGCTCTCTACTGTCCCTGCTGTGACCAGCGCCTGAGGCAGGCTATTACACAGATTGACCGTTCTCATAGTAAAAAAAAGCCCTGTCGTCCCCGGTGATTAAACCTTGATTTCTCCAAACGGAGACAGTGCCCCCTCGTCTTTTGCTTTGATTTAATCTGAAACAACTTACCACCATAATTTTTGTATGGACCATTCATATATTTAAATAAATTAATCATGTCCCGTCGTAGTCGTCTCTTTCCCAGACTAAATAACTCAAGTTGTTTTAATCTTTCCTCATAACTAAGACCCTCCATACCCCTTATCATTTTTGTGGCTCTATGTTGAACCCTCTCCAGCTCCAGGGCATCCTTTTTATGGACCGGTGCCCAGAACTGGACAGCATATTCCAGGTGAGGCCGAACCAATGCCTTGTATAGTGGTAATATTACATCCCTATCACGAGAGTCCATACCACTTTTGATACATGACAAGATCCTACTAGCTTTAGAGGCAGCTGCTTGACATTGCATGCTGTTACTCAATTTATGATCTACTAGTACCCCCAGGTCTTTCTCAACAAGGGACTCTCCCAGATTTACTCCCCCAAGTACATATTTTGCCTTTGGATTATTGGCCCCCAGGTGCATAACCTTACATTTATCCACATTAAACCTCATTTGCCAAGTGGATGACCAAACATTCAGTTTGTCCAAGTCACCCTGCAGCCTATGAACATCCTCCATAGACTGTATTACACTACACAGTTTGGTATCATCTGCAAAAATAGACACAGTGCTATTAATTCCTACCTCTATATCATTAATAAATATATTAAATAGTAGTGGGCCAAGCACAGAACCCTGAGGTACACCACTCATAACTGGTGACCATTCAGAGTAGGAATCATTGACCACAACTCCCTGGATACGATACTTTAGCCAGTTTGCAATCCAATTGCAAATGATTTCTGCCAAACCAATAGCCCTAATTTTACCCATCAGGCGTCTATGAGGAACAGTGTCAAATGCCTTTGCAAAGTCCAAGAACACAATATCCACAGCTGCTCCTCCATCCAGGCACCTGCTCACCTCTTCATAGAAGCAGATAAGGTTAGTTTGACAACTTCTATTCTTAGTAAACCCATGCTGGCTGTCACTTATTATACTATTTGATGTCACATACTCCAGTATATAGTCTTTTACTAAACCTTCCAGTATTTTCCCCACAATGGAAGTTAAGCATACAGGCCTGTAATTGCCTGGCGAAGTTCTAGAGCCCTTTTTATATATTGGCACCATATTTGCCTTGCGCCAGTCACTTGGCACCACACCAGACATTACGGAATCCCTGAAGATGTTAGACAGCGGTACAGCAATAACAGAACTGAGTTCTTTAAGAACTCTGGGGTGTAACCCATCTGGTCCAGAAGCTTTGTACACTATCCACAGGGTAGGGCCTAACTTGCTGATCAGGGGGGGTCTCAGTGCTGAGACCCCCGCAGATCGCAAAAATGAGGTGTCCGTGGAACCCTTCGTTGCTCCGTCCAATTAATGGAGCAGACAGACACGCATAACCGTTCTGCTCCATTAATCCGTGCCGTGAACAGGGTCGGACTGGCCCACCGGAGGGCCGGTGGATCCTCCGGTGGGCCCCCGTTACCTCTGCTACGGCAGGGGCCTCCATCCTGATCTGAGGGCCCTGCTAGCAACGTTGCAAGGGTCCAAAGTGGGCCCCCGATATCTCCGCTCAGGCAGGGGCATCCATCCGAGGCTCCTGCCAGTGAGTGACAGCTCTGGTACTCGATGCGGCCGTAAGCGGGCACTCGAGTACCATCTCTGCTGTAATGCTATTGCCGAGTGTTCGGGCGATGCGGCCGTTTTGTCCCGTCACGCGCCGAACTGTGACCCCACGCTGCCGCGCATCAGCAATGGCATTACATTGTGAGTTCCACTGTCGCGGGGAGAAGAGAAGCGGAGGTAAGTGAATTTTTTTTATCTACTAGTCTAAATATATCATAGGGTGTCACAGTAGTAAGGGGTTACATATAATAGGGGACTCCATTGCAGGAATTAATATTAAAGGGGCCACTAGAATAGTAATCATAATAATGGGACTAGTTGCAGGAAAATATAATTAATGGCAACTAGAGTAGGAGTACTGTGCTGTGTCAATGTATACAGGATAGGAGTAGTAGTACTGTGCTGTGTCAATATATATAAGATAGGAGTAGTGGTACTGTGCTGTGTCAATATATACAAGATAGGAGTAGTGGTACTGTGCTGTATCAATATATACAGGATAGGAGTAGTAATGCTGTGCTGTGCCCATATATACAGGATAGGAGTAGTAGTACTGTGCCCATATTTACAGGATAGGAGTAGTAGTGCTGTGCCCATATACAGAGGATTGGAATAGTAGTGCTGTGCCCATATATACAGGATAGGAGTAGTAGTGCTGTGCTGTGCCCATATATACAGGATAGGTGTAGTAGTACTGTGCTGAGCTCATATATACAGGATAGGAGTAGTAATACAGTACTGTGCCCATATATACAGGATAGGAGTAGTAGTGCTGTGCCCATAAATACAGGATAGGAATAGTAGTGCTGTGCTGCGCCCATAAATACAGGATAGGTGTAGTAGTACTGTGCTGAGCTCATATATACAGGATAGGAGTAGTAGTACTGTGCTGTGCCCATATATACTGGATAGGAGTAGAAGTGTTTTGCTGTGCCCATATATACAGGATAGGAGTAGTAGTACTATGCTGAGCTCATATATACAGGATAGGAGTAGTAGTACTGTGCTGTGCCCATATCTACAGGATAGGAGTAGTAGTGCTGTGCCCATGAATACAGGATAGGAGTAGTAGTGCTGTGCTGTGCCCATAAATACAGGATAGGTGTAGTAGTACTGTGCTGAGCTCATATATACAGGATAGGAGTAGTAGTACTGTGCTGTGCCCATATATACTGGATAGGAGTAGAAGTGTTTTGCTGTGCCCATATATACAGGATAGGAGTAGTAGTACTATGCTGAGCTCATATATACAGGATAGGAGTAGTAGTACTGTGCTGTGCCCATATCTACAGGATAGGAGTAGTAGTGCTGTGCCCATAAATACAGGATAGGAATAGTAGTGCTGTGCCCATAAATACAGGATAGGTGTAGTAGCACTGTGCTGAGCTCATATATACAGGATAGGAGTAGTAGTACTGTGCTGTGCCCACATATACTGGATAGGAGTAGAAGTGTTTTACTGTGCCCATATATACAGGATAGGAGTAGTAGTACTGTGCTGAGCTCATATATACAGGATAGGAGTAGTAGTACTGTGCTGTGCCCATATCTACAGGATAGGAGTAATAGTGCTGTGCCCATAAATACAGGATAGGAGTAGTAGTGCTGTGCTGTGCCCATATATACAGGATAGGAGTAGTAGTACTGTGCTGAGCTCATATATACAGGATAGGAGTAGTAGTACTGTGCTGTGCCCACATATACTGGATAAGAGTAGAAGTGTTTTGCTGTGCCCATAAATACAGGATAGGAGTAGTAGTGCTGTGCCCATATATACAGGATAGGAGTAGTAGTGCTGTGCCCATATATACAGGATAGGAGTAGTAGTACTGTGCTGAGCTCATATATACAGGATAGGAGTAGTAGTACTGTGTTGTGTCCATAAATACAGTATAGGAGTAGTAGTGCTGTACTGTGCCCATATATACAGGTTAGGAGTAGTAGTACTGTGCTGAGCTCATATATACAGGATAGGAGTAGTAATACTGTACTGTGCCCATATATACAGGATAGGAGTAGTAGTACTGTGCTGTGTCAATATATACAAGATAGGAGTAGTAGTACTGTGCTGTGCCCATATATACAGGATAGGAGTTGTAGTGCTGTGCCCATAAATACAGGAAAGGAATAGTAGTGCTGTGCTGTGCCCATAAATACAGGATAGGTGTAGTAGTACTGTGCTGAGCTCATATATACAGGATAGGAGTAGTAGTACTGTGCTGTGTCAATATATACAAAATAGGAGTAGTAGTACTGTGCTGTGCCCATATATACAGGATATGAGTAGTAGTGCTGTGCCCATATATACAGGATATGAGTAGTAGTGCTGTGCCCATATTTACAGGATAGGTGTAGTAGTACTGTGCTGAGCTCATATATACAGGATAGGAGTAGTAGTGCTGTGCTGTGAGCATATATACAGGATAGGAGTAGTAGTGCTGTGCCCATAAATACAGGATAGGAGTAGTAGTGCTGTGCCCATATATACAGGATAGGAGTAGTAGTACTGTGCTGAGCTCATATATACAGGATAGGAGTAGTAGTACTGTGCTGTGCCCATATATACAGGATAGGAGTAGTAGTACTGTGCTGTGCCCATATATACAGGATAGGAATAGTAGTGTTGTGCCCATAAATACAGGATAGGTGTAGTAGTACTGTGCTGAGCTCATATATACAGGATAGGAGTAGTAATACTGTACTGTGCCCATATATACAGGATAGGAGTGGTAGTACTGTGCTATGTCAATATATACAAGATAGGAGTAGTAGTACTGTGCTTTGCCCATATATACAGGATAGGAGTAGTAGTGCTGTGCTGTGCCCATAAATGCAGGATAGGATTAGTAGTGCTGTTCCCATATATACAGGATAGGTGTAGTAGTACTGTGCTGTGCCCATATATACAGGATAGGAGTAGTAGTACTGTGCTGTGCCCATATAAACAGGATAGGAGTACTAGTACTGTGCTGTGCCCATATATACAGGATAGGAGTAGTAGTACTGTGCTGTGCCCATATATTCATGAAGGGAGTATTTATTAAGACTTCTATACAAAATATTTGATAAGAGGAGCAGTAAATATAAGAAAAATTAAGGAGAGCATTATATAAAACATAATTAATAAGTAGGAGCACTGTAAGACTGAAATGATTCATAGGAAATGATTAGAGATGAGCGAACATGCTTGTACGAGCTTGATGCTCGTTCGAGCATTAGCGTACTCGAAACTGCTCGTTGCTCGGACGAATACTTCACCCGCTCGAGAAAATGGCATCTCCCGCCGTTGTGATTTTTGGCTGCCAGAAACAGAGCCAATCACAAGCCAGGAGACTCTGCACTCCACCCAGCATGACGTGGTACCCTTACACGTCGATAGCAGTGGTTGGCTGGCCTGATCAGGTGACCCTGGAATAGACTAGCCCCTGCCCGCGCTGCTTGGTTCATTCTCTGTCTGGATGCCGCTAGGGAGAGAGCTGCTGCTGGTCAGGGAAAGCGTTAGGGTGTTCTATTACAATAGTGTTAGGCAGGAGTGATTCTACAAGAACCCAACAGCCCTTCTTAGGGCTACAATAACATTTAATTTTACTTTTTTTTGGTGGTTTGCCTGTGGCTGGGCTTGCTGCCATTAGTAGTGCAGCTAGTACCATATTGTGAGTAATTTGCAGGGAGACTTGCTACCGTTGTGTGTGCAGGGAGACTTGTGTTTAGCTCTTAGTGCCACACATATCCACCTCAAACACCGAAGTGGGACAATTTATTAGGGGTTTGATTTGAATTAGGCACAGTCTGCTGATTTTTTTTTTTTTTTACGTTTATTTCTTTTTATAACTCGAAGTAATCTGGCAAAGCAGTGTGCTTTCAGTGTAGGCTAGAAAATAGTCATAGGAGAACCCCAACGGCTTATTTAGGCCTACAATAGCGTTATATTTTACTTTTTTTGGTTTGCTTGTGGCTGGGCTTGCTGGCATTAGTAGTGCAGCTAGTACCATATTGTGAGGAATTTGCTGGGAGACTTGCGACCGTTGTGTTTAGCTCTTAGTGACAAACATATCCACATCAAACACCGAAGTGGGACAATTTATTAGGGGTTTGATTTGAATTAGGCACAGTCTGCTGATTTATTTTTTTTTACGTTTATTTCTTTTTAGAACTCAAAGTCATCAGGCACAGCACAAAATCCAGTTGTGTGCTGTCAGTGTAGGTTAGAAACTAGCCATAGCAATAGGATAGCTAAACACAAAAAAAAAAAAAAATTTAAAGTTTACACATTAATTTGGAAAATGTTTAACCTGAGGGCTAGGGGTAGAGGATGAGGTTGTGGACGTGGGCGTCCAACTACTGCAGGGTCATAGGCCGTGGTCCTGGGCGGGGTGAGACACCACCTGCTGATGAGGGAGCATGGGAACGCCGCAGAGCTACACTCCCTAGGTTCATCATGTCTCAAGTTACTGGGACTCGTGGTAGAGCACTGTTGAGGCCAGAACAGTGCGAACAGGTGATGTCGTGGATTGCGGACAATGCTTCTAGCCATTTGTCCACCAGTCAGTCTTCCACGCAGTCCACCCATGTCACCGAAATCAGCACTCCTCCAGCTCAGCCTCCTTCCCCCCAGTCTGCCCCCTCCCATCAAAATTTGGCATTTGAACCGGCATACTCTGAGGAACTGTTTTCTGGACCCTTCCCACAGTCACAAACCACTTGTCCGGTTGCTGCTGAGCTATTTTCCGATGCCCAGGTTTTCCACCGGTCGCAGTCTGTGGGTGATGATGACATTATTGACGTAGTGGAAGAAGAGGTGTCGGACGATGAGGAGACACGGTTGTCAGACAGTGTTGAAGTTGTTGTCAGGGCAGGAATTCCGAGGGGGGAGCAGACTGAGGGATCGGGTGATGATGAGGTGACAGACCCAAGCTGGGTTGATAGGCCGGGTGAACACAGTGCTTCTGAGACGGAGGCGAGTCCTATAGCAGAACAGGTTGGAAGAGGCAGTGGTGGGGCCAGAAGGAGAGGCAAGGCCAGAGCTGGTGCATCAGCGCCAAATGTTTCCCGTAGTCAAGCTCCCGTGGCGAGGGCTAGATTTTCAGAAGTCTGGAGGTTCTTTAAAGAAACACCGGATGACCGACGGACTGTGCTGAGCAACCTGTGCCAAACCAGGATCAGCAGGGGTTCCACCACTACTAGCTTAACTACCACCAGTATGCGCAGGCATATGAATGCTAAACACCCCACTCAATGGCACCAAGCCCGTTCACCTCCGGCCGGGCACACCACTGCTCCTTCCCCTGTGTCATCTGCTAGCCAGCTAGACGCTGGAGCGCAAAAGGAAGTATAGTGCAACCCACCCACACGCCCAAGCCCTCAACGTCCACATCTTCAAACTGTTTAGCCTGGAGATGCTGCCCTATAGGCTGGTAGAAACCGAGGCCTTTCGAAACCATATGGCGGCGGCCGCCCCTCGGTATTCGGTCCCTAGCTGCCACTATTTTTCCCGATGTGCCGTCCCAGCCGTGCACAAGCACGTGTCAGAGAACATCATCCGTGCCCTGACCAACGCCGTTTCTGACAAGGTCCACCTGACCACGGACACGTGGACGGGTGCTGCCGGGCAGGGCCACTATATATCGCTGACGGCACATTGGGTTAACTTGGTGGAGGCTGGGACCGAAGGCCTACTATGCCTCCTCCTCCTCCCACCCCTCCTCCAACTCCTCCTCTGAATTACCATCCGTGGGCATGGCGCCATCAGTCGGTAGCTCTAGGCGCAGCAGCAGTGCCATCGCTAAGCGACAGCAGGCGGTGCTCAAACTGCTGAGCCTAGGCGATAAAAGGCACACCGCCCAAGAGCTATTACAGGGAATCACGGCGCAGACTGATCTGTGGCTGGCACCGCTGAACCTGAAGCCAGGCATGGTTGTGTCTGACAACGGCCGTAACCTGGTGGCTCTGCATGCCTGGCCCATGTGTTAAATCTCATAGTTCAGCGTTTCCTCAAGACATACCCCAATCTGTCTGATTTGCTCACGAAGGTGCACAGCATCTGTGCGCATTTCAGGAAGTCCAGCACAAATGCTGCCGCCTCCAACTGCCCGCTCACCGACTGTTGTGTGATGTGCCCACGAGGTGGAATTCAACATTAACCATGTTATCCAGAGTTTACCAGCAGCGCAGAGCGATTGTAGACTGCCAGATGTCAACTTCCACCAGAACTGGTAGTCAGGTCAGTCAGCTTCCTCAAGTCTACAATGAGGAGTGGATGTGGATGTCTGATATCTGTCAGGTGGTGAGTAATTTTGAGGAGTCAACACAGATGGTCAATGGCGATGCCGCCATCATCAGCCTCACCATCCCGCTGCTTGGCCTGTTGAAAAACTTTCTGGTCAGCATGAAGTCGGAAGCTTTGCGCTCGTCACAAGAGACGGGGGAAGAAGATTCAATTGTTGATAGCCAAAGCACCCTTAGGTCTGTTTTTCAGCGCATATCGGAGGAGGTGGAGGAGGATGAGGAGGAAGAGGAGGAGAATGTTGGCGAGACAGAAGAGGGGACCATTGTTCAGTCCTTCACTGTTCAGCGTGTATGGGCAGAAGAAGAGGAGTTGGAGGAGATGGAGGAGGAGGAAATGGACAGTCAGGCCAGTGAGGGGAGTGAATTCTTGCGCGTTGGGACTCTGGCGCATATGGCAGATTTCATGCTAGGCTGCCTATCCCGTGACCCTCGAGTTCAAAGAATTTATTCCAGCACCGATTACTGGGTATTCACTATCCTGGACCCACGGTACAAGCAAAATCTTTCCACTCTCATCCCTGGAGAGGAAAGGAGTGTGAGAATGCATGAATTCCAGCAGGCCCTGGTGCACAAGCTGAAACAGTAATTCCCTTCTGACAGCGCTAGCGGCAGAGGGCGTACTTCTGCGGGACAAGTAGCGAGGGAGAGTAGGCGAGCAGGCAGCTTTTCCAGCACTGGCAGGGGTACGCTTTACAAGGCCTTTGCCAGTTTTATGTCACCCCAGCAAGACACTGTCACCTGTCCCCAGTCTCGGCAGAGTAGGGCTGATCTTTACAGAAAGATGGTGAGGGAGTACGTAGCTGACCATACCATCGTCCTAAATGATCACACAGCTCCCTACATCTACTGGGTTTCAAAGCTGGACATGTGGCACGAACTGGTGCTGTACGCCTTGGAGGTTCTTGCCTGCCCTGCTGCTAGCGTGTTGTCCGAGCGGGTTTTCAGTGCAGCTGATGGCATCATCACCGATAAGCGTACACGCCTGTCGACTGACAGGCTGACGCTTATCAAGATGAATAACGCCTGGATTTCTCAGGATTTCCATTCTCCACCAGGTGAAAGAAGCTCAACCTGAATAATGTATGCACTCCTCCTCCTCCTCATTGTCCTCCTTCTCCTCCTCTTTGTACACTAGAGCAGAGGAAACTAGCTATTTTGTGCCAGGGCCAACTGGCTCTAGATATAGTACTCTATGTATTTAATTTTTCTGGAGGGCCACCTACCCGGTCCTCTGTTTTAAACAATTTTTGGGAGTGCCACATACAGACACTCAATCTATTTAATTTTTCTAGAGGACCACCTACCTGCTCCGCTGGTTTGAAAACTTTTTTGGACTGCCACATACAGGCACTATCCAAATTAAATTGTTTCCATAGCAGCCTCCACACGTCGTCTTTTTAGCTGCCTCCACACGTCATCGCCATAGCTGCCTCCAAAAGTCGTCCAAATAGCTGCCTCCATACATGTTCTCCTTATCAAACGAACTGTGTCAGGCAGAATTTTGGGTTGTTTTCATGGCTTCCACATCAAACTTGTTAACTTTGTCGCCACCCTGCTGTGTAAGCCACAAAATATACTGGCAAACTTTAATCATTTACCGATATAATTTCAGCGCTTCTTGCGCATCCGTTTACATTCCCCTCACCCGCCATATCCCAAACTTATAAGAACACTACTACACTTCATCTTATACAAAAGGTTCTTAGAAGTGCTGTTTGGGGAGTAGCCTAGAGACAGGGGCTTGGATAGGCGAAAGCTCGACTGGCAGCGGAGCGCCAACTCCATCCCAATATCCAACTAACATAGTTTTAACTGCAGCACCTTTAATCTACTACTAGTTCACTGCCTCCATACATCGTCCCCTAATCAAACGAGCTGTGTCAGGCAGAATTTTCAGGTGTTTCACCAGATACATAGTGGAACTCGGCCCATCTGTCGCCGCCATGCTGGAGACCTGAAGTTGCAATCATAGCAGCTCAATATGGATGCCCCATACTGTCGCTCTTAATCATGGAACCATTTCCGAAAAAACTATTAAAAATAGAACCACTATGCTATTCCATTATTCCTAGGTGAAATATTCAAACGACCCGGCCTGCTTTGAAAATTATAATTTTTTCAAAGTAAACGCTTCTGGCCCCCAGGCCCATTTTGGGTGGGGAGGAGCCGAGAGACAGGGGCTTGGACAGGCGAAAGCTCGCCTGGCAGTGGACCGCCAGCTCCACCCCAAGATTAGGCAGCCTCAGAGGCATCCATGCATGCTGCCTCTGCTGTTTCCTGTCCATTTTGTCTCCACGATCCTCCACAGCGTCCACCAATGTCTCCATGCGCAACTTTCAACTCTCTATACCCCAGACGCTGGAGCACGAGAGGATATGCAGCACATCATCCCCTTATTAAACTAGCTGTGTCAGGCAGAATTTTCAGGTGTTTCACCAGATACATAGTGGAACTCGGCCCATCTGTCGCCGCCATGCTGGAGACCTGAAGTTGCAATCATAGCAGCAACATATGAATGCCCCATACTGTCGCTCTTAATCATGGAAGTCGTCTTCATGGCTGCCTCCACATGTCGTCCTCTTATCAAAAGAGCTGTGTCACGCTCATTTTTCGGGTGTTTAACCAGATACGTTATGGAACTTGGTCACTATGTCGCCACCATGCTGTGTTATCGACTAAATATACCGTCAACCTTTTGTTCACATAGGAAATCATTTCAGCACTTCTTGCTCACCTCCTTTGGTTCCTCTCTGCCACCCATTGGTTTGAAGCATGAGTCCATTTAGGGTATGTCGCCATGACATTCTCTAGCCTGCCGCTGCTGCCGCTGCCTCTGCATGCCATCCCCTATAGTGTCAGGGTCAATTATTGGATGTTTTAGATGCTATCTAGCCTCATTCGGTCACTCTGTCATGGCAATGCTGTTGCCCATAATTTTGGCATAATGGTACGATTAAGCAGCCTCAGAGGCATCCATGCATGCTGCCCCTGTGGTTTCCTGTCCATTTCCGTGGTGTTTCCATCATTTTCTGAGGTTCCCAGGTGTTTGGCCAAGCTTCCCTGTGCAGAGCCTTGGTCCCCTTGAAAAATGCTCGAGTCTCCCATTGACTTCAATGGGGCTCGTTATTCGAGACGAGCACTCGAGCATCGGGAAAAGTTTGTCTCGAATAACGAGTACCCGAGCATTTTAGTGCTCGCTCATCTCTAGAAATAATATATTATAAAAATTAAGGGAATTATGTCCAATTTCATTTATTAGGTGTATCATATTGTTTACTCAGGGGTGTGTATTGTAGCATACTGAGGAGTCGCAATGTAATATTTGATTTATTTAGAGGGCACAGTATTGTTTTTGTTATGGGAGTATATTTGGTATTGGTGGGGGGCACAATGTGGTCAGTTGTGTTCTGAGTGGTAAATGTTATTTAAGAGCACAGAGTTACCCAGGTGACAATAGTCACCTGGGTATCGGTCAAATTTTTAGTTGCACAGTGTGGAAATGTGCCACACAGAGATGAAGATATCTGGTGGAAAATTCTCCAGTGATAAGAAAAAAAAGGGAGAAGTTGATCTGCAGTTCAGTACCCAAAGGAGAAGACGTGTGACATGTGAGGTACTGAATCCCACTTCTGAGTCTGATAATTATGTAATTACTGACTAACTATCACTGATGTAATTACTGAATAACTATCTAGACTATTTCTATAATGTCAGTGTCTAGTCTTCTTATGTGGTGCAGAGAACATACGTAGAATGTGAAGGGTTATAGTTAGTTATTCTTATAGGTCAGTTAGTGCTAAGCACAATGCAGCTACTGTGAACTGCAGTGAAATAACGAATATTTCTAGGTAGCGGTATGGTGGGTCCCCAGAATCAATTTCTCTGGTAGGCCCCAGGCACCCCAGCCCAACCCTGGCCGTGAACCCCTCGTTTTCACGATCTGCAGCGGTCTCAGCACCTAAATCCCCTCTGATAAGCTATCCCATGGCTAGGGCCTAACTTTCCTTTGTGGGAAAACCCATTTAGCTATTTATTTGCCCAGTGTAAAGGTACATTCAGAATGCTGTAATCCTCCTTCTACCTAATTCCCAGGCAGATATCAATTACATATTTAGGGCTTATGTCATGTGAAACTGAGAAGGCAAATCAATACGTAAATACAAATATTAATCTGCTCAGCTCCTCATACGTGAACATGCTACCAGTAGACTACGCACATGTGTGCATTTTTTTGTTTGTGGGTAATCGTGATTCCAGAATGAACATAAACATAGAACTAGATACATTAACCCCTTAGTGACCAAGTTCATTTGCGCCCTGATGACCAAGATCTATTTTTGAAAACCAGCATGTGTCACTTTAGTCGGTTATTAATTTAGAAGGCTTTAACTTACTCAAGTGTTTGGGGTTTTTTTGGGGGGGGGTTGTGACATATTGTACTTCAAGTTAGTGGAACACTTTGGTTGTTATAATTAGCATTTATTTAAGAAAAAAGATAAATTTGGTAAACATTTTGAAAAAAATTGCTATTTTCAAATTTCAAAATGTTCTGTTTTTCAAACTGATAGCAACTAATTTGGGAAGTAAGACTAACATTTACCATTTCTCAGCTTTGTGCTGGCGTCATTTTAGAAGTGTCCTTTTGTTTTATTATGGCGATAGAAAGATCACAAATCGAACAGCATTCTCTAAAATTTTCAAGAAAATTTTTGCATCAATTATATTAGGGCCCTTTCATTTCTATAGGGGTTTTGGAAGTTCTGTTAACCCTCCCCCCCCACATATCACCCCTTTCTATTTAACCACCAAAACTATTTAAAACACCACTTTGGAAGCTTGTTAACCCTTTAAGTATTTTACAGAACTTCAAACAAAATGAAGGTTTGATTTGGAATTCACTAATATCTATCTTTAATACGTTCATTTAGCCCTAAAATTTACCCAAATAAACTGAATAAAAGTAGGAAATGCATCCACGAATATATTGTACAGTTTTTTTTTTCCAGAGTAAGAGGAGATGTAATCTGCCATGACGTGTTTGTAGAGCCCCTGTGCTCGCGTTCACACGTGCCATTTTAGTTGCGTTGAAACACAATCTAAAGGGCTCCATCTGCAATCAGACATTGGGAAAATTGCATTTACTTTGCGTTTAATTAAAATGGAAACACAATGGGGCACATGTATCATAGTTTTAGCTAGGCAAATTGTCTTTTTTTTGTGACTTTTGTTGGCACTCTTAAAGTGCACCCCAGTCTGCACCTTTTGCAGTGTGCCTCATGTATCTTAACTTTCCAGATGTTCCGTGCAACATTTCACCTTTTTTTTTCATGGACCCGATTTTAACATGTAAATTGGAATTATTTCACATGCTTTAACTGTTTAACATTTTGCACAGTAACCTCTTTCGTCTCCTAAGCTGTTGTAATTAGTTTCAAAATGCATTAAAAAACGCAATTAAACCGCTATGTGTGACCTCACCCTTAAAAAAAAAAAGTTAAAATTTAAGGGTGAGGTCACACGTAGCGGTTTAATTGCATTTTAACTGCATTTTGAAACTAATTACAACAACTGAGGAGAGGTGATTTGCCTTATTTCATTACTGTTAACATTTGGGTTTACAAAACGCAATATAAATGCCGCGTTAATGCATGTGTTAACATTGCGTTTACTATGCGTTTTTTAAATTCAAATGTTAACAGTAATGAAATAATGCATCACAAGCAGAAACTAGCCGCCGAAAGTCTCTAAAATTCACCTCAGAGAAACCAAACTATGATACATGTGCTCCAATGTTCCCAAAATATGTTATCACGAGTGCAGCCTTTGGATTGTGTTTCCAAATGAAACTAAAAGGCCACATGTGAGTGTCCTCAAGTACCACAAACCTTTATCCCAGAGAATTTGTAAACTTTTTATCATGGTATAGTGGGCACTTTAACCCCTTGTCACTGATGGGCTTTTTTACAAAAAGAGCTGTGTGAGGGCTAGTTTTTTGTGTAACAAATCGTACTTCCTAGTGACAGTATTTTAGATTCCATCCCATGTTCTGGGAAGTGGAAATATTATTCAAAATGTGGTAATATTGACAAGAACCCACATCTGCGCCATTTTCTTGTGGGCTCTGTTTTTACACCTTTCACTGTACATTCCAAATGGCATCTCTAGTACATTCTTTGGTTCAGTATGATGACAGAGATACCAAATTTATATAGGTTTGTACCTTTTGTACCGGAAAAAAAATTACCACTTTTACCATATTCTGGCTCCAATTAGTATGGAGTTGGCTAAGGTGACAGATCAGTTTTTTTTTTTTTTTTCAATTCTTTATTTTAAATTTTTCAAAGAGAACACATTTTTTTTACATATGCTTCAATAAGACAAAAATACAATCCATATGTAAATAACATACCCACCCCCCCCCCAGATCCCAAGGGTTAACAACCCAATACAATATCATATCCTATATGTCTAGTTGTGTCTTCTAGTGTCTCTAATGTCTAATGTCTAACCAATCTCTAATGTCGGACTCCGGTAATATCCTAAGGTAAAGTAGCAGAGCATGGTAAAGAGAGGAAGTATTAGGCAGACCTACAAAAAAAAAAAAAAAAAAGGGGGCAAATTAAGTTATAAAATTATACTCCCTCTCCCATTTCTCTGTCCCCAGCCCCCACACCCCCACACAACTATGAACAGTGTTCTTCAAAGAGTCTCTTATAGTCTACTGTAGACTGTAATTCCACCCAGTTTCCCCATATCTCCTGATGTCTTGCATGTTTTCCTCTCAATTCTTGACATGTGTAGTAGTCCAACAGGAAGATCCAATTCTATATCACCCTGTTCTAATTGACTCAGTATTTGTCCTACTAGATTCCAAAGATGGCAGATACTGGGGCATTCCCAAAAGATATGTACTAAGGTGCCTCTATATCTTTCACATCTCCAACATAGTGATGAGACGGATGGATACATCTTGTTCAATACTTCAGGGACTCTATACCATCTTGATAATATCTTAAATCCTAGTTCCTGTGTATTAGAAGCAATTGAGGAGTTATGCACCAAGGTATAGATCCGATTTGCCTGTTGCTCTGTTATACTTAACCCAAAATCTCTCTCCCATTTCACCATAAATTTTTTTCTATTTCTACTCTCTCCTTCTCTTAACTGTTTATATATTACTGAGGGGGAATGGGCTTTATGTCCCTCCCCCAGGCAACTTTCCTCAAATGTTGTTAATTTTCTACAGAATGAGCTAGCTTGTGGTAGGGATTTCAGAAAGTGATGTAGTTTGATTGCTCGCCAATACCCCAATCGGCTAGGTGTCTCTTGCCTGATCAGGTCCTCCAAAGTCCACCACTCATTTCCTTTCATATAATCTCTAACACTCACCCTCCCAAATTGGGTCCATTCTCTAAACTTCTGATCTTCTCTTCCTGGTTTAAACTTAATGTTGTTTAAGATAGGATATAATGGTGAGGTAGAGGGAGATAAAGTAGAGCCCTGAAGGAATTTATTACATATTCTTAGTGTGGGTGATATACTAGGATGTTTAAAGTCAGATAGAGAGAGAGATGGGGCCCATGGGGCACCTTTAAGGTGGATAGGGGTTACATTCTCTTCTATTTATACCCACAGTTTTGAGTCTTTATGTCTATGCCAATCTACTACCCTTGAAAGGTGTGTAGTAGAGATGAGCGAGCACTAAAATGCTCGGGTACTCGTTATTCGAGAAAAACTTTTCCCGATGCTCGAGTGCTCGTCTCGAATAACGAGCCCCATTGAAGTCAATGGGAGACTCGAGCATTTTTCAAGGGGACCAAGGCTCTGCACAGGGAAGCTTGGCCAAACACCTGGGAACCTCAGAAAAGGATGGAAACACCACGGAAATGGACAGGAAACAGCAGGGGCAGCATGCATGGATGCCTCTAAGGCTGCTTAATCGCACCATTATGCAAAAATTATGGGCAACAGCATGGCCATGACAGAGTGACGGAATGAGGCTAGATAGCATCTAAAACATGCAATAATTGACCCTGACACTATAGGGGACGGCATGCAGGAGGCAGCAACAGCAGTGGCAGGCTAGAGAGTGTCATGGCGACATACCCTAAATGGACTCAGGTTTCACCAAAGGAGGTGAAATGATTTCCTATGTGAACAAAAGGTTGACGGTATATTTAGTCGATAACACAGCATGGTGGCGACATAGTGACCAAGTTCCATAACGTATCTGGTGAAACACCCGAAAAATGAGCCTGACACAGCTCTTTTGATAAGGGGACGACATGTGGAGGCAGCCATGGAGACGACTTCCATGATTAAGAGCGACCGTATGGGGCATTCATATTGCGCTGCTATGAGTGCAACTTCAGGTCTCCAGCATGGCGGCGACTGATGGGCCGAGTTCCACTATGTATCTGGTGAAACACCTGAAAATTCTGCCTGACACAGCTCGTTTGATAAGGGGATGATTTGCTGCATATCCTCTTGGGCTCCAGCGTCTGGGGTATAGAGAGTTGAAATGAGACATTGGTGGACGCTGTGGAGGATCGTGGAGGCAAAATGGACAGGAAACAGCAGGGGCAGCATGCATGGATGCCTCTGAGGCTGCCTAATCTTGGGATGGAGCTGGCGGTCCACTGCCAGACGAGATTTCGCCTGTCCAAGCCCCTGTCTCTCGGCTCCTCCCCACCCAAAATGGGCCTGGGGGCCAGAAGCGTTTACTTTGAAAAAATTATAATTTTCAAAGCAGGCCGGGTCGTTTGAATATTTCACCTAGGAATAATGGAATAGCATAGTGGTTCTATTTTTAATTGTTTTTACGGAAATGGTTCCATGATTAAGAGCGACAGTATGGGGCATCCATATTGCGCTGCTATGATTGCAACTTCAGGTCTCCAGCATGGCGGCGACAGATGGGCCGAGTTCCACTATGTATCTGGTGAAACACCTGAAAATTCTGCCTGACACAGCTCGTTTGATAAGGGGACCATGTATGGAGGCAGTGAACTAGTAGTAGATTAAAGACACTGCAGTTAATACTATGTTAGTTGGATCTTGAGATGGAGCTGGCGCTCCGCTGCCAGGCGAGCTTTCACCAATCCAAGCCCCTGTCTCTAGGCTACTCCCCAAACAGCACTTCTAAGAACCTTTTGTATAAGATGAAGTGTAGTAGTGTTCTTATAAGTTTGGGATATGGCGGGTGAGGGGAATGTAAACAGATGCGCAAGAAGCGCTGAAATAATATCGGTAAATGATAAAAGTTTGCCAGTATATTTTGTGGATTACACAGCAGGGTGGCGACAAAGTTAACAAGTTTGATGTGGAATCCATAAAAACAACCCAAAATTCTGCCTGACACCGTTCATTTGATAAGGAGACCATGTATGGAGGCAGCTATATGGACGACTTTTGGAGGCAGCTATGGCGATGACGTGTGGAGGTAGCAATGGAGGCAACGTGTGGAGCCAGCTAAAAAGACGACATGTGGAGGCTGCTATGGAGACAATTTAATTTGGATAGTGCCTGTATGTGGCAGTCCAAAAAAGTTTTCAAACCAGAGGAGCAGGTAGGTGGTCCTCCAGAAAAATTAAATAAATTGAGTGCCTGTATGTGGCACTCCCAAAAATTGCTTAAAACAGAGGACCGGGTAGGTGGCCCTCCAGAAAAATTAAATACATAGAGTACTATAGCTAGAGCCAGTTGGCCCTGGCAAAAAATAGCCAGTTTCCTCTGCTTTAGTGTACAAAGAGGAGGAGAAGGAGGACAATGGGGAAGAGGAGTGCATACATTATTCAGGTTGAGCTTCTTTCACCTGGTGGAGAATGAAAATCCGGAGAAATCCAGGCTTTATTCATCTTGATAAGCGTCAGCCTGTCAGCGCTGTCAGTCGACAGGCATGTACGCTTATCGGTGATGATGCCACCAGCTGCACTGAAAACCCGCTCGGGCAACACGCTAGCGGCAGGGCAGGCAAGAATCTACAAGGCGTACAGCGCCAGTTTGTGCCACATGTCCAGCTTTGAAACCCAGTAGTTGTAGGGAGCTGTGTGATCATTTAGGACGATGGTATGGTCAGCTACGTACTCCCTCACCATCTTTCTGTAAAGATCCGCCCTTCTCTGCCGAGACTGGGGACAGGTGACAGTGTCTTGCTGGGGTGACATAAAACTGGCAAAGGCCTTGTAAAGCGTACCCCTGCCAGTGCTGGAAAAGCTGCCTGCTCGCCTACTCTCCCTCGCTACTTGTCCCGCAGAAGTACGCCCTCTGCCGCTAGCGCTGTCAGAAGGGAAATACTGTTTCAGCTTGTGCACCAGGGCCTGCTGCTATTCATGCATTCTCACACTCCTTTCCTCTCCAGGGATGAGAGTGGAAAGATTTTGCTTGTACCGTGGGTCCAGGAGAGTGAATACCCAGTAATCGGTGCTGAAATAAATTCTTTGAACGCGAGGGTAACGAGTCCAAATGCGCAAGAATTCACTCCCCTCACTGGCCTGACTGTCCATTTCCTCCTCCTCCAACTCCTCTTCTTCTGCCCATACACGCCGAACAGTTAAGGACTGAACAATGGTCCCCTCTTCTGTCTCGCCAACATTCTCCTCCTCTTCCTCCTCCGATATGCGCTGAGAAACAGACCTAAGGGTGCTTTGGCTATCAACAAGGGAATCTTCTTCCCCCGTCTCTTGTGACGAGCGCAAAGCTTCCGACTTCATGCTGACCAGAGAGTTTTTCAACAGGCCAAGCAGTGGGATGGTGAGGCTGATGATGGCGGCATCGCCACTGACCATCTTTGTTGACTCCTCAAAGTTACTCAGCACCTGACAGATATCAGACATCCACGTCCACTCTTCATTGTAGACTTGAGGAAGCTGACTGACCTGACTACCAGTTCTGGTGGAAGTTGACATCTGGCAGTCTACAATCGCTCTGCGCTGCTGGTAAACTCTGGATAACATGGTTAATGTTGAATTCCACCTCGTGGGCACGTCGCACAACAGTCGGTGAGCGGGCAGTTGGAGGCGGCGCTGCATTGCCCTGAGAGTGGCACCATCTGTGCTGGACTTCCTGAAATGCGCACAGATGCTGCGCACCTTCGTGAGCAAATCAGACAGATTGGGGTATGTCTTGAGGAAACGCTGAACTATGAGATTTAACACATGGGCCAGGCATGGCACATGTTTCAGTCTGCCGAGTTGCAGAGCGCCACCAGGTTGCGGCCGTTCTCACACACAACCATGCCAGGCTTCAGGTTCAGCGGTGCCAGCCACAGATCGGTCTGCGCCGTGATGCCCTGTAATAGCTCTTGGGCGGTGTGCCTTTTATCGCCTAGGCTCAGCAGTTTGAGCACCGCCTGCTGTTGCTTAGCGACGGCACTGCTGCTTTGCCTAGAGCTACCGACTGATGGCGCCATGCCCACGGATGGAAATTCGGAGGAGGAGGTGGAGGAGGGGTGGGAGGAGGAGGAGGCATAGTAGGCCTTTGAGACCTGGACCGAGGTAGGCCCCGCAATCCTCGGCGTCGGCAGTATATGAGCAGCCCCAGGGTCAGACTCGGTCCCAGCCTCCACCAAGTTAAGCCAATGTGCCGTCAGCGATATATAGTGACCCTGCCCGGCAGCACTCGTCCACGTGTCCGTGGCCAGGTGGACCTTGTCAGAAACGGCGTTGGTCAGGGCACGGATGATGTTCTCTGACACGTGCTTGTGCAGGGCTGGGACAGCACATCGGGAAGAGTAGCGGCGGCTGGGGACCAAATACCGAGGGGCGGCCGCCGCCATGAGGTTTCGAAAGGCCTCGCTCTCTACCAGCCTATAGCGCAGCATCTCCAGGCTAAGCAACTTGGAGATGTGGACGTTGAGGGCTTGGGTGTGTGGGTGGGTTGCGCTATACTTCCTTTTGCGCTCCAGCGTCTGAGGAATGGAGAGCTGAACGCTGGTGGATGCTGTGGAGGATCGTGGAGGCGAAGATGGGGTTTTCGCATGGGAGGTGTTTGGGCCGTGGTCCTGGGCAGGGGGCTGACTAGCAGATGACACAGGGGAAGGAGCAGTGGTGTGCCCGGCCGGAGGTGAATGGGCTTGGTGCCATTGAGTGGGGTGTTTAGCATTCATATGCCTGCGCATACTGGTGGTAGTTAAGCTAGTAGTGGTGGAAACCCTGCTGATCCTGGTTTGGCAAAGGTTGCACACCACAGTCCGTCGGTCATCCGGTGTTTCTTTAAAGAACCTCCAGACTTCTGAAAATCTAGCCCTCACCACGGGAGCTTGACTACGGGCAACATTTGGCGCTGATGCACCAGCTCTGGCCCTGCCTCTCCATCTGGCCCCACCACTGCCTTTTCCAACCTGTTCTGCTATAGGACTCGCCTCCGTCTCAGAAGCACTGTGTTCACCCGGCCTATCAACCCAGCTTGGGTCTGTCACCTCATCATCCTCCGATCCCTCAGTCTGCTCCCCTCTCGGACTTCCTGTCCTGACAACAACTTCACCACTGTCTGACAACCGTGTCTCCTCATCGTCCGACACCTCTTTACACACTTCTTCCACTACGTCAATAATGTCATCATCACCCACAGACTGCGACCGGTGGAAAACCTGGGCATCGGAAAATTGCTCAGCAGCAACCGGACAAGTGGTTTGTGACTGTGGGAAGGGTCCAGCAAACAGTTCCTCAGAGTATGCCGGTTCAAATGCCAAATTTTGCTGGGAGGGGGCAGACTGGGGGGAAGGAGGCTGAGGTGGAGGAGCTGGAGGAGTGCTGATTTCGGTGACATGGGTGGACTGCGTGGAAGACTGACTGGTGGACAAATGGCTAGAAGCATTGTCCGCAATCCACGACATCACCTGTTCGCACTGTTCTGGCCTCAACAGTGCTCTACCACGAGTCCCAGTAACTTGAGACAGGGGACCTAGGGAGAGTACCTAGGGAGTGTAGCTCTGCGGCGTTCCCCTGCTCCCTCATCAACAGGTGGTGTCTCACCCCGCCCAGGACCACGGCCTCTGACCCCTGCAGTAGGTGGACGCCCACGTCCACGCTCTCGTCCTCTACCCCTAACCCTCGGGTTAAACATTTTTAAAATTAAAGTGTAAACTTCAAATTTTTTTTTTTGTGTTTTTTTTTAAACAAAACGATGCTATCCTATTGCTATGGCTAGATTCTAACCTACACTGACAGCACACAACTGGATTTTGTGCTGTGCAAGATGACTTTGAGTTATAATAGAAATAAACGTAAAACAAAAATAAATCAGCAGACTCTGCCTAATTCAAATCAAACCCCTAATAAATTGTCCCACTTCGGTGTTTGAGGTGGATATGTGTGTCACTAAGAGCTAAACACAACGGTCGCAAGTCTCCCTGCAAATTCCTCCCAATATGGTACTAGCTGCACTACTAATGCCAGCAAGCCCAGCCACAAGCAAACCAAAAAAAAAAGGAAAATATAACGCTATTGTAGGCCTAAATAAGCCGTTGGGGTTCTCCTAAGGCTATTTTCTAGCCCACACTCAAAGCACACTGCTTTGGCAGATTACTGTGAGTTCTAAAAAGAAATAAACGTAAAAAAAAATAAATCAGCAGCCTCGGCGTATTTCAAATCAAACCCCTAATAAATTGTCCCACTTCAGTGTTTGAGGTGGATATGTGTGACACTAAGAGCTAAACACAACGGTGGCAAGTCTCCCTGCAAATTCCTCACAATATGGTACTAGCTGCACTACTAATGCCAGCAAGCCCAGCCACAAGCAAATCAAAAAAAAAGGAAAATATAATGCTATTGTAGGCCTAAATAAGCCGTTGTGGTTCTCCTATGGCTATTTTCTAGCCCACACTCAAAGCACACTGCTTTGGCAGATTACTGTGAGTTCTAAAAAGAAATAAACGTAAAAAAAAATAAATCAGCAGCCTCGGCGTATTTCAAATCAAACCCCTAATAAATTGTCCCACTTCAGTGTTTGAGGTGGATATGTGTGTCACTAAGAGCTAAACACAAGTCTCCCTGCAAATTACTCACAATATGGTACTAGCTGCACTACTAATAGCAGCAAGGCCAGCCACAAGCAAACCAAAAAAAAAAAAAGGAAAATAAAACGTTATTGTAGCCCTAAGAAGGACTGTTGGGTTCTTGTAGAATCACTCCTGCCTAACACTATTCTAATAGAACACCCTAACGCTTTCCCTGACCAGCAGCAGCTCTCTCCCTAGCGGCATCCAGACAGAGAATGACGCGAGCAGCGCGGGCAGGGGCTAGTCTATTCCAGGGTCACCTGATCTGGCCAGCCAACCACTGCTATCGACGTGTAAGGGTACCACATCATGCTGGGTGGAGTGCAGAGTCTCCTGGCTTGTGATTGGCTCTTTTTTTGGCCGCCAAAAAGCAAAACGGTGGGAGATGCCATTTTCTCAAGCGGGCAAAGTATTCGTCCGAGCAACGAGCAGTTTCGAGTACGCTAATGCTCGAACGAGCATCAAGCTTGGACGAGTATGTTCGCTCATCTCTAGTGTGTAGCTATGTAGTACTTAAATATGTCAGGGACTCCCAATCCTCCTTTGTGTTTTAGCATGTATAGAAGTTCTAGCTTTTTTTCCTCTCCAAATACAGGAAAAGATACGTGTTGACAGTTTCCCGAAAAAGGATTTAAGTATAAAAATCTGCCTGTAGAAGATATTAGATTCTTGGAAGTAAATTCATTTTTACTATAGAACATCTGCCAAACCATATAAAAGTCCCTTTACCCCAAGTCCCTCTCTGCTTGACCTAGCAAAGGTATAAAGTTGCTTCTAAACAATCTATTTAAATCTGCCGTTAGAGCTATTCCCAGGTATCTAATCTAGTCCGTTCTCCACTTAAAAGGAAATTTCTCCCTCAATCTAGCATCTTCTCCGCTGGGAATAGAGATATTTAATTTTTCGGATTTATTTAAGTTGATTTTATATAATGATAACTTAGAGTAATTTTGTAATTCAGCCATGAGATTGGGTAGGGAGATACTTGGCCTAGCTATAAAGAATAATAAGTCATCTGCATATGCAGAGACCTTGTGGTTCCGCAACCCTATTTTGATACCCTCTATGTCTCTATTCGCTGTCTCTACACAGAAGGTGTTCCATAACCTGAGCAAAAATGAGAGGGGAGAGAGGACATCCCTGTCTAGTTCCATTTGAGATAGGGAAAAAGTTAGAAGTCTTCCCATTTATCTTAACTGCTGCAGTTGGGTTATTATATACGGCCCCAATCCATGATTGCATGCCCCTCCCCAACCATATATAGCTTAGGTGGGAGTTTTTAATAAAATCCCAACGAATCCTATCGAATGCTTTCTCTGCGTCGGCAGATAGAAGTACAGCAGGGATGTCCCCTCTCTGGATCTTGTGTATCACATCAATTGCTCTTGTAGTCCCATCTCTGGCTTCCCTAGTGTGCATAAAGCCAATTTGGTCCCTATGAATTACTTTTGACAGAAATGGTGAAAGGCACGAAGCCAGAATATTAGCAAATAATTTCAGATCAACATTCAATAATGAAATCGGTCTGTAATTTGCACAAAGATCCGGGTCCTTGCCTTCTTTATGTATTACGGAAATATGTACTCTCAGTAGCCAGGAGGGCAAGGGTGTATTTGGTTGTATTGTATTGAATGTCTTAAGGAATTTCCCTTGGAGTTGCGGGAGAAACGTTTTATAATATTTTATTGTAAACCCGTCCGGCACTGCATGTTGATGTTGTTGATATGGTATCCTGAAGTTCCTGTGCATTTATAGGTCTATCTAATTCCTCCATCGCTCCTTCAGGTATTTTGGGCATCCCTGAATCTTCAAGGTACTTTTGTATTGCCAAATTTAAGGCCGAGGGATCTTCTCCCCCCTTAATTTTATATAAATCAAAGTAATATTTATCAAATGCTTCTAAGATTTGGACAGGTAATGTGACTAACTGGTTTTGTGAGTTTACAATCTTTGGAATATATGTCTTATTCCTCTGCACTCTCAGGGCTCGTGCTAGGGTCTTCCCTGGCTTATTTCCGAATTCATTAAAATGTCGACGGCATTTTTGAAGGGTAGCTTTGGCTTTACAAAATATCAGTGATATTTTAAACACTGATATTTTGTAAAGCCAAAGCTACCCTTCAAAAATGCCGTCGACATTTTAATGAATTCGGAAATAAGCCAGGGAAGATATTGCTCTCTAAGTTAACTTAAACGGGTCCCTAGATTCTGTTGGGTTGTCCTCTTATGTATTTTCTCTATATATTGGATTTCTTTGAGTAGCTCTTCTACTTTAGCGTTATGTTTTTTCTTAATTCGGGATCCTATTTCTACTAACATGTCCCTAATATGGTTTTTATGGGCTTCCCACAACCATTGTTTAGTGATATCTGGTGTATCATTTTGATCAAAGAAATTTGATATTTTTATTGAAAGTTCTTCGATTCGGGTCGTCTAACAAACACTCATTTAATTTCCAGTCCCAACCCTTCGCTTGTGCAGGAGGAAGGGCTAAAGAAATAGATATCAAAGCATGATCCGAGTAAGAGATCGGGAAAATATTTGCGTCTCTAAAGAAAGGTGTGTTAAAGAATGATCTGGCAAAAAGAAATAATCAATTCGAGAATATATGTTATGGACATGTGAGAAAAATGCAAAGTCTTTTTCATTCGGATGGAGTATTCTCCACGTATCTACTACTTGAAAAGAGTGCAACACTTTTTGTGCTGAGCTTAGGGTACCCGGGGAGAGCCATGACCTACCACTAGATGTATCTAGAATTTGATCCAAAGCCATATTCATATCCCCCCCCCCCCCAAGACAAGTGTTCCCTTGATGAATTCCCCTATTTCTTGGACAATCCCCTTGAGGGCCTTTACTTGTCCATTATTTGAGAGATAGATTGACCCAAATGTGTATAGGGCTGAGGCTTTTTTCCCTTTGACAAAAATGTATCGTCCTTCTGCATCAGTCTTTCTATCCAACAACTCCCAAGGAGTATTTTTAGAGAAAATAATAGAGGTCCCTTTAGTTTTGGAGTCAAGAGATGGGCTGTGATATACAATTGGATAATCCCTGTCATATAACCTAGGGATTGATCTGCACAAAAATGTGTTTCCTGAATAAATGCTATGGAGGTTTTTTGTTTTTTAAGTAGTCATGGCAAAGAGACCCTTTTCTCAGGTATATTTAAACCCTTTGTATTCAGGGATATTATTTGTAGCTGATCCATGTTTATTCAGGAATCCCTACAGTGTATAATTTAATTAGGAGACTCTATGCGTGAGGGGTGACAGATCAGTTTTTATTACAATTTTTATGTGTTGCTAAATGGAAAAAAAGTGTTACGGGGTTCACCACCAGGAATAAACATTTTTATAGACATGGAATTTTGGGATGCGGTGATACCTAATATTTTGTGGAGTTTTTGAGGTTTTTTTATATTATTTATTGTTTTATATGTGTTAGGGTCTCTTGTGACATTTTAATGAATTTTATTTTTTATTTTTTTCATTTTTACAATACTATCATATGAACTTGTCATAATGTGATCCCTAGTTCATACTAATGCACTGCAATAACCACGTATTGCAGAGCATTAGAAGTGTCATCCTGTGCATCTGCATTAGTTCCCTGGGTGTGTGGCTCTGAAAACGGCACCCCACGATCGCATTGCGGTGTTTCGGGTGGAGAGAGAGGGTGCCCCCTCCCTCTGAAGGTACATAAATCCCATGGTCACAACATTGTTCCGATCCAAACTGTTAAGACAGCCAGGGCACTGCTCTTTCCTGCACGGGGGGCATGTGCAAACTTTAGGTTAGGTCGATGGAGAAACCCGTCGGCCTAGCCTAAGGCCCCTTAGTGACGAAGAAATCTGTATGGGCGGTCACTAAGGGGTTAATATTTAAAAAGCTATTCTTCACAATACATTTGTAAGACAGATGAATGAAGTAAGTAGATATACTAGTTCCTACCAAGAATCTTCTATTGTGTGCTTCCAAGGCTTTGTGTTATTCAGTAGAAATCATGACTAGTCAGAGATACAGTATCAGCTATTCAATGATCTTTAAAGGCGTGACAGCACCCTTTTTGTTTTGTTTTCAAGTACTCACAAAGACTGTTAAACCACCAATCACCAAGCAGTAACCTATATATAGTTGTAAGGGTCCAGATGGAATTTGCCATCGACTATGTAAGGACATCTTCAAATTGAGAGAGTGGTAGTGGTAGTAGTGAAATAAAACTGATCCAACTGACTCACATGGTTTCTACAATACCAGTTAAATGTATAAATGTCCTGCTGCTCCTTCAAAGACAAACAGGCATGTGCCAGCTATTGTGACTTTCCATGTCTTTTCTGTACTAGGCATGACATAATGGGATATTGTATAATGCTGCTAGATTTATTTTAAGTCCTTTTACACATGATGTGCCTCTTTCCTATGCATTATGGGTGTGGGCATGTTAGTCTGAGTTCATATAGTAAGTACCACTCCTATCTCTGACTGCTTTTATTGTTTCGGTGAAAGTCATGTAGAGCAAGTTACAGCATAGTTTTTGAAGACAGAAATATAGGGAAGAACCTTTTTTGAAATGAATAGCAAAATCAAAAATATGCAGCTCTAAAAACGTTCATGAAAGAAGAACTTTACTAAATTAAAAAAAATGTAAGTGTAACAAAAATGATCTATTACACTGTACGGAGTTACAGACATTTGGAATGTGCATTATTTTTGGTCTATTATTTTATAGCATTATCTGATTAGTTGGAAACCCCCTAGTGCTTGTAAGGACTACCCTATGACAAAAAAAAATCTTACACTTATTCTTAAGCCTGCAAAAATGCAGTCTAATTTATTATTAGATTAAAGGAAAAAAGCCTATAACAGGGCCAATAAAGTTTATAAACAACAACCTTCCCAAAAACCTACCATCTCAAAAAACACTAATCCCATATTGCCAAAAAAAAACAAAAAAACAAGTGAGATCAAATATATAGTGGACTTATAAATCACAACCAAATCCACGAGAATACACTTCATGATCAACCAGCACTTGTGGCATTTGGGCGATCTATATCTATATTAGTGTCACCAAGTGTAGAAGGCAAAAGCTGTCACAGGTGGCTGAACGTCAGATAAGAGCCAAGAGCTGTCTGAAGTGATTTGTTTCTCTCACAGTTATAACTCAGAACACTAGCACATTTCCCTTCATACTTGTTAACCCCTTCTGTTAACCTTCCAGTTAACCCCTTAAGGCAGCTGTTACCTGCTGCTTGCTTCTTTTGCAATTTTTTGTGAGGCTTTGTTTTTTTTTCTTTCATAAAAAACTATTAAAAAGTAAAAAAAGTTATACTGTTATAATAATGATTAATTGACCCCTTCTGTGTCTACATTTTCAAGATTATATAAATAAAATCTTTATATAAAAGAAAAATATATATATATATATATATATATATATATATATATATATAAAAAAAGTATTTTGCTAGTCTTAACTGCTTTCCTCGCCTTCCATTAAGCCTTTCTGTGCTCCCATTTTCAGGTAGTTGTTAAATATTTTGTTTTTAAAAATATATTTAATATATAAATTTTTTAATTTAGTTACTTATTGGTAAAACTTCAGTTAACCCCTAGCCAACTTTAAAGTGGTATTTCCATGAAGATAAGATTCTCTTTTTCTATGTGTCAGATACTAGTAGAATGTTCAAAAGCTAAATGAAAGTGTAGATAAGCTGTATAACTCTTATGCTATAAATCAGATGTGGCCCCCACGAATGCCACAGAAATGAAATAATTCTGGGCACTCTTTTTGACCATGGGCCTCATAAAGAAACCCACCCTCCAGTCGTACAGGTTGACCGATTATTTATTTGACACCACTGTGTTCAGGGCTGTAAAGAAGTGAACTCCCTCTGGGGACAAAATGCTCAATTCACTCCTTGATTAATTCTTTTAGGGTTATTTTAAGAATGAAGTCACTTATTGCTAATTACCACTGTTGCGGTATTGAGAGGGCTCTTCAAATGCCATATGAAGTCTTAAATCTGTTCCAGATAAGACTGCCCTCCAGATAGTGCTCTTTCCCTTCTGGGGCCTACCACGCAACCAAACAACAGATGACTACCAAATATTGGTTAAAGGTGTATTCACAAATAGTGGTGTTGCTTTTGGAGCCGTGCACACCGTTTGGATTTACTGGGGTGTTTTAGAACTATTTGAACATGGAAGAGAATCTCCCAAACACAGCCAATTGTCTATTAGATCTAAATGATTGCATAGAAAGATTAAGCAAAGCTGTGATGGAGGTGAACGGAAAGATTCAATGAATTTAAAAATCAGTATGACTAAATTAGAAACATTGTTAACTAAAGAACTTAAAATGTGGTGCGATTCAGTCATTCTTAAATCCTATATTGATAAAAATTTACTTACAGAACATTTCATTAAAATAAATGGAGTTGATAGTGGAACACGAAGAAATCGAATTAAACAAAATACGCACAGATATAAAAATTCCAATCAGACCTGTTCCTTGCACGCAGATTTTGCTTAAATTGGATACAAAACTGAAAACCAATATTTTTAAGGTGGACAAAGGATTTATGAATATAAAAAAATCTAAGTTTTATAGAGATACCCAAGATTATATCTTGAATCAAGTGTATGATTGGAAAAAGTACCACAAACATACAAGTACAAAATCTATTTTGAAGAAAGATAAAAAACCAAAACACAATAGAAAAGTCAGCTTCACTGATACAAATAACTCTGTTGTAACAACTACAGAAGATTCCTCAGATTCTTCGGCTTCACAAAGCTCCAGTCATACTAATAATGAAACTGAAGCAAACAAGAAAAATAATACTACAAAGAAGTCAAAAAACGAAAAAGGGATGGCAGGAAACACGCAACAGACTCCAAGAAAGTACACACTTCGCAAACCAAATTAACCAATATTCCCATTTTTTAACCTCTCTAGTTATATCATGTCTAAAGCACAAGTGGAACTGCTGTCCAGAGGTCTGGGGTATTCTCCAACTACAAAATTTGATCTTCATCAATCCATCCTAGATGTCAATAAATTTGTAAGAGCCTTGACAGCTCAGAAACATTTCTCACAGATGGAAACGGAAGGAGAAGAACACCCGATCCCTCAAGAAATCAGAACTGACAACTCCTTGAGTCTTAAATCTAACATGAATTCTTTTGAAGATCAGTATCAAACTTCCATGTTGAGACAACTATAAGGGGAAACAACAAATAACAATTCCATCAGCCACAATGGATTTTTTCACACAAAAAAATCCTATTTTTTATTCAGTAATGTCAGCAACTATGGACATTTTTCAAGAACGAGTTGAACGCGATCTTGTAGAGCTGCAGAAATCTTGTTCTGGACATACACCAAATTTACCAAGAAACTTACAATAAGCACTACAAGAACTCAAAGACAATTGGGACTTAATTACCCATGCACCGGACAGGGGAGGTGGAGTGGTTCTATAAAAAAAACCTAGACTTTGAAAAGCTATATGGCACTGAAACTTATTAACCATTATCTGAAAATCCCACCACCGCCTTTGGGAAAATGCTAAGTAAATTAATTGATCATGGTGTTCTGATTGGTGCGATATCTCAACATATTTGATGGCTCCTTCACCCGTTGTCCCAATCTTTCACTCATTGCCCAAGATCTATAAAAATGTCCTTCCACCCCCTATGCGACTCATTGTGGCCGGCATTGGGTCTTTGTGTAAAAGATTGGGAGAATGGGTGGACAGTTACCTGCAAACTTTGGTTGTTTCACTTGCCAGTTATTTAAAAGATAATAAAATAAAATTTTATTGGATAATAAAACTTTGGTACAAGGTGAATCATGCAATTGCATTAGAAATTATTTCCTACCACTATGATAGATACAATGCTTATACTCCAGACATAAAGCAATTTTTGATGATGGCTGTGGAATACCTTTTGAAATATAATTATTTTGCATTCGATGACAATTTTATTTACAGAAATGTGGAGCCTCAATGGGCGGCAAGTCCTCCCCTTCTTTGGCCAATATTTATATGAGCAGATGGGAGGAACTTTTTTTCTTCTCTGAATTGAATCCCTTCCACCCCCATATCAGGTGGCACTGTCGTTATATATCGACGACCTCCTCCTGATTAGGGGGGGGGGGGAATGGAACAAGAGGCACTGGAATTTGTTGAATTCATTAATATGAACAATATGAATTAAAATGCACTTTTTCATTACATGACAAAACCATAAATTTTTTGGGTATTACCCTAACTAGTGACTAAACTATACACTTTTCTCATCACACTAAACCTACTGCATCTAATACTATGCTTCATGCTGACTCATGCTACCCCAAGCACATTATTAAAAATATCCCAGTGGTGAACTTATTTGATCAAAGAGAAACTGCACAGATCCAAAAATTTTTGAGTCAGAAAAAAACAAAATGTTTGGTAACTTATCACAGCGGAAGTATTCCCAGTGGATACTGAAACGAGCGGGAGGTACAGTTCAAGAAATTAAACAGACCTGACTTACTAAAAAGAACACTAACTAGAAACAACACTAATAGTCCATTAACCTTTTCAACCACTTACAATGTCCTATACCAGGACATTATTACAATTCTAAAAAAACATGCCTATACTCCAAACTGATGAAGCCCTTTATCCAATTCTAGAATCCGGAGTGCAATTTACAGCAAAAAGAGCACCCACCCTAACAATGCAGCTATCCCCAAGTCTGTTCAAACAAACAAAAACAACAAATATAGGCTTACAACCACAGGTTCTTTTTGTTAGTTACTGGAAAACAGTACCAAATCCAATAGTATAAAAACCAAGAAAAGGCTAGTGTGTATAGGCATAAAGTACAATTCTTTTATTAATTAAAAAATAATCTTAGACTGACACCATGCTTCAAAAATGCATAAAAACAATTAAAAGTGTGGGAGCACACATCAAGAAACAACGAGTAGACCAAAGCACTATATCTCGGTCCACACATAGCCACGAGTACAAGAAGGTATACAGTCTATTCCCACAAAGTAACAATAACCCATACAAGACATTCCTGGACAGCTAGGGTGATGGATGATAAAAAAAGGAAAACTTCTGCAGTAGTCCCTATATCAATTAACATGGGTCCCTAATTCACTGGGGAACTCAACAAAAGGTATGTCAAAACTAGTGAATAATGTAGTTACCCAATGGTACAAACCAAGTCCTAGGTACTCAAAAGGTCACAAAATCAGAATGAAGACATGGGAAGCTTAAATAATGGTGATACTCGTGGCTGGAGGCGTTCCATCATATATTATATTTAGTGTGTGGGCTACTCTGTGACCATTTGGTTATTACACACCTCTCCACTCATCAAGTGTAAATCCAATGGTACATTATCTGCAATACGTCTTACGTTATTAACCTTATCACATGTGTAACATGCAAGCTGCAGTATGTCGGTTGCACCACAGATACTCTTCAAACCAGAATCTGTCAGATGCCACCAGTGAGAATCCTGTCAATGTCTCGGCGGTGTCAAAACACTTCCGAAACATACATGCAGGTAACTGTGCTTCCTGCAGAGTGGTTGCAAATGAAAAGGTGGGCAATAGAGATGAGCGAACACTAAAATGCTCGGGTGCTCGTTATTCGAGACGAACTTTTCCAGATGCTCGAGTGCTCGTCTCGAATAACGAGCCCCATTGAAGTCAATGGGAGACCCAAGCATTTTTTAAATAAAACTGAACAGTAAAAGAACAGTGCAAAAAAAAAAAATTCCAGATGTTTGCAGATGTTTTACTTGTTAGAACACATTGAAATAACACTATTCTTCACTTTGCAGGTGTTCGCGCGTGTCTCCCGCTAAGTTAGGAGATGTGCACGAACATCTGGAATGTGAAGAATAGTGTTATTTCAATGTGTTCTGCACTTAAATGGTCCTGTATTCACTGTTTTTAATGTTTTAATTCTATTCTTCACATTGCAGGTGTGCGCGCGTGTCTCCCGATAGGTTCGGAGATACGCCCGCACATCTGCAAAGTGAAGAATAGTGTTATATCAATGTGTTCTGCCCTTAAATGTTCGTGTTTTCACTGTTTTTAATGTTTTAATTCTATTCTTCACATTGCAGGTGTGCGCGCGTGTCTCCCGATAGGTTCGGAGATACGCGCGCACAGCTGCAAAGTGAAGAATAGAATTAAAACATTAAAAACAGTGAATACAGGACCATTTAAGTGCAGAACACATTGATATAACAGTATTCTTTACTTTGCAGATGTGCGGGCGTATCTCCGAACCTATCGGGAGACACGCGCGCACACCTGCAATGTGAAGAATAGAATTAAAACATTAAAAACAGTGAATACAGGACCATTTAAGTGCAGAACACATTGAAATAACACTATTCTTCACATTCCAGATGTTCGTGCACATCTCCTAACTTAGCGGGAGACACGCGCGAACACCTGCAAAGTGAAGAATAGTGTTATTTCAATGTGTTCTTACAAGTAAAACATCTGCAAACATGTGTAATATTTTTTTTTTTACAATAAAAATACTTTTATTCAATTTATTTTATTAATTTACTGCTCGATCTCGAGCCGGCGAGATACTCGTCCGAGTAACAAGCCGGTCCGAGTATGCTAATACTCGACCGAGCAGTATACTCGGACGAGTATACTCACTCATCTCTAGTGGGCAAAGAAGTGTCTGCAATCATAAAAGATTCCGTTTAAAACCAGAAACATTTTGGATTTTTATTTTAAAAACCCCCATTTCCTCAGGTCTGAGGCATCAAGACGTCATTTACTTCTATTAGTTCATACTGACAAATACCATAATTTTTGTTTATTTATTTTTCTTGTGTCTAGTACAGTGGGAGAATTGAATGTTTATAGATACATAACATAAATCAGCACTTTACAAGTTCTTTCATTGTATATTCCCTGGATTCCGGCAGTAACGGAAATTACGTGACACCAGCTCATAAAGGGAATATAAGTCAGGCTAGCAGATCTACACGCTAAGCCATGATTAAGATTTTCTATTGAAACGCATAGGCTTTGTCTGCAGACCTATGTATTTGTCTTCCATGTTCCTGTACTATGTTTTGCTAATTAATATTGAAGTTTTTTTTATGGGAATATTGCATCTAAAGCTGGATTTTTCTATTCTCAATTTCAGCATTAACTCCTTGTATAAAAGAAGAATTTGTGGTGAAAGCAATGTTTCATTGCATAAAAATAAATTTTTTTTCTTATTTTCCAGGTCCACTGTGAAAAATAACAACCGAAAAATCTTTAACTGCAGGAATAAATCATTATCTAGACAAATATCTCCGCTCAAAAGAGTAGGAAAACCCCAGAAACATTAAAATAACCCCTATCAAGCTTCCATAGAAGAGCACAAATATGCCTCAGTCAATAAATAAATCAGAATCTTTATTGTAATTTCAATCGACAGAATATTACAGCAAATACATAAATACTAAACAAAAAACCCATTAAAAACGGACAGTGTGGGAAAACTGGAGGGGTACACTATTACATGTATATACAACGGTGGTGTTGGCCAAACACTATCCAGGCCAATGTAACATTATATATCACAGGTACTGCTATTGCAACATGCCCAATACAGAAAAGTAATATTGTACAATGTATTAACACATAATCAAACATATGTCACAAACACGAGTACACACTGTCCGACACCCCAACGCACTTTTCGCACCCTGCTTCGTCAGGGGGTGTGTGGTCCGTGTGTAACACTCAACCTTAAATCTAAAGTGGACAGGTGAACTACATACCACAATTAGTGCTAAGTCGGCGCATGTGCGGAGACCACAGATGTCCCACCTCCGACGTCAGCGTCACGGAATCCGCGACTCCAAGAGAGTATCGCAAGGTCCTAATTGACACCCGCTGGAAGCGGAACGGACCACAGGACTCCAGACATGTGCACAGCACCTTGCGGCGGCCATTTTTTAGAAGCCCATACAATTGTACAGAGTGGCTATCTTGGATGGGACAGAATCCTTACGGCGTCCATCTTTTAGAAGCCCATTCAATTGTACAGAGTGCCCATCTTGGATGGGACAAAATCCATCATTCGACACATCTAGACCAGATAAAGAGTACCAGCTGATGGAGAATATATACTAAGGATATATGTGGTAATTTCAGATACATGATTACATGATATTAGTACATAGTACATCAATTAGTTTATAAATACATCAAATAAGAAAGAAATACAAAAATCAATGAAAAATGAAAATTAGAGTGAAGTGACCATAACAAAATGTGGGAGGAGATATCCCGAGAATTAGGGCGGAAACCCTAAATCTCAATATCATTGAAAATGTGCTAAACAATAAATGCAAATGATGCAAAAATTTATGGTGCCAAACAATATATCCTTTTTCCAGACTTTTCATCCTTATTTTTATAAATATGAAATTGTGGCAAGTGTAAATGATTAGAAAGTGAAGAAAGAAATGAAAAAAAGAGGTTTGAATTATACAAACCAAATAAAGTGCTAGCGCCAAAATTGCAAAAAGTGCCAAGAGTGCACAGAGTGCAAAGAGTTTCCTCCCACACTCCAAAACGTACTGGTAGATTGATTAGATTGTGTGCCCCATTGGGGACAGAGACCGACTTGGCAGGCGCTATTCAGCGCTGCATAATCTGTGCGCGCTACATAAATAAAAATTTTTATTATTATTAGAATTACATGTATTAGATTTTAAACCTTAATCGACTTCTTATTAAAAGAAAAGGAAATCTCTGATTGTCACCTCAATTTGTTCCAATTAGTATGAAACACAAAGGGTTGACAAATAACCTAAAATCAGTTTTACATAGTTTGACAAAACAGGTGAATTCCACCTTCCTGACACATGACAAATTGTACTTCATGTTAGTTGAGAAATTTAAGCAATATATTTAGTATTTGGCAAATATTTGGAGAAATAATTATGTTTTCCAAATTCAAAGTTTTCTACTTTTTGGAATGCTATTCGCATCACCAAAATAATTTGATAACTGGCATAATTTTTCAAACATCCTTTACAATTTTTAGGATGTTAGGAGGCTTCTAATTTTAAATGCGATTTTTCTGATTTTCACAAAAAATATTAAAAACCTATTTTTGGAGGCACCAATTTTGTAAGAAGCGACTTTATAAGGCCTGTATGATAGAAACCCCCACAAATGATACCATTTTATAAACTGCACTGCTCAAAATATTAAATACAACCTTTGGGAAGTTTGTTAACCTTATGAGCGCTTCATGAGGGTAAAAAATAAATGTGAAATTACGGAAATGGGTTAAAAAGGATACAATGTTTATTGCAATTCCTGCTGTGTATGTTAATACCCATTTTGTCACTGAAATCTGCTGTACAGCACAGTTAGAGGGTATTGTTTAGTTTTTGGAGGACAAATATGTCTGAAATGCATATAAAATGTTGTATGGGTACACAGAGCTCAGAAGAGAAAGAGGGGCATTGGCCTTTTAGAAGACAAATTTAACAGAAATCCTTTAACTGTGTCTAAATGCATTAAGAGAGCTCCAATGGTACCAAAACAGTAGAGAATCCCAATAAGTGACTGCATTTTGGAAAGTACACCACATAGATACTACAGGTATTTGATTCAATTAGGCCCCAAAAAGGTGAAAAAAACACTTTTACCCCTAATTCTTGTAAGCCACAAGGAAAAAAATATGAAACAACCCCACAAAAATGTGTAAAACCATTTCTCCCTAGCAGAGAATTGTCCCACATGTGTATATAAAATGTTGTATGGGTGCACA